>NC_087200.1:107904423-107970278 GCF_015104395.2 Macrobrachium nipponense | reverse complement strand
ATTAGTGAAAGTATGAAACTTTTTATTCCCGGGGTCATGGTTTGAACTGAAATTCATTTTTACCTTGTAATCGGCAGTTTTATCCTCACTGCCATCACAACTGAAACTCCACAGTGCTTATTTGATTGTAATTATGCACGTTTGGTCTTAATTCACTCCAAATTGAACTTGAACCACGCTGCGGTTCCTGGTTCCTAAGCGCTCACTCCACAAACACAGTTACGGGCAGCACATGAGTACACGGTTTATGAGATGCAAAGGTTTATTCCCTTAATTGTTTACTTTACTCATTATTTAGTTTAACTTTACTTTGTTACTTCAAAATGTTTATTTAGGGTAAACAACCGAGTGGACTGGCCAACTTACCGACTACCGCGGTTTTGGCAACCCTCCGAAAAAGTACTTTAACACGTCCTGACACAGGAGATGGTCATCAGTCATGAGTTGTTGGTGGTGATCGCAGGAGCTCAAGACCTCTACTCTCCTTTTGAAGTAAGTATTTTCTCCAAAGTTAGAAATTAAGGCCATATTTCAAGAATTAAACAGAGGGTAATGAAAAGTGTGGCCAATGTACTGCACACTACCCCAAAACGCTTTAGAAATTTTTACTTACGATTGAAAAAGTTTAAAAGATTGATGCCATCTCCATGTTTGCGGAGTTACTTGTGTCAACGAACTTCCCATTTCCTGTGCTACATCCGCACAGCACTTTTACCCATAGACACTGGGGCACTTTCATCACAACAATCGTAAACCCCACCTCTACCCAGTACTTATCCAAGGGGACTACGGCATTCTTTGCAGCGTTTTGCGCTCTTCAATTGTTTATCAGTGTTGTCAATTGGTATGCGTTAACGCTCCAAACTGGGTATAAGACTTACACAAAACCAGGGAAATAAGTGAAATTAGCGTATCTATTTGTAGTATATATACATATTACAGCAATTTTATCATTACTGCATTACTATGACAACTAGAATTCATGGAAACAGTTTGTAAATGCATCAGCCCATGTGTGAAGCTCCACTAGATTGGCAACAAGGAGTCATTTTGCGTCGCGTCGTCTGCTCGTAAGTATAGATCAGAAATAGTTGTAATTTCTCGGGGTTAATTTGGTTGCAAAAAAGGGATAATAGACATGAATTAAATAAACATTCTGAAGTAAGGTTAAAGTAAATAATGAATGATGAGTGAAGTAAAAAATTAGGAGAACAAAGCTTTAAACCCCATAAACAGTGTAGGGGGGAAACATCACGACAGGCCAACCTCATCACGGTAGACGGGTCTTATTCACTCGATATTTAATTGGTGAAACATGAATACAATTGCAACTCTAAGCATACCATTTAAAAAGACTGAAGTTTCGTCAACATATTGTGATATATGAAAGCCCCACCCATACGAACTAAAATAAGCATGTGAGCTCTTCGTAAAATATGTTTTCAAGGCAGTTTTGAAATCCAATATGGCGGCTACGTTTTGCATGGACGGTTCTCATCAGTGACGGCCACCATCTTTCCCCAGCCTTCCCAGCACTCATTTGAACAATGTTAGCGTTATGTATGTAACGTTTATTGATCTTACTCAAGATTGCAGTTGTAATCAGCACAATAAAAACAACATTTTGTTGCCTATGTTAGTGAAAGTATGAAACTTGTTATTCCCCGGGGTTATGGTTGGAACTGAATTCATTCTTACCTTGTAATCAGCGGTTTTATCCTTACTGCCATCACAACTGAAACTCCACAGTGCTTATTTGATTGTTATTATACACATTTTGGTCTCAGTTCACTCCACATTGCACTTTAAAACCCGTTGCTGTTCCCCCCTGGTTTCTAAGCGCGCGCGCCATAAACACAATTTCGAACAGCAGACGACGACAGACGACGAAACTGCAAAGTTTTATTCCCTAAACTGTTTACTTTACTCGTTATTTAGTTTAAATTTACTTTGTTTTATTTAAAATTTTGATTTAATTCATGTATATTATCCCTTTTTTGCAACCAAATTACCCTGAAAAATTACAGATATTTCTAAAGTAGATAAAATCAAATGTTTCTAACGTTTTTCGTACATCTGGCTGCCGAAAACCATAGAGGAACGAATACGGAAAAGTGCAGAGGAACGACTACGGGTTTTTTTTTTTTTTTTTTGCTTTTTTGTTTTTGCTAGCACTTTTCATTGATTTCAGTCTTTATTAGTATTTTGAATTTCTTTAATAATCGTATGCCAGAAATAAATGTAACCTTTAATGTTTGCATGCTAAGAATGGCAAAATCATCGTTGCCACATTAGTGGAGGCTTCACACATACGCCGTTCCATTATTATCCTGTTAAGCGTCCGCCCCTGATGAGCTCGCTGCTAACGTACCGTCACGCTTTTTTTGTAATCAGCGATCATAGCACTGATGATAGTTTTTCAAAGTTAATATTGATTTTTATGCTTGTTATTCATACTGTAATTAACTGTAGGAAATTCTCTCTCTCTCTCTCTCTCTCTCTCTCTCTCGGAGTCCAGTCACTCGGCAAAGAAAAGTCATCTTCACTCCCGCAATTGGAAGAAAAGTTTGTATCATCACTGGAGGATTCAGAACTAGAGCTCTCATCATCAAATAGGTTATCAATATCACATCCTCATTCTAGTATTTGATTGATCTCACCTAAAGAAATATGCCTCCTCTTTGGGACATTCATTGTGAAAGACGCGAATCCAATTTGTCTCGATAAAACGCCCGAAGCGTATTGAAAGAAAACCACAGGGACAGGCAGTTTTCTAGCATAAACGACCACCAGGAAAGAGTTGCCAGGCTGGAAATAAGTTTTTCCCATGTGCTGAGAGTGTACCAAATGATGTTCTACACTTTCTATAACGAGTAAACGTATTATACGGGGCTGACGGCTTGACAAGCACAGTTAAAGTCTTGAACATAATATCCCGTTGAAGCGCTACGAGTAGATCGCGGTAAACGTATTATTACGTGGGTGACGCTTAACAGGTTATAAACTGTTTCCATGAATTCTAGTTGTCATAGTAATGCAATAATGATAAAATTGCTTTAATATTTATGTATATATACTTCCAATACATAGCCTAATTTCACCAATTTCAACGTTTTGTGTGTAGTCTTATACCCAGTTTGGAGGGTCAACACATACCGAATGGCAACAGAGAGAGAGAGAGAGAGAGAAGGAAGGAACGGAGGAACGAAGAAGAAAAGGGCTGGCGGTGGAGGGGGGGGGGGGGTTGGGGGGGAGAGGGTAGGTGGAGTCTTTATAGCGTGTTCGTATCCATTTCTGCATAATGGAGTTTTGTCTCTTGATACAAGGACAAGTGTCGTTATTCTTTACGATTAGTGATTCACGATACCCTTATAAATTACGGCACTGGGTGTAATGCACTACAGTGGGGCATCGCTTATTCACGGATCAGTATTCACGGATCCAGTTAATCACGGGTTTTTTCTTGGACCGTTTCTCATGTTACATCACTGGTATGAATCGCTGCATCACGGGTTTGTTGTGTTGCGTATGCGATGTTTTTCGGTAGGCTAAAACCCTCGGCCGTGGTCCGATAACTACCAACATTCATTTAAAGACTCATATAATGATATTAACTGACAATAAAGGTAAAAAATAAAACCATTCTCACCTAATATTATTATTGTCCTATCTTCGAAATAAATAGCCTATTCAAGGTTTATGCACGACGTTCATTGGTAGGCTAAGCGTAGTTGCAGTGCGATAACCACCAACGTACACAAACATTCACATTATGATATAATTGACAATAAAAGGTAATAAAACCATTCTTACCATATATATATAGTCATATCTTATAATAAATAGCCTATTCGAAGAATAATTCCACATCATTGCACTCAACTTATCGTCGGAGTGGCAGCCACAAAATGTAAGCATATACCTTTAAGTACGAAAATGGTTTATGTATACGGTTGCGTTCAAAGCGACAATTTTGTTTTGATAAACTTTTAGAAATTTTAATAGTAGTGGTAGTGTAATTACAGTAGTAATAACCATTAAGGCTAAAATTAATTCGAACTTCATTATTATTTTGGCAGTATTCGTATATAACTTCTCTGAACAATGAAGTCATACAAACGCTATTTGTCATAGATTATCGTAAGTATTGCGTGTTTGTTATTGGCGACGAAGCGTAAACGAAATACATAAAAGCATTTTTTACCTTATATATTATCGTCATATCTTCATAATAAAAAGGCTATTCGTGGAGTAATTCCATATCAGTGAAATCAATTTTATCTATGCGAGGCCAGCCAGCTGACAAAATGTACGTACGTATATGAAAATCAAATTATGGTAGCGTTCACAGCAAGATTATCTTTCGAAATTTTTTATAGTACTATTCATGCTACGTAGTAATAATGTTTGGAATATACGTAACATTAATTTTCAATACAAAATATCATCGTTATTTTGGTAGTGAATAATAGTTTAGAATTATCATACATACACTGCATTGTTATGGGTTTGTGCCAGTGATAAACAACCAAAATAACGTTCTCCTTTAACCTGTTTAAGCGTCCTCCCCGGATGAGCTCGCTGCTAACGTACCGTCACGCTTTTTTGTAATCAGCGATCATAGCACTGATGATAGTTTTTCAAAGTTAATATTGATTTTTTATGTTTATTATTCTTACTGTAATTAAGTGTAGGAAATTCTCTCTCTCTCTGCTCTCTCTCTCTCTCTCTATCTCTCTCTCTCTCTCTCTCTCTCTCTCTGAGTCCAGTCACTCGGCAAAGAAAAATTCATCTTCACTCCCGCTATTGGAAGAAAAGTTTGTATCATCACTGGAGGATTCAGAAACTAGAGCTCTCATCATCAAATAGGTTATCAATATCAGACTCCTCATTTAGTATTTGAATGATCTCACCTGAGAAAATACGCCTCCTCATGGGCATTTATTCATTGTGAAAGACGCGAAATCCAATTTGTCTCGATAAACGCCCGAAGCGTATAGAAAGAAAACCAACAGGGACAGGCAGTTTTTTTAGCATAAGCGACACCAGGAAAGAGTTGCCAGGCTGGAAATAAGTTCCCCGTGTGCTGAGAGTGTTACCAAATGATGTTCCTACACTTTCTATACGAGTAAACGTATTATTACGGGGCTGACGGCTTGACAAGCACAGTCAAAGTTTTGAACGTAATATCCCGTTGAAAGGCGCTACCGAGTAGATCGCGGTAAACGTATTATTACGTGGGTGACGCTTAACAGGTTAAGTCAACGCGTTTAGGAAAAACATGACATAGAATCGACTTTGCGACTTCGTTCACTTTGATATTTTTAACGATACAATAACTATCATTTGTACTACTAAAACCATCTTCACATAAGTAATTTTTCGTAACGATATGTGTTGTTACAAAGCTAGCTTATACATAAAAGTCTTTTATAATTTAAGTCACCATATACATATGTACCCAAACTCATGTGGGGAAATTTACTACTGTTTCCTCGGATATTGAAATACTTTAGCATCATTCAAACACTTTAATAATATAATGCATAAATACTAGGCTATACATATTTACATCGTATACAAATACTACATACAGTTATATACACATACTTTTATATACAAAGTTAACAGTTATATACACATACTTTTATATCAAATTAATCATATGAGTATGATCAGACGACAGCTGTGCACTGGACTACGTACGTACTACTTGGAAGATAAAAACAAAACAAAAATTTTGTTGTTGTTAGTCGCCGGGATAGATTAACATTTTTCCAGAGATTAAAGAGCTGAATTTTGTTTTGAAGGTATGTCAACCGCGTTAGTAAATAGATATCATCTTCTAAGGAATTTTTTTTTTTTCTCTTCTTTTTGCGGAAGAATCTTCAAGCCATTTTGCATTCAAAGTAATGAGAAGGAATCATTCTATTCTTCATGAAATCAGTAAAATACTTACACTAATAATAAAAACTAAAACTACGTACTGTATGCAAAACACATACATCATCGTTAGCTTGTGTGTGTAAACGTTCATTCTAAGAAATTACAGAGTAGTATAACTAACACCTGATTGTGGTTGGTTAGCCATGGAGATCTGTTATCCAATGACTGCCCTCTGCTTCTGTTCTATTTATAGACATACGCCATGGATGGCACTAGGTTTGAACGTTACCATGTTCGTGATTTCTGACTGCTGACGGCAAAAATTACTCAATAATTTTCTTTATATAATTATTCCTTCGTGAAAACAATAATATAATATCGCGGTTGAATACCTTCAAAAACAAAATTCAGCTTTTTAATCTCTGGAAAAATGTTAATCTATCCCGGCGACTAACAACAACAAAATTTTTTGTTCGTTTTATCTTCCAAATAGTACGTACGTAGTCCAGTGCACAGCTGTCGTCTGATCACTATTCCTATTATTAACTTTGTATATAAAAGTTTGTATACTGTTAATTATATAAAAGTATGTGTATATAACTGTTAACTTTGTATATGAAAAGTATGTGTATATAATGTATGTAGTATTTGTATACGATGTAAAATATGTATAGCCTAGTATTTATGCATTATATTATTAAAGTGTTTGAATGATGCTAAAGTATTTCAATATCCGAGGAAACAGTAATAAATTTCCCCACAATGAGTTTGGGTGCATATGTATATCTAAGATGACTTAAATTATAAAAGCCTTTTATGTATAAGCTAGCTTTTGCAACAACACATATCTTACGAAAAATTACTTATGTGAAGATGGTTTAGTAGTACAAATGATAGTTATTGTATCGTTAAAAATATCAAAGTGAACGAAGTCGCAAAAGTCGATTCTATGTCATGTTTTTTAACTTTAACGTATAGTGGTATGAAAAACACCAGTGTGTCGTAGCGATGCGTCATCAATATAGTGGTATGAAAATACCACATGGTGTTGTAGCGATACGTAATCACAAAGTACAAATCCTTTTCCCGGACCATCCTCAGAATTTTACGACTCTTCAACTTCAAGATCGATATGGTAAAATATATTATATAGTCATACTTATTGTTAAAATTCACAAGTTGAACTGCAAAACATTATTATTTTATTGATTATGTACATATATTTTTTGTGTTTTACGGAATGTTTGTTTTGAAAATAATACCTATTAGTGAACATATGGTATTAATTGTCCCACTATTTTATTATAGGTGATCTTAATTATCTCACATTCATTTAACAGTATTATATTAATATTTATTTAAATAAACTGTAATTAATAAATAACAATAATGAAAAACATAAAGGGAAAAAATGTTTTGCTGCAGTAGTGGTGTTTGTTTGATTATGCATCTGACCATCACATTTCCGAAATCTGAAAAATTCCAAAAACCGAAACATCGGAATGTGTGTGTACTGCACATTTTTTTAAAACACGCACACAATGTCTACACATTTACTGCAAATTACAGTACGTACGTATTTATTCCTGAGAGAGAGAGAGAGAGAGAGAGAGAGAGAGAGAGAGAGAGAGAGAATGATTAAGGACTCCAAGGCGTGTTATTTTTACAATTATTTTATTATCTTGGGATTTTTTTTTAATCTTGAGATTTTCTATTCAATTCTCGAGATTAATAAGAAAATTACCGTCAAAATTGATAGCATCAGCACACATCTGAATGACTCGGCCATTAGCAGGCTAAACCACCAAACCTTATGAACTTGCATGATACATGAGATACAGACAAAACACAAAACCACTGTTTTTATTGGTGAAAATTAGGGGTTTTGCACGATATGGGAGATTTGCACGTTATTCGAGTAATATACGGTATGTGATTTTTTTTAGCCTTTTATGGAACAAAATCTAGCAAGAAATTGCCATTCCCAGTTGGCAACACTGGCCTACAAACGTTTGTTTGGTGTTGTTATGAAATGTGGTGTGCGGCGCGTTCTTTAAATTGTACCCATATAAACGAGTTAATTATGTGGCATCCAAAAGCCCTGATTCTTTTACTCTTATGGGAAAGACGCCTAAAGGTCAGATGAAGGTTTTTACGTGGAATATACTAGTATTAACGTGTTGTGACGAAGGGAAGAGATGTTTCGCTGCATACTGTTGGTAGCATTATCGTTATTATATTACTGGATTGCACTGCAAAATCGTCGCCATCTTTTATCAACATAGATTGTTGGTTGAGTAGTAGATTTACCCATATGATTTACATATTTGTAGTTTCTCTTACCACTCATCCTCTCTTTCCTTGTAAAAAAAAAAAAAGAGGCCCACCATGCGTATGTAGGCTTCTAGCTGTAATCCTAGGCTAGTAGCTACATACCTATGTACAGTAGTACATATACTACATTTATTTTTTAAGGCTAATTTTGTACAATAACTTTTAAAACTGTCTTGAATTTAGTTTTTAGGTGATAGTTGAAAACATATTTGGTGTTTGAACTAAAGTAGGCAGTTATAACATTGGAATAGTGGTCTTGGGTGGGTTAACTATTAAAGTAGGCAGTTTTAAGCAATTTTTGAGGGGGGTATCAGGATAACACGGGTATTTACTTATCACGGGGGGGTCTAGGCCCTATCCCCCGTGGATAACGAGGCCCCACTGTATAGCAAAATCTCGTTCTGTTAAGAGTGTTCGTTACAGAAATAGGTATTGCCCAAAAACCTGCTTGCACTGTCTCTGAAACCCATAGTAGACATGCTGCTTAGTTGTCAATCAAGTTTTTATAACCAAGTATTTTTTACAAGCTAGCTATTGAATAAACAAATTTGTATTTTTCTCAGTCAAAAAAAACATATGCCCCTCAATGCTAACTTTTCCTCTTTTAACGACTTTTCTGGTCATTGCAAATTCGGCCCCATAATTTCTTATGGTGCGAAAACAGACAGAGGCCCATGGACCGAAAACGATTGCGTCACACTACGGCGATAATCCAGCAGTAAAACATCTTCATATATCCAAAAAGTAAATAATAAAGATATATATGCACATTACAATTATAACAATTACATGTATAGCTGATAACAATCTGCATGAATAACTGGTAACTGTTCTGCAATGACAGTTGAGTATAGCAATTATTTACAATAGGTACGAAAGTCAAGATGTCGTGACGTCATAATACAGAACTTGAAAGAACGTTCTAATTCAGAAAAATAAATTACTTAAATTTGAGTCAGAGTCGAGTTACTTTTTCAATAACGAATATTTTCAATTAATCATCATAAAATATGTAAAATATTGATGTTTTACTACTTATTTAAAAAATTAGCCAAGAGCAAGCTTCTCGTCATCTTCTACCCAAACAGCTGTTTACGCCTGCTTGTTGATGAGAAATCGTGTTTCGATTGTTGTGATAAAAAGTGCTCAGCGTCTGGGTACAAGTGGTGTGCGGATTTATCACAGGAAATGGAAAGTTTGTTGACACAAGCGACTCCGTAAACATCGAGATGGCGTCAATCTTCGAAACATTTTTAGTTGTAAGTAAAAATTTCTAAAGCTTTTGGTTTTGTTTGGTGAGATTTCCACTGCCGTGGGCGCCATTTTCAGTACCCTCTGTTAAATCTTAAAATTTGGGGCCTTAATTTCTAACTTTGGAGAAAATACTTACTTCGAAAGGAGATAGATGGTCTTTAGCTCCGTTTCTCACCAACAACAAGTCGCGACTGATGCCCATCTCGGGTGTCAAGGGACGCGTTATAATGTACTTTTTTCGGAGGGTAGCTTGCATTGATTGTAGGTGGCCTGTCTGTGATGTTCTACCCTAGTCGTCTGCTGCTTGTAACTGTGTTTGCAGAGTGAGTGCTTAGGATCCAGGAAACAGCAACGTGGTTCAAGTGCAATTTGGAGTGACTTAAGACCAAAATGTGTATAATTACAATCAAATAAGCACTGGAGTTTCAGTTGTGATGGCAGCGAGGATAAAACCACCGATTACAAGGTAAAAATGAATTCAGTTCAAACCATGACCCTGGGAATAAAGAGTTTCATATTTTCACTAATATAGGCAACAAAATGTTGTTTTATTGTGCTGATTACAACTGCAATCTTGAGTAAGATCAATAAACGTTACATATCTACGCTAACATTGTTCAAATGAGTGCTGGGAAGGCTGGGAAAGATGGTGGATTGTGTGGTTAGAACGGCCAGCCACGCGATTGCCGACATGTTGGATTTCAAAACTGCCTTGAAAAACATATTTTACAGAGAGCTCACATGCTTATTTTAGTTCGTATGGGGCTTTCATATATCACATTAGGTGTTGACGAAACTTCAATCTTTTGAATGGCACGCTTAAAGTTGTAATTGTATTCTTGTTTCACCAATTAAATATCGAGTGAATAAGGCCTGGTCAGCGCGATGACGATAGGTCGTCTGCGGTTGTTTACCCTAAATATCGAATGAATAGGTAGCTAAGGCCGAGCCACACGATGACGATGGATCGACTGCGGTTGTTTACCCAACCTAAAACTTTTACTACATATTAGAAAATAAAAGAAGCCGGGAAGCCTACTAGGATACGTCGGACTACACCAGCCCCGAACAGTAGGTAGCTCATCTACGGAAGGTACGTAGCCTACTACCTAAGGACACTGACTACCTAGCTAGGCTACCTATTTAGGATAACAGTGTTTCCACAAAATGTGAAAATCCAGTATCCCTAAATCACTAACTGAACTGAAAAGTGCTTGTCGCTATACCACAAGGTAACAACCCTGGGCTATGTCAAGAACATTAAAGAAGTAACACGACCTAGCTTTGCGGCTTGAAAAGATAGAACCGAGTTCAGCCTACCTCGAAGTGTCACCGTAGGTCATAATCACTTGCCAAAGGCAGTTTCCAACACTGTCAATTTACCTCTCCTTGCCAAATCAAACTGCAAATATTGATGGAACAATCGCAGGCATATTATGTCTCACACTTAAGTTCACTACCACAACACCCGGTTGCACTGGAATAAGAGAATTTATCTCAAAACAAACAGACTCTTCTGCAGAAATGCAAAATGGCGCAGCACAATAGGACGTCGTTCCAGCACTTGCTTGATTGTAATCAGGTACTGTTTGTTCTCATCTATACGCGATTTGTTTCATGAAGTATTAATTTTCAAATACTAAAACCATGGTATTTATTTATTGACCAATAATTATCATTATTATGTAAATTACTTTATTTATTTGTGTTTATTTAGCTATATACCTGTTATTTTTGTGTCATTATTCAAGAGTCTCTATAGTAAACGTATCATTGTGACACTTGAATTTCTTGCTAGAACCACGATTGTAACCGGGCAAGTCAAAATTTGACGTGATGTCTCATATTCCCTCCATAACAATTTACTCATGATAATTTACGTCCTGGCGATGGCATAAAATAATTTTATAGTGATTAAAATGTCAATTTCTTACAATATGACCGATAAACCTTAAATAATGTTTCAATGGTAAAATATGTTTTACTACATTCCTTCGGCGGATTAACATTCAAAACTGAGATGACTTAGTGTTTAAAAGTAAGAACCACTGAGCCATCAAACTATTGAATCTTTGTGACCCTCAAAAACTAGTGGCTACATGCGTAAGATATGCCGACATCCTTTAATCAACGCAACATGGTTTGTGCCATTTGTCCTTCCTTTACCAGTATTATGGTCTCTGGCATGGATGTCTGGCTTTGTCTGCCTCTGCTAGTGATTTATATCTTTGAGACGGAGTGGTTTGTGTTGGTAAATTTCTGTTCTCTAACATCAGTGGTTATGACTTGGATCATCGACAGGTAGTCTCTTGTTTGTCAATTTTCCATAAGTTGTATTTCAAAAGAGATCTTTAACTGATTCCTGATTCCCTTTTCCCGACAAGAGTGACTAGATTTGCTGAGCAATAGCACCGATATGCAGTGAATGGGAATTGCTAGCGAGCTTCTTAGCTTCAGAAGTCTTTTATGTTAAATCAAAACAAAAATAAAGGCAGTTTTGTTTACCAGATTCTGCCTTTGAACTTTTTCTTTTACAGCTGAAAACGCTCGTGTCACAAGGTGGCTACTGCGCATCCCCTCTGCCAATCAAGTAGCTACATTGTGTACATTGGAATGGAGACCGTACATCGAAATTGCTACTTACGTCTGCCATAATCACATTCGTATGTCGAAGGAGCATTACAACACTCTCTCATATGTCGGCAGAGCTCGTAGATACTACGGTGTGAGGTGTGGACAAAGAGGTAGGTAGTAGTGTACTGGCTTTATTATGTTGTTTAAGATTAAGCTGGCCTTGTTACAGGTAAGGGAAATTCAAATATACAGCATGCTGGCGGAAATGTGGTTTCTGACTCGCGAGTGTAAAAGTGGGTCGGCGAGACCCGATTTGTGTTAATTGCGAGACATATAACACAAAATACAAAAGTACATTAAAATAAATGATCGAATTGAAACAAGAATACATTACCCTCTGTTTAAATCTTGGAAATGGCATGGCCTAATTTCTAAACTTTGGGAGAAAAATACTTAACTTCAAAAGGGTGGAGTAGTCTTGCAGCTCCTGCTTATCACCACCAAAAACAACTCCATGACTTGAATGAACTGATGACCATTTCCAGTGTCATCCCCCCCCCCCCCCCCCCCAGTATCTGAGGAGGGAAAGGTAACGCTCTCGAGGAGGGAAGTAACAACAACGCGAATGTTGAATTACATACAGAGAAAATTGTGATAAAGCGTTGTCCTTACAAATACCCCCCCCCCCCCAAGACAATAATTAGGCATAATTTGTTGGATGATTTCTCAGTAATTCCAATCGTTACTCGCGGAAGCGAGCGGGCTGGAGGAGGCGCCCTCGAGTGCGCGAGATCAGCTGCTGTGGTAGATCCTCGGCCTCGGAGTCCTCGGGGATTTTAGGGGACGGGATGCCTCCCCTGAGGTGACCCTCGGGGGGTTCGACCGTCTTCCGAGGGCGGCCGCGGCTACGACTGGGTGGTTTGGCGACCGATGGAGCCGCTTCTTTCCGAGGAAGAGTGAGGCGCCCTGTGGAATCCGTGTCGGCGGACTCTTCGTCCATAAGGAAGGCTGGTTTCAGGCGATCAATCGTGACCCAGTCCTCGTGACCATCTATGGATATGAGGTACGCCTTGTCGGTGCGTCGGAGGACGCGGAAGGGGCCTCGGTAGGGTCTTGTTAGCGGCGGGCGGCGGGCGTCGTCCCTGATGAAGACGTGTTTGCATGATGATAGGGCCTTCGGGAGGACGTGTTTGGTCCTGTTGGAGAAGGTTTAGATGCAGGACGTGAATTTTCCAGTAGATTCCCAAAGTCTGGTGATGGAGACGTCGGCGTCGTCAGCATTGGTCGGGAAGAACTCGCATGGGACTGTCAATGGTTCCCCGTATACCTTCTCTGTAGGTGATGCTTCGCTGTTCGCCCGCACGGCGGTCCTGAGGCCGAGGAGGACCCATGGAGGTTGGCTCTTCCAATCCTTGCCGGTGCAGCGCGCCATTAGGGAAGCCTTGAGCGATCGGTGGACTCTCTCCACCATGCCGTTAGCTGCCGGGTTGTAGGCAGTGGTGGCGTGTAGCGATGTCCCCATTAGGCGGGACAGGGCGGTCCACAACTCCGACAGGAAAATGGGTCCGCGGTCCGTCGTGATCTCGTCTGGCACTCCGAATCGACTGATCCAGCTGGCGAGAAGGGCTTCGGCGCAAGCTTTGGTGGTTGCCTCCGACATCGGCATCGCCTCAGGCCATCTGGTGGAGCGATCGATTATCATCAGGAGGTATCTGGCACCTTCCGATGGGGGCAGGGGACCCACGACGTCTATGTGAATGTGGCCGAATCTTTGTTTCGGCTGCGGGAATTCCCCCACGCCTGATTCTGTGTGCCGACTGACTTTACTTGTTTGGCAAGGCACGCAGGTCCTGGCCCACTCGAGGGAGTCCTTCCGAATTCCATGCCAGATGAACTTCTCCGTCAGGAGGCACATCGTTCCAGCCCGATGGGTGTTAGAGTCCATGTATGACGTCGAATACGGCTCTCCTTCGGGAGGCTGGAATCAGCGGGCACGGGTGGCCTGTGCTGATGTCGCAGAGGAGCGTCATGCCCACGTGTCCAAAGGGCACGTCATCCCACTTGAGGGTGGTGATATCTGTGTGATATGCGGCGGTCATCGGGTCGGGGGCCTGTTCTCGGGCGAGGTCTTTGTAGTCGATCCTGAGGTGCACGGCGTTGATTTCTATCCTTGAGAGGGCGTCTGCCACGGGGTTCTTCTCGCCGGGCACGTACTGGATGGTGCAGCAGAACTCTGCGATGGCTGCCAGGTGCCTCTGCTGTCTTGCTGACCAGGCATTGCCCGCCTTGGTGAAGGCGTGCACCAATGGGCGGTGGTCTGTCCTGATAGTGAAAGGGGCGCCCTCGAGGAGGTAGCGGAAGTGGCGCACTGCTTGGTACACTGCCAGGAGCTCGCGGTCAAACGTGCTGTATCTTGTCTCGGCGGGTGACAGCTTTTTACTGTAGAAGGTGAGTGGCTGGGGCCCGCCCTGGACCATCTGCTCGAGGACAGCCCCGCAGGCAACGTTGCTGGCGTCAGTGGTGAGGCGTAAGGGTGCAGTAGGGTCTTGGTGGCATAAGGTTGCTGCTCTGGCGAGGGCCCTCTTCGTGTCGTAGAAGGCCTGCGCTTGTTCAGCTTCCCACGTCAGGTTTTTTGGTTTCCCCTTCAGGACCTGTGTTAGAGGGGACATGGTGCGGGCGGTGTCGGGGATGAACCGGCGGTAGTAGTTGACCATCCCAATGAATTCTTGCAGGGACTTGACCGTGGTTGGGGTTGGGAACTTCTGCACCGCGCCTACCGTGGAGATCTCGTGGCCGAGGAAGTCCACCCTCTTGGCGCCGAAGGTGCATTTGTCGAATCGGATTACCAGCCTGTTGTCCTGCAGGCGTTTCAGGACCGCTCGGACATGGTGTAGGTGCTCCTCCGGGGACCTGGAAAAAATTAAAATATCGTCGACGTAGCAGACGCAGAAAGGCAGGTCCCCCAGGATGCTGTCCATCAGGCGCTGAAAGGTGGCCCCTGCGTTTCTCAGGCCGAAGGTGGAGTAATGGAAGACGTAGGAGCCGAAAGGCGTGATGATGGCGGTCTTGGGGACATCCTTGGGGTGCACGGGAACCTGAAAATAAGATTTTAAAAGGTCCATTTTTGTGAAGACTTTCACTCCATGGAGGGCCCCGGTCAAATCCTGCATGTTTGGCAAGGGGTAGTGGTCGGGGATTGTAGCGAGGTTGAGTCTCCTGTAGTCTCCGCAGGGCCTCCAGGTGCCATCAGGTTTCCGTACCATGTGTAGGGGCGAAGCCCAAGGGCTTGACGCTTTCTTGCAGATACCCATTCATTCCATTTCCGAGAACGCCCTTTTTGCATCCTGAAGGCGGCCCGGAGGGAGTTGTTGGAACTTCGTGTGTGTTGGGGGGTCTGTGGTGGAATATTCCGTGCTTGAGCAGTGTCCCTGCCACCTGACGAAGTTCCGGTTTGAAGACTTCAGGGAATTCCTGCAGGAGGTTGCCATACTTGTGGGGGGCGACGGTACAAATTGTGGGGGCACCCGGGCCCGCTGCAAGTGGTAGGGAACGGCATGTCCCCGTGTCGAGAAGGCGTTTGCGACCCACGTCAACCAGGAGGCCGTTCTGCGCCAGGAAATCCACCCCCAGTGGAATCCTGACATCCGCGATAGTGAACTTCCAGACATAGTTGCACCCCAAGATGAATATCTCGAGGGACTTCGCGCCGTAGGAATGGATGGGAGTCCCATTTGCGGTGACGAGGGCAGTTGTTTTGTCAGGCTCGTGGCTACGGTCTTTTCCTGACAGCGGGAATATCGAGTGCATCGCCCCTGTATCCACCAGCATCCTCCGGCCGGATATCGCATCGTGGACATAAAACCCTACGGTGTGTGGTTCCGACGAGGCCGTTGCCACGGGCGGCTTTGGTTTTGTCTGTCGTCGCCATTTTTTGACTGCTGGAAGGTCCAAGGGCTTTCGCACCTCTTGGAGTACCTTCCGAACTTCCGGTGGTAGTGGCACCAGGAGTTTTTGCCACGCTACATGTGGGAGGACTTCCTCTGGGATACGGCACCGATCTCTTGCGTTGGGTCGTCATCTTCTTCTTCTCCCTTCTCTGCGGCTAGGCACATGGAGGATTGGGGGGCGGCGAGCTTTGCAGCCTTGCTTGACAGCGTCAGTTTTTTCACTTTCTCCAGTAGTTTGTCGTCGTGGAGGGTATATGCGTCCGTCAGCTGTCCTCGGACGTCTGGCTCGAGTTTGTGGCGGATCCTTCCTCTGAATTGCATACCCTTACCGATGCTAGGAAGTCTGAATTAATGGAAGTAGCTAGGCATTTAGACCTTGAGGTACGTTCTAGTATGCGTAAGTTTCCAATACGCATATAGTGATAATAGATCACTATATGCGTATTGGAACCTTGGGTGACGAAGCTAGGCAGTATCTTGTTCCAGAAACCCCTTCCCTTACAATTGAACAAAAGCTAGAGTTTGAACGTCTTGCAGTCGAGCATGAAAAGCTCAGTTCGAGCGTGAAAAATCTCAGTTAGCTTTAAGACAGGAAGAGTTAGCTTTGCAAGCCACTGAAAGAGAAGTGAATTTTCTCTTAAGGAAGAAAGAGAAAAATTTGAAATGGAGAAAGCTAATTTAGAATTTAAAGCTAGAGAAGAAAAAGCTAAATTAGAATTTCAAGCTAGGGAAGAAAAAGAAAGAGAAAAGTTTGAAATGGAGAAAGCTAAATTAGAATTAGAAGTTAGTTTAGCTGTCAAGATGGAACAAGAGAGGGCTTCAATCAATCTTCAGATTAGGCAAATGGAACAAGTTATCTCCCTTTGACCTGACTAAAAATATAAAGTTAGTTCCCTTATTCAGAGTATGATCCAGAGGATTATTTTCGGGTATTTGAGGAAACTGCTTATCACCTTAATTGGCCTGCTGAACAGTGGGTATGGCTCCTTAAACCTAAATTGTCAGGTAAAGCTGCTAATTAAGGTTGTTAGGCATCTGAATGATACTAATGATTATAAACAGGTTAAGAAAGCAATCTTAGATGCCTTTTCCATAACAGAGGAAGGATATAGACAAGTTTTTCGTAACTTATGTAAATCAAATATCCAAACTTTCCTAGAATTCGCTTCTGACAAGCTTAGAGCTTTCAAGAAATGGCTTAAGTGTGCTGAAGTAACATCTTTTGAAGAACTGATGAATTTAATGGTTCTTGAAGAATTGAAAAGGAAACTTCCCATTAATGTAATGCTCTATATTGAAGATAGGCAGGAGAAAGATTTACTAAAGGCTGCTTCCTTGGCTGACACTTATTTCTTAATACATAAGTCTATTCCTAATAAAAGAGCTGAGTTTTTTGTAAAACCAATTTCAGGAAAATCCCAGCAGATTTCGGATGATAATCCCAAGGGTTCTGATAATCCTAAATGTAGTTATTGTGAGAAAAAAGGAAATACTATTCGAAATTGTAATGATCTTAAATGTAAAGGATCTGATAACTACCGTAATGTTTTTATGAAACCCAACGTAAAATTTTTTTAACCTCCCAGAGTAAACCTGTTTCGCATGTGCAAGCAAATGTACCAGATGTGTTTGAGGATTTTAAGTCTGAAGGTATAATAGCCTTGGGGGAGAAAGAACAGAAGTCTAGGATCACTATATTACGAGACACTGGAGCTGCTTTAACTTTGTTGCATAGTAAGGCTTTACCTAATGCTGAGAATAATTTAACTGGTGAGAAGGTGGTTGTAAGGGATCTTACTGGAATCTCATCCATTCCCCTTGCCAGTGTCTACCTTGATTGTCCACTTTAAAAGGGAAAGTTGAATTAGGGGTGATTGATACAGAATTGCCGGTAAAATTGAGTTTCATTGCTATTGGGTAATGATTTAGCCGGGAAATTAATTGTACCAAATTTAATTGTCACTGATAACCCCATGGAGGATAGGGTAGTTTTGGACAAACCTTTGATGGATGATGAGAAGGTAGCTCTTGAACAAGCCCCAACACATATAGACACTCGGTCCCAAGCAGGAGAAAAGGTAAATGACTTTGAAGTAGATAGTGATTTCTTAGCTAAGGTAATGTCTAGAGATAAACTAATAGCTGCCCAGACGTCAGCTCAATCTTTATCTTGTTTGCATGATAGGGCTGTTGATATAAAATCTTTGAATAAATCCCCTTCTTTTTATCATAATAATGGTATCCTAATGCGTTTTTACCGTCCTTCTAACTATCCAAATCTCGATACCTGGAGTGAGAAATACCAAATTGTTGTCCCTTCTTCAATATACACTCATATAATGGAAATTGCACATGATGGACCAGGTGGTCATTTGGGACAATACAAAACTTACTATAGAATACTTGAAAAGTTCTATTGGCCTAATTTGAGGAAAGACGTAGGAGATTTCATAAAGACATGTCATGTATGCCAAATAGCTGGCAAACCTAACCAAGTAATTCCTAAAGCCCCTTTACAGCCTATATTAGTTCCACATGAGCCCTTTGAGAAATTAGTAATAGACTGTGTTGGACCCTTACCCAAGACGAAAGGTGGTACCCAATATTTATTAACTCTTATGTGTCCCAGTACTCGTTTTCCAGAGGCCATTCCACTTAAGAATATATATGCCAAAAATATTGCTAAACACCTTTTAAGTTTCTTTACTACTTACGGGATCCCCAAGGATATCCAAACTGATCGTGGTTCTAACTTTACAAGTAAACTCTTTTCAGAAATCCTTAAGGAATTAAATATAAAACATAGCTTATCATCTGCATATCATCCGGAATCTCAGGGAGTCCTTGAACGATGGCACCAAACATTTAAAAGTATGTTGAAAAAGTTTTGTTTAGAGAGCAATCTTGATTGGGATGAAGGAGTAAAGTTTTTGTTGTTTGCTATACGTGAGTCCCCCCAGGAATCCCTTGGTGTCTCTCCTTTTGAAATGGTATATGGGAGATTATTAAGAGGACCCCTAGCATTAATTGAAGATTAATGGTTAAAGCCCCCAGACTCTAATCAGACTGTAACTGTTCAACAATATTTGAGTAACTTAAAGGAAACCCTTTCCAAAGTCCGTAAAATAGCCAGTGAAAACTTAAGCAAAGCTCAGATTAAAATGAAAAATAGTTATGATCAAAAAACTAAAATTAGGAAGTTCAACCCAGGAGATCTTGTGTTAGTATATTTTCCTATCCTTGGATCCCCATTTTCCTCCAAATTCTTTGGTCCATATAAAGTAGTTAAAAATGTCAATAACCATACCTATGTGATTGAAACCCCTGATAGAAGGAAAAGTACTCAAATTATCCATGCCAATCTGCTTAAAAGGTATCATTCCAGGAATACTGAAACTGGTTATGGAGACAAAATTGTAAATGTTAATGTTAAGGTCAAGGACGAGAAACCTGAAGTAAGTGAACCTGAATTCATCTATTCGTGGCGTTTTGTAGATAATAGTGCTGCTCTGAAAGACTTTGAAAACTCATGTCAACATCTTTCTCCTTTTCAATCAGAAGGACTTCAAAATTTTATTTACTCTTACCCAGAACTTTATGGGGAAAATCCAGGTCAGTGTACAGTCCTCACCCATGACATCGAACTTCTACCAGGAACTGCTCCCATACGACAACACCCTTATCGCATCAGCCCGGCCAAGAAACTAGTGATGAAAGAAGAAGTGGAATATCTTCTGAGAGCTGGATTAGCTAAACCAAGCAAGTCACCATGGGCGTCTCCCTGTCTATTGGTGCCAAAGGAGGATGGCAGCATGCGACTGTGTACAGACTACAGGAGAGTAAATTCTGCTACTGTTAAGGATAGTTACCCTTTACCCTGTCTAGATGACCTTATAGACTCTGTGGGCCAAGCAAAGTATGTAGCTAAGATAGATCTCCTCAAGGGGTATTATCAGGTGAAGTTAACATCTAGAGCCAAGCTTATATCGGCTTTCATAACTCCTTTTGGGTTATTCCAGTATGAAGTAATGCCTTTTGGTTTAACAAATGCCCCATCCACATTTCAATGCAAAATTAACTACACCATTCAGGGTCTAGAGGGAGCATTTGCATATCTAGATGATATATTGGTGATGGGAGATTCTTGGGAAGAGCTTATGAAACGTTTGAATATGCTCTTTGATAGATTAAGAGAAGCCCAGTTAACAATAAATTTACAAAAATGTGTTTTTGGTCAAGCTACAGTTACTTACTTGGGACATATTGTGGGTGGAGGTAATGTCAGGCCTAAAACTGCAAATGTTAATGCCATTCTTGACTATCCAGAACCTAAGACTAGGAAATCCCTTAAAAGATTTCTAGGTATGGTTTCATATTACAGGAAGTTCTGCCGTAATTTTTCTTCAGTAGCTGCCCCTTTACATAGTCTTACCAGCCCCAAAAGGAAGTATGAATGGGATGAGAGATGTCAGGCAGCATTTGAACATTTAAAATATTTTTTGAGTAGTGAGCCAGTCTTACACAGTCCTAATTTTTCTAAACCCTTCTCTTTGCAAGTAGACGCTTGCGACACGGGTGCTGGAGGAGTGTTGCTGCAGGAAATTGATGGGGTACTCCACCCAATAGGATACACTCCAGTAGCTTCAAGCCTCATCAGCTGTCCTACAGTACCATAGAGAAGGAGCTTTTAAGTTTGGTTCTTGCTCTCCAAAAGTTTGAATGTTATCTACAAGGAGCTCCCGTCATCATGTCTATACGGACCACAACCCCCTCACCTTTCTTGAGCGCTCACTAAGATGGGCTTTATATCTTCAAAACTTTAACCTTCAAATAAAGCACCTCAAGGGCAGCGACAACATATTTGCTGATGCTTTGTCACGGGCCCATTCTCAACCTTCTCAGGAGATGTAAGGTGTTTAACTTTGATCAAGCCACTCTGCTGGGCTTGATCCTCTAGGGGGAGGTATTGCACCTTCCACATTATTGTAATTATTGTATATATTTTGCCTGACTGTTTTCCCCTGTATACCACTTTCCTTTGTCCTTTCCCAGAAACTTTTTTGCCTTGTTTCACACTGCTTGTTCTTACTTGCTCCGCTCATCCTAAATTTCTTCGACCCCTAAATGTAATTTTGAATCAGTCTCCACTAAGCAACTAAACCAAGGACTTTGGTGTCCGGCAGGGAAGCAGTCCACTTTATTGTGATGTATCTATAACCTAAGTATAAGTGATATTGTTGTAAGGGTTTAATAATGAATTGTGCTTTTGTTTCAAGTGTTCTTAATTTCTAGTGTGATTACTTTTTGAGACGTGGTTGTCATTTGTCATTTATTTTGTCCTATTGTCATTCCTGTCCTTTATGGCATTTGTGTTCCTTTTATATTGACGTTAAGTCTAATTGCAATGTTTTGTAAATAATGTTTGCATTATTATATTTAAATCTTGTTTGATTGTATTCTCATTCAAATACCTTTATTTTGTATTATTATGGTCCATTGAACCCACCTGCTAAAATGGTAAATTACCCTTCTCTCTCACGACTGTAATAATATATATATATATATATATATATATATATATATATATATATATATATAATATATATATATATATATTATATATATATATATGTAATATATATATATATATATATATATATATATATATATATATATATATATATAAGTGTGTGTGTGTGTGTGTATATACATATCATCACAGTCATCCCATTCGACTGGTTGGTTTTCATACTGTATTGTTCTGGATTGCACCCTTCCTCCTTAAGAGTCCATCACTTTCCTTTCTATGTGAGCTGTTTCTAGTAACACTCTCTTCAACATGAGTCCTGGAGCTACTTCAGCATCTAGTTTTTCCAGGTTCCTTTTCAGGGATCTTGGGATTGTGCCTAGTGTTCCTATGACTATGGGTGTAATTTCCACTGCCATAGCCCATATCGTTCTTATTTCTATTTTCAGATTTGATACTTATAAATTTTTTCTTTTTCTTTCTCACCTACTTTGGTGTTCCATGGTATTGCGACATCAATAATTGATACTTATTTCTATTTCAAACTCCATCCTGATGTCCCTAGATACAATCCTTACAGTCTAGATTAGGGTGGCTATTTCCTTGATGCCCTACCCATACAACTTAATGTCGTCCATGAACATCATATGGTTAATTCTGTTGCCTCCTTTCCTCTGCAGTACTTTTGTCATGGGAATTGTGGCTACTACGAAGAGTAGTGGGGATAGTGAGTTGCCTTGAAAGATCCCTCTAGTAATGTTTACCTTTGCTAGCCTTATTGTATTCCAGTTGCGTAGGGCTATTGGCTTGAAGCGCAAGCTTCCAAAGAATAAGGTATTCATTTGATAGAAGTAGCAGAAGTAATAGAAATGCAGAAAGAAGAGATCACTTATTGGAAAGGAGAAACTTAATTGGAAAATGAATGAATAGATAAATATGTAACTGCATTATAAAATGTAAGAACTGCTTTGGGTAGTAATGAATTGCATCTTCACTTGAACTTTTGAGAATCCAGACTTCCAGTTTCACGAGATCCTCAAAGAGACCGTTCTGCAAAGACTAAGCTATTGCTCAATGGCCTACACCAAAATTAAGGAATTAAGTTCAAAGATTCTTGGGTGTATGTGGTGACTTTTCTGATGTAGCTGCTCCATTGACGGATCTAATGAGCTAAAAAAGGAAACTTAATTGGACCAAGACCTGCAATGAAGCATAAGAGATTAAAGAATATGCTAATTGCTGTTCCCATCCTAAAGGATCCACACTTTGAACAGCCATTCTTTCTACAAGCAGATGCTTCAGGTGTTGGAGTAAGAGCAGCCTTACTTTAAGAAGGTTTTTCTCAGAAGTTGAAACCTCGCCAGAAACCTTAATGCAATCATAGAGAAAGAGGTCTTTGTATTGTTACTTGCTCTTCAAAGGTTTTAATCCTATCTGGACAACAGTAAAACAATATTTGGTGGTATATTATGACCATAATCTATTAAAATCCATCTCTTGTATGAAGAATCTAAATCCTCGGCTTACACGGTGGTAGGTAACATTGTTGCAGATTTTCTGTCAATAACTCCAGAATAAAGCTTCTTGTATGATATTTAAATATATATATTGTTTCATATAAAATGTAAATGGCTTTGTTTCTTTATTTGGTGTACTATTGTTTGTTATAATAACATTTTTATCCTAATAGAGGGGAAATGTTGTGTATTTTGCTAACGTAAATGAGTACTTGAGTGGTAACATGTAACATGTTATTGAATAGTTTGTAAGGAAGCATTTCCACCGAAATGTCCCTCCTCCCATTGTACATACTTCTTCACATATAAACCAAAATGTAGAGAAGTTTGCGGCTTTTTCACCAATATATATATCATCAAAATATGTATCCTGTATGCTTAATTATATGTATATATGTAGGTGCGAGAAAGCACAATCACAGGGGGACTCAGTTCCCTTTTGTATGTGCACACAGACACTATGTTTCTGTCTGCACAGCCTCCTTATATGTATCCGTCTGATCAATAAAGTTAGTTAGAGTTTCTCCTTGTCTCAGTCCAGTCCTCGCAACTGGTGGCCTTCCGGATTAGAATGGTGGCGGTTTCGGCCACTCACCCTAGAAAATCATTAGCTGACTTAATACGGCATTCAGTCTTGGTTTTCTGGAGCTCCCATTTGTGGTCGGCCAAAATGCCATTAGCAGACTTAATACAGCACATCCCCAACAGGAATGTTTTGGCGTTTCTCCTCACGGTTTGGCTTGCCATTAACAACACCCGCCAACCGTAAGCGAAGTGAGATGGCAGGCTTGGAGAACTCAGCACATCAGAGTTCTGAATTTTGACTTCTTTACCACTAATACAGAAGTCATTATATCCTTTACTAGATACATTTTCAATTATCAAAGTAGGCACTTCATATTTTGGGTGATATTCTTTAATCAAATTATCATGAACCAAACCTCCATGTCTTTCTCGTTCCAGGTGTAGTTATTATATAGTCAAGATCACTTTTCTCAGAAATTACTTGGCAAGGACCTTGATACTCAGGGATTTACTGAGAAATTGTCCAGACAAATCACGAGCTATTTTGAGTTTCCTTTAACTTTAGAAATGTAAAATTTATAACTAGATTTACTTTCTCACTGTCAAACCAAGTTTCTTGCAATAACTTTAAGGGTCCTCTGATAGCCCTAGCAAACAAAAGTTCAAACGGAGAGAAACCCAGGCTTTCCTGACACTTACTTCTTAATGTATACAATACATAGTTCAAACCTTCATCCCAATCCTTGTCTTAATCCACACAGAAATTTGATAGCATGTTCTTCAAAGTCTGATGAAATCTTTAAAGTGTACCCTGACCTCTGTGGCTGATAAGTACTTGAATGAAACAAATTTACACCAAAGAGTCATAACCTGCAGATATAAATCTGATTTAAAATTTGCTCTAAAGTCAGATTGTACTACCTTTGGGATACCAAATTGATTGAAGTTAGTTTGCAGCACAAGTAGCAGTGTGTAAGGACAACACTTTATCCACAATTTCTCTGTACATATTCCTACAATCATGTTGTTCTTACTTCCATCCTAGAGAGCGTTCAGCGGGCTTCCCGCCAATGTATATATCATATAAGATCATGTTTTGTATGTTTTTATATTCTTAGTTATATGTCTCACAAGAAACACAAATCGGCTGTTGCCGACCCATTTTTACTCTCTCGTGGGTCGGATACCTCATTTCCGCACACACGCTGTATATTTGAATTTCCTTCACCTGTAATAAAGTCAGTACACTTCTACCTGCCTCTTTGTCCACACCTTCACAACTGGTGACCTCCCGGTTTGGACGGTGACCCAAGCGGTTTTGACTAAGCCATTAAGGGACTAACTACCGCCGCTCACCTTCAGAGATCTTTAGCAGACTCACACGATGCCTCAGTTTAGATCTCTGAAAGCTCCTGCCGCAGAAAGCCAACGCCTCTAACGGACTAAAAAAGGCATACGTTCCCCAGGTGTGTTCAGGTGTTCCTCAAACAGTTTGGCCGCCATTTACGACTCCTGTCGACCATTTCTGTGAGTGTGGACAATGGAAGCAGACAGTTCCACGCAAGAAACCCAGGCCTCCTCTGCCTCCTCATCAGCCTCATGCACAGCCACCGCTCAGGCTGTCAGGTTCCCCCCTTTTGCGACAGATGACCCAAGCGCCTGGTTCATCCGAACTGAAGGGCAATTCCGGCTTGCGGGACTCTTGGACAAGGTGCTGCAGGCTGACTTCATCATATCAGTCCTTCCAGCAGACGTGTATAAACGTATAACCCCCTGGCTCACCGGACGGGCACAGACTGAACCAGTCACAATCGACGAACTGAAGATGAGACTCGTGAAAGCCTACGCCACTCCCATCACTGAAAGAACTGCTCGCGTCCTTGACCTCGTCGCAAACCCAATGCAAGGCGCCGACCCAGAGGATGCTTGGGACACAGTGATGGGCCTCCTCTGCCTGCCTGACGTAGGTCCCAATGGAAAGATGGAGATCAGCCTTGGTCGCGAAACATTCCTTCGGCAACTCGAGCCAGACGTCCGAGGACAGCTAACCGACGAATATACCCTCCCCGATGACCAACTCGTGGAGAAAGCTAAAAAGCTAACACTGTCGGCCAAGGCTGCAAAGCTCGCCACTCCCGGATCTCCCGTGTGCCTAGCAGCAGAGAAGGAAGAAGAAGTAGATGACCTGAAACAGGAGGTCGGCGGCATAACCCAGAGGAAGACCTCTCACCCGCAGCGTGGCAAAAACTCCTGGTGCTACTACCACCGAAGATTCGGGAGGCACTCCAAGAAATGCGAAGCCCCCTGCACCTACCAGCAGTCAAAAAACGGCAACGGCAGACAAAACCAAACTCACCCATGGCAGCGGCCTCGTTGGAACCACACGCTGTAGGATTCTACATCCGTGATGCGATATCCGGCCGGAGGATGCTGGTAGACACCGGGGCGATGCATTTGATATTCCCGCCATCAGGAGAAGACCACAGCCGCAGCCCAGACAGCCCAACTGCCCTCGTCACCACAAATGGGACCCCCATCCACTCCTACGGCACGAAGTCCCTTGAAATATCCATTTGGGGCACAACTGCATCTGGTCCTTCACCATCACAGACGTCAGGGTTCCACTGCTGGGGGCGGACTTCCTGGCACATAATGGCCTCCTGGTGGACGTGGGCCGCAAGCGCCTCCTTGACTCGGGGACATACCATTTCCTACCACTCGCAGCGGGCCCAGGCGCCCCCACAACTTGCACCATCACCCCTCACAAATACAGTAACCTCCTGCAGGAGTCCCCTGAAGTCTTCAAGCCAGAACTTCATCAGGTAGCTGGGGCGCTGCTCAAACACGGAATATTCCACCACATCACCACCGCGGACCCCCCAACGCATGTAAAGTTCCGACGACTCCCTCCAGGCTGCCTTCAGGATGCAAAAAGGGCGTTCTCAGAAATGGAACAAATGGGTATCTGCCGGAAAGCAGATACCCTTGGGCCTCGCCCCTCCACATGGTGCAGAAACCTGATGGCACGTGGAGGCCCTACGGAGATTACCGGAGACTTAACCTTGCAACGATCCCCGATCACTACCCCCTGCCAAACATGCAGGACTTGACCGGGGCCCTCCATGGAGCAAAAGTCTTCACAAAAATGGATCTTTTTAAATCTTACTTTCAGGTTCCAGTACATCCCAAGGATATTCCCAAGACCGCTATCATCATGCCTTTTGGCTCCAATGTCGTCCATTACTCAACCTTGGCCGGAGAAACGCAGGGGCCACCTTCCAGTGCCTGATGGACAGCATCCTGGGGAACCTGCCCTTCTGCGTCTGCTACGTCGATGATATTTTGATCTTTTCCAGGTCCCCAGAGGAGCACCTACACCATGTCCAAGCAGTTCTGAAACGCCTGCAGGAAAACAGTTTGGTCATCCAATTTGACAAGTGCACCTTCGGTGCCGAGAGTGGTGCAGAAGTTCCCGACCCCAACTACAGTCAAGGCCCTGCAAGAATTCATCGGAATGGTGAATTACTACCACCGGTTTGTCCCCAACATTGCCCGAACCATGTCCCCTCTAACACAGGTACTGAAGGGCAAACCAAAGAACCTGACGTGGGAGGCAGAACAGACGCAGGCCTTCCACAACACGAAGATAGCCCTCGCCAAAGCCACCACCTTGTCCCACCAGGACCCAACTGCGCCCTTACACCTCACCACTGATGCCAGTAATGTTGCATGCAGGGCCGTCCTCGAGCAGATGGTCCAGGGTGTTCCCCAGCCGCTCGCCTTCTTCAGTAGAAAACTGTTGCCCACCGAGACGAGGTACAGCACGTTCGACCGTGAGCTCCTGGCTGTGTACCAAGCAGTGCGCCACTTCCGTTACCTCTGCAAGGGTGCTCCCTTCACCATCAGGACAGACCACCGCCCCTTGGTGCACGCCTTCACCAAGGTGGACGACGCCTAGTCAGCAAGACAACAGAGACACCTGGCAGCCGTCGCTGAGTTCGGCTGCACCATCCACTATGTCCCCAGCGAGAAGAACCCCGTGGCTGACACCCTCTTGAGGATAAAGATCAACGCCGTCCACCTCAGGATCGATTACGGAGACCTAGCCCAGGAACAGGCCGCCGACCCAAGACTGCCGCATACCGCACAGCCCTCACCTCCCTCAAGTGGGAGGACATGCCCTTCGGACCCACAGGCATGATGCTCCTCTGCGGTACCAGCAAGGGGCTGCCCCCACCCGCTGATCCCAGCCTCCTGCAGGAGGGCTGTATTCGACGTTATACACAGACTCTCACACCCCTCGGGCTGGACAACGATGCGCCTCCTGACGGAGAAGTTCGTCTGGCACGGAATTCGGAAGGACTCTAGAGAGTGGGTCAGGAACTGTGTCCCGTGCCAATCAAGCAAAATAAGCCGGCACACAGAATCGGGCGTGGGGGAGTTCCCTCAGCTGAAACGAAGATTCGGCCACATTCATGTAGATGTTGCGGGTCCCCTGCCACCGTCCAAAGGCGCCAGATACGTCCTGATGGTAATCGACTGCTCCACCAGGTGGCCAGAGGCAACGCCGATGTCAGATGCAACCACCAAAGCATTCGCCAAAGCCCTTCTTGCCAGCTGGATCAGCCGATTCAGAGTGCCTGATGATATCACGACGGACCGTGGACCTGTTTTCCTGTCAGAGCTGTGGACCTCCCTGGCCCGCCTGATGGGGACATCGCTCCACGCCACCACCGCCTACAACCCAACGGCTAACGGCATGGTGGAAAGAGTCCACCAATCACTAAAGGCATCCCTAATGGCGCGCTGTGCCGCCAAGGACTGGAAAAGTCAGCTACCATGGGTCCTCTTCGGCCTCCAGACCGCCCCTCGGGCGAACGACGAGGCATCACCAGCGGAGAAGGTATATGGGGAACCATTGGCAGTCCCATGCGAGTTCTTCCCGACCAATGCCGACAATGCAGACGTCTCCATCGCCAAACTTCGGGAGTCCGCCGGAAAATTCACGCCATGCATCAAGACCTTCTCCGACAGAACCAAGCACTTCCTTCCGAAGGCCCCCCTATCATCCTGCAAACACGTCTTCGTCAGGGAAGATGCCTGCCACCCGCCACTGACAAGGCCCTACCGAGGCCCCTTCTGTGTCCTCCGACGCACCAACAAGGCATACTTCATCTCCATAAATGGTTGCAAGGATTGGGTCATGATCAACCGACTGAAACCCGCCTTCCTGATGGACGAGACACCATTAGTCACCAAACCGCCCAGATGTAGCTGCGGCCGCCCCCAGAAGATGGTCAAACCCCTCTAGGACCACCCCAGGGGAGGCATTCCATCTCCGAACCCACCCAGGGACTCCGAGGCCGAGGATCTACCGAAGCAGCTGGTCTCACACACCCGAGGCCGCCTCCTCTCGCCCGCACACTTCCACGAGTAGCAATCAGAAGCTCACTAAAATCATCCAACAATTATGCCCTAATTATTGTCTTGGGGGGGGGGGGGGGGGGGGGGAGTATTTGTAAGGACAATGATTTATCCACTATTTCTTTGCACACCCAGTTACAAAAGTGGTGTCGCCCTGCCAGGCCTGGCTCAGTGAAATCATGCATGCCCTTCTCGCTCTGAAAGTGGCCCACGTTCAAACAACCAGTACATAGTTAGAATGGTTCGAAAGGGAAGAGGAGGGAAATTACGGTAATCACGCAAAGAAATGCAATATTGAATGGAATATATATGGACAGAGAGAGAGAGAGAGAGAGAGAGAGAGAGAGAGAGAGAGAGAGAGAGCGGCGGTTGTCTTTTATTCCTGTTTAGTTATTAATCTGACGGATATACTTGAGACATTCTGCTTTAAGAAGCATATTATCAAATATTTTTTGGAAAATAATTATTATGAAATCTTATCACATCGTATTGTTTTTAATCGTTATCACATTTTCTAAATAAAAATGCCTTAGATATTGTTGGAACTGACTATTCAACTGACTATTCATATTAATATTATTCAGACGAAAATATCCTTTTTAATGATCCTATAAGCAGCTGTATTCTCTCTCTCTCTCTCTCTCTCTCTCTCTCTCTCTCTCTCTCTCTCTCTCTCTCTCTCTCTCTCTCTCTCTCTCTCTCTCTCGTCTCTCTCTCTCTCAGTCTCTCTCTCTCTCTCATCTCTCTCCTTCTCCTTTCCTCGTCTCTCTCTCTCTCTTTCTCTCATTCTGTCCTCCGTCTTATATCGCCTGGATTGATTATTTAAATAATGGTAGATGTTTGATATGGTTTTTGGATGTGGCCAGGGATCACAAAACCGTAAATGGATACTCTACCAACTTGTGCTAGGCTGTATCTATTTTTGCCCTAGATTGACTGGACTATAATTATATGTATTACCATTAATATACGAATCTGGTCACAAAGATGTTAAACACCAGGTTTTGTAGCCGTGGGTTGTATAAGTCATCAAAGAATTGATTAATTAATCTAAGTAAAGAACACATTACTGGATATGCTAATCTAGTAGTACAGGATTTGTATTTATGGCATAACTTAGTTGAGTTAACAGTATTTGAGTGTGATGGGCCACTTGGTTCCAACCCTCACAACCATCTAGGCGACTTATAGAAAGTAAATTATGTGAAATGAAATGCAGTGAAATGCGTGCATCGGTGCATTATCATAATGATGGTGAGGTATAAAGTATGCAGGTTTTGCAAAACTGTATACTATTAACGTATTACCCCCTACCGCCATACCCCTCTAACCCCACCCTCGGCTAACACTTACTGTTTTGCTCACTTATTCCTCCTCTATTCATTGCTTCAGCGGCTAATATCCAACACACGTTGGTGTTCCCCCTCCAAGCTATAAAAAAAAACCACCACTTTCGACATTTCCTGTTCATTAGTCTTTTACACAGCCATGTTTTTATTTTTGTAATAAAATGATCGTAAACATTTGGAAAAAAAAGTCGTATGAAATACTGTCATCTGAGTATATTTTACCTTCCAAAACACATCCATCAGAACAATCTCATAATAACTGTAAGACGTTAAAATCCCGAATATGAGGAGGTGCGGGGATAGGAGGATATTTATAACAAGGTGGGGGTTAAAGGTGATGGGGGACAGATGACATTGGGTGACCTTAATTTAAGTCTTGACGGGTTCGCTTATCAATATTTATAAGGTAATGATAGTAATACCTTTACTAATAGCAGTTAATATCAATGATTCTAAGTCGCCATCATGACTGGCGCATAACATTATAGGGTTATTGAGATCATCTTTGTATATCTGGTTAATGTCTGTAACAATCTTTATGTTATGAATCCTGGTTTTCACACGAGGTAACGTGCCACACATAGCCATGGACGAGCTGTATATAGCGCCAGTGGTCTTGACAGTCATGTTTGCAGCCTTTGAGGTACTAATGGTCAACAGAGTTGCCTTTGTTTGCTGCCGCCATGCCTACAAACGTTGCAATAGATAAGTATATAATACATAGACTATAGTGCACAACATTATGTTAGAACAGTTATTCCAAATGCATAGATAAACACAATGACCTCGACTAACACCTACCTAAGTTTAGATAATCGTAATTACCAAATAAACCTCCACAAAGGCTGCAAACACGACTTTTAAGACCACTGGCATTATATACAGCTCGTCCATGGCTGTGTGTGGCACGTTACCTCGTGTGAAAACCAGGATTCATAACGTAAACGATAGTTACAGACATTACCCAGATATACAAAGATAATCTCAGTAACCCTATAACGTTATGTGCCAGTCGCAATGGCGACTTAGAATCATTGATATTAACTGCTATCAGTAAAGGCATTACTATCATTACCATATAAATGTTAATAAGCGAACCCATCAAGACTTAAATTAAGGTTACCCAATGTCACCTGTCCCCCATCACCTTTAACCTCCACCTTGTTATAAATATCCTTCTACCCCCCCACCTCCTCATGTTCGGGATTTCAAGGTCTTACAGTAATTATGGAATTGTTCTGATGGATGTTTTTTGGAAGTAAAAATAATACTTGGATGACAGTATTTCATACCCCATTTATTTTCCAGACGTTTACAATTTTTCATTACAAAAAATAAAAACATGGCTGTATAAAAGACTAATGAACAGGAGATATTGAAAGTGGTGGGTTTCTTGAATAGGTTGGAGGGGGAGCACCAACAAGGTGTGTTGGACGTTACCGCTGAAGCCACAAATAAAGGCGGAGTGAGTGAGCAAGCGTGAGCCTGAGGGCAGGGGGTGGCGGTGAGGGATGGTGCTAGCTAAGACGTGACCGATCTGATATATAAATATAAGAATCATAGCAAATTGAAATATTTTCTATAAGTAGCCTAGATGGTTGTGAGGGGTGGAGCCAAGTGGCCCATCACACTCAAATACTGGTAACTCCACTAAGTTATGCCATAAATACAAATCCTGTACTACTAGATTAGCATATCCAGTAACGTGTTCTTAGCATAGATTAATTAATAAAATAATATCCTTACAAAACTGATGCTTTGATGACTTATACAACCCACGGCTACAAAACCTGGTGTTTAACATCTTTGTGACCAGATTCGTATATTATTGGTAATACATATAATCATAGTCCAGTCAATCTAGGGCAAAAATAGATACAGCCTAGCACAAGTTGGTAGAGTAACCATTTACGGTTTTGTGATCCCTGGCCACATCCAAAAACCATATCAAACATCTACCATTATTTAAATAATCAATCCAGGCGATATAAGACGGAGGACAGAATGAGAGAGAGAGAGAGAGAGAGAGAGAGAGAGAGAGAGAATACAGCTGCTTATAGGATCATTAAAAAGGATATTTTCGTCTGAATAATATTAGTATGAATATTCAGTTCCAACAATATCTAAGGCCTTTTTATTTAGAAAATGTGATAATGATTAAAAACAATACGATGTGATAAGATTTCATAATAATTATTTTCCAAAAAATATTTGATAATATGTTTCTTTAAAGCAGAATGTCTCAAGTATATCCGGCAGATAAAAAACTAAACAGGAATAAAAACTCTCTCTCTCTCTCTGTCCATATATATTTAATTCAACATTGCATTTCTTTGCGTGATTACCGTAATTTCCCTCCTCCTTCCTTTCAAACCATTCTAACTATGTACTGGTTGCTTGAATGTGGGCCACTTTCAGGGCAAAAAGGGCTGATTTCACTGAGTCAGGCCTGGCGGGGCGACACCGCTTTTGTAACCGGGTGTACATATTCCTACAATCGTGTTGTTCTCACTTCTATCCTAGAGAGCGTTCAGCAGGCTTCCCGCCAATGTATATATCATATAAGATCATGTTTTGTATGCTTTTATATTCTTAGTTATATGTCTCACAAGAAACACAAATCGGCTGTTGCCGACCCATTTTTACTCTCTCACGGGTCGGATGCCACATTTCCGCCAGCACGCTGTATATTTGAATTTCCTTTACCCGTAATAAAGTCACTACACTTCTACCTGCCTCTTTGGCCACACCTTCACAAGTGTTTTAGTCTTTATGTTCCTTAATGGAAGTGCTTCCAGATGCCTTGTTGTTCTACACATCATTATCAGAATATACTGATTACCCGTTTTGGTTTTTGAATGGGGACTCACAGTATCAATGATCACCCTAGAAAATGGCTCGTCAACAATAGGTGCTGGTCTCAAAGGAGCTGGTTTAATAATCTAATTTGGTTTTCAAAATACTTGGCAAATATGACTGGTCCTGCAAAATCTAGATAAATCTATATATACCAGGCCAATAAAATATTCAATTTTACCCTGTTTTTCTAATTCCTAAATGTCCACCTAATCTGTTATGTACCATACGTATTACCATATCCTTGAAGCATGAAGAAATAACTACCTGATGCAGAATTTTCCTCACTTCTACTTTTGTCCTCACTTACTGCTAAAGAAAATAATTTTGATATGATAGGGTATTTCCCTTGTGCAGAAATCAATGTCTCCTATTCATAGGAAAATGACTAAAGTCGGTGTTGTCTGGTACATAAGTTTTAGGTTCCTTTGAAGCTTCGGTAGTTTCCCGAAGAAAATCATTCTTAACAAAACTCATTCTATAACTTGACTTAACATTTTAATTTTGGTGAAAAAATGAAAACAAACCAAATGATTTATCCAGTACATCACATTGACCTGGTCAGACTTAAAATCACTCTGCCCAAAAGACAAGCCTTCCTTGTTATGACTCATTGGTACCACTGCTACCATTTTCAGCCATAATTTGACTCCTAATGACAACACAAGAAGGATACAACTCAGGGACTGCTGCCTCTAATTCCAAGGTAGGCTAACACCCAAAGAAGTAAACGTAACCACTGGATTAGGTACAGCTACTTCAGCAATACCATTACCAATCAAAAAGTGACACCCCTTCCACAGGTAATTCATCATGCACAGCAAACTCCACATATTTGTTGGTAAATCCAGACTGTAGATAAATCCTTCCTAATGAAAAAACCACAGACAATTGCCCACGACCTTTAAGAACAATATGCTTACCAGTTACTCTTTTCAATAAAAGGAACTACACTCCTAACCACCATACTCTTAATACAAGCAGTGTCTCAAAATTCTGACACGCACTGAAATGAAGCCTTCACTTTGAAATGATTCTAATGATTTCATACGTTAGTAACTTCTGGTTGCCCCAAATCTTTATATTTCACAGCTTCACTATTGTTGATCGCTAAGCTAGCATCACCCTGATTGACCTTATTCTGCAAAAAATTCAGCTTAGGACTATTGATTGATTCATTGATTTTATAGGTTTTAGGCATAACGCCAAGCACTGGGGCTGTAAGGACAATGCTTTTTCCACACAATCCTGTAAATAATTGATCTAGCCGCATTATACCGTATTCCAACATATTACTCAAGTATCTTTGATAAATGTAACAAATTATATTCATGTATGTATGTCTGTGTAGAAATACAAATCGGGTGGCCCCAAGTGAGTTTTTTCTCCGTGCGGGCCGGGCACTACATATCTGTCCGCACCAATGTTTATAAGCCCTTGTTTACCTGTAATAAAGTTAGTACTGCTTTACCTGCCTCTTTGTCGAGACCTCACAACTGGTGACCCCCCGGATTGGGCAGTGACACAGCAGTTTTGGCTCAGCCATTAATGGACTAATTATGGCTGCTCACCTTCAGAGAACCTTTAACGGACTAAATACGGTGCCACAGTCTAGGTCTCTGGAAGATCCTCTCTATGGTTGACATCAACGCCATTAACGGACTCAATATGGTGCATGTTCACCAGGTGTGTTTTGGCATTTTTTGGACAATTTGGCCCGACATTAACAACTCACGTTGACCGTACCCAACACCATTAATGGACTTGATATGATGCTCTCATGTTTCAGTGTTCTTTTTAAGGAGACAATGCCGAACTCTGAAGTAGACAGTCCCTCGGAGGGATCCCAAACCTCCCAAACTCTGCCACACCTCTGTGCACGGCGGCCACCCATTCCGTCAAATTGCTGCCCTTTTCCCTGCAAAATACGTCCTCGTGGTTCTACCAGAAGGAGGCCCAGTTCTGGATTGGAGGGATCACGGACAAGGGTATCAAGGCTGCCATCATCGTGTCAGCTCTCCCAGAGGAGGTCTTCGATCGCATCTCCCTGTGGATAAACGCGCAGGTCGGCCAGATCACCTTAAGCAAGCTCAAGCAGAAGCTCATCTCGGCATACTCACTCGCCATCCCCATTAGGGCTGCCCGCATCCTTGAACTCATCATCCACCCAATGAGCAATGTGGACCCGAAGGATGCCTGAGAGTTGGCCACAATGGAAGAAGAACAGAAATAAGCCTTTTATGCAAAATATTCCTCCGCCAACTGTCCTCAGAGGTCCCTGGGCAGATTCGGGAGGCCAACACCCTGGCCATAGATGAGCTGGCTGCCAGGGCCACAAAACTCGCTGCCCCACCCTCGACCAACTGCCTGATGACAGAAGATCCCGAAACTGCAGAAGCGAATGCTGTGCACCAAAGGAAAGCCCACACAACAGCAAGGGTTCAGGAAGAATGCCGGGAGGTGCAAATCCCCCTGCTCATATTCCTCATCAAAAAATGGGGAAGACGATCACCCACATCATCTGCCATGGTCGTGACCACATCAAAGCCACACCCCATAGGTTTCTACGTCTGCGACACGATCTCTGGCCGCAGGATGCTGGTTGACACCGGGGCAATGCAGTCGGTGTTCCCGCCATCATGAGAGGACCACAGCCACACTGCTGACGCCATGGTTGGCCTTGTGGCTTCAAACGGGACCCCAATCCGCTCCTACGGCATGAAGCCCCTAAAAATCTCAATCCTGGGGTGTACCTATGTCTGGCCGTTCATCATTGCGGACATCAAGGCCCCTCTCTTGGGGGCGGACTTCCTGGTGCAACAAGGGCTCACTGTAGACGTGGGCTGCAAGCGCCTCCTTGACATGGGGACATGCCGCTCTCTCCTACTCTCCACAGGCCCAGACATACACACCATCTTCAATTGTGCCACACAAACATGGCACCCTCCTGCAGGAGTTCCCTGATGTATTTAAGCCAGAACCCCAGCCAAGCATGGTATATATATCACCTCATCACAACCACAGGCCCTCCTACACATGCAAAGTTCCGCAGAACCCCGCCAAACCACCTACAGGATGCCAAGAGGGCTTTTGCAGAAATGGAACAAATGGGCATCTGCAGGAAAGCTTCGAGCCCGTGGGCGTCGCCCCTCCACATGGTAAAGAAGCCAGCCAGTACCTGGAGGCCCTGTGGGGACTACGATCAGCTAAACTTGGCAATTACCCCCAATCACTACCCCCTGCTGAACATGCAGGACCTGACCGGGGCCCTTCACAGAGCAGAGGTCTTCTCAAAGATGGACCTTCTTAAATCTTATTTTTATGTTCCAGTGCACCCCGAGGACGTCCCCAAGACAGCCATCATCATGCCGTTCGGGTCTTATGTCTTCTCCTACTCCACCTTCAACCTGAGGAGCGTCAGAGCCACCAAACCCCTGATGGACAGCATCCTAGGAGACCTGCCCTTCTGTGTCTGCTACGTGAATGACATCTTGATTTTCTCCAGGCTGCCAGAGGAGCACCTCCACCATGTTTGGGCAGAGCTGAAGCACCTCCAAGAGAAAATGGGCTGGTCATCTGTTTCGATAAATGCATCTTCGGTGCAGAGAAGGTAGATTTCCTCAGGCACAAGATCTCCCCGACGGGCGTGTGCTCCATGGTCTCAAAGGTGGGCGCCGTAGAGAAGTTCCTGATACTGATGACAAGCAAGGCCCAGTAGGAGTTCATCGGCATGGTAAATTACTACAGTTGCCTCATCCCAGACTTCACCCACACTATGTCCCCCTTGACAGAGGTCCTGAAGGGGAACCCAAAGAAGTGGGAAGCTGCGCAGCAATGGGCCTTCCAGCAGACAAGGACGTCCCTCACCAGGGTCATCACCTTGGTCCACCAGGACCCCGACATGCCCTTAAGACTCACCACCAACACCAGCAATGTTGCCTGCGCAGCTGTCCTGGAGCAGGTGACACACGAGTCCCCCAACTGCCCGGTCTGCAAGGCAACAACAGCACCTCGCAGCCATCGCAGAGTTCAGCTGCACCATCCACTAAGTCCCTGACGAGAAGAATCCTGTGGCTGACGCTCTATCAAGGATCAAAATCAGTGCCATCCACCTCCGGATTGACTATGAGGACCTGGCCTGAGAACAGGCCACCGATCTCACCTCCCTTAGGTGGGAAGACGTGCCCTTCAGACGCTCGGGCACAACATTCCTCAGCCACATCAGCACTGGCTGCCCCTGCCTGTTGATTCCAGTCTCCCGCAGGAAAGTTTTCGATGTGGTCCACGGCCTCTAACACCCATCGTACCAAACAACAACATGGAATTTGGAAAAACTCTTGGGAGTGAGCCAAGAACTGCATCCCATGCCAGACGAGCAAAGTCAGCCGGCACACCAAATTGGGCGTAGGCAATTTCTCTTAAACCAAGCAGAGGTTTGGCCACTTCCATGTAGACATCGTAGGGCCTCCATCTGCGGGCGCCAGGTACCTCCTGACGATTATCAACTGGTCCACCAGGTGGCCGAAAGCAACCCCGATGATGGAGACCACCACCAGTGCCTACGTGGATGCCCTCCTCTCCAGTTGGATCAGCCACTTTGGTGTGCCAGAAGACACAAATACAGACCGTGGACCGCCTCCTGTCGGACCTGTGGTCTGCCCTGGCCCACCTGATGAGGATGTCGCATCACAGCACCACCGCCTACAACCCCACAGCCAACAGCATGGTGGAAATGATCAACCACTCCATGAAGACCTCCCTGATAGCACGTTGCCCTGGCAACAACTGAAAATCACAACTACCTTGGCTCCTCCTCAACCCCCATACCACCCTGAGGGCCAATGGCGAAGTGTCACCCGCAGAGAAAGCCTATGGGGAAACTCTGGCAATACCGGATGAATTCCTCCTGACGAACACCGACGACGAGGACATCTCAATCGTGAGACTTTGGAAGACTGCCATAAAATTCACACCCTGCCTCAAGACTTTTTCCAATAGGACAAAACGCTTCCAGCCCAAAGCCCTATCATCCTGTGAGCACACTTTCATCTGAAATGACGACCACTGCCCACTTCTGACAAGACCCTATCGAGGCCCCTACCATGTCCTCTGCCACATGGACAAGGCGTACCTCATCCTAATACACGGTCACGAGGATTGGGTCACCGTTGACAGGCTGAAGTCCGCTTTCCTGCTGGACGAGGACATCACCGAAGAGGAACCCGGCAGACATCCCAGTGTGCCTCTGCAAAACAGATCTTCTCCTGAGGTTCCTGAGCTGCCCAAACAGCACTGCAGTACCTGAAGGTGACAGTCAAACCTCCTAGGACCTGTTCCAGGGGAGGCATCCTGCCACCCAGCCCACTGGAGGACGCAGAGGCTGACAACCCCCCGAAACAGCTGGTGTCACAAACTCGGGGTCACCTCTGCCCTCTAATACATTATCATAACTAGATGTCAATGTCATGATGTCTTCCAATTCTTATTATCATAATTATTGTCTTGGTGGGGGGGGGGGAGTATTTGTAAGGACAATGCTTTTTCTACAGAATCCTGTAAATAATTGATTTAGCCACATTGCACCTTATTCCATCTTATATAGCATTCTCCGGCCCTGATGCCAACATATTACTCATGTATCTTTGATAAATGTAACTAATTATATTCATGTACGTCTGTTATAGGCTGGCCGTGAGTCAGTTTTCTCTCAGTGCGGGTCAGGCACTACATATCCATATGCACCAATGTTTACCTGTAATAAAGCCCTTGTTTACCTGCAATAAAGTTAGTACTGCTTTACCTGCCTCTTTGTCGAGACCTCACAGGGTAACTAAGGTCATTCAGCACTGAAATGGAAATTGACAGTGAAAAAGTTTGAAAGGTGTAACAGGAGGAAAGCCTCGCAGTTGCACTATGAATCAATTGTTAGGAAAGGGTGGAAAGTAAGATGGAAGAAAGTTAATATGAAAGGAGGTAGAGTAAAAGGAATAAAAGTAGTTGCAGCTAGGGGCTGAAGGGACGCTGCAAAGAACCTTAAGTAATGCCTACATTGCACTGCATGAGGTGCATTGATGGCACTAACCCCCTTGTGGGGCAGCTTAAGATTATGAACACAACTGGGACACATGACCCGGTTTTTACACAAAAAACAGATTCGAACATTTAACCCTGAACTCTTTAAAATCAGGCTTATCACCAACATTAGCCTTTGGTAACTTAGGATGCTCATCAATCTGTTCACCATTACTTTGACCTATGTACTTCTGCACCCTATGTGAGTTCACTTGGCCAGCTCTGATATTGGATTCTTTGAACTAAAGGTTCATCAAAGAAAAGTTCTCTGCCAATGAAGTAGCTTTCTTTAAAATGTTTACGTCCTTCTCAAGTCAATAGGTTCTGACATATGTAAGAATGCTATTCAAAAACTCAAGTATGATGAACTCCTTCAAGGTGTCACAAGAATCTGCTTTACTAAATTTTAACCACTTACCCAAAAACTTTTCAATAATGTGAGAAAATATACATGTCACGTCCTGTTCCTTGCTAGTGGACCTAAATTTAACCCTATAGTACTCCGCAGTTATTTCACAAGAATCAAGAATAGCCCTATATTACATAAGGCAGTCCCCAGCTTATGACCTTTTGAAATACATATATAAAAAATCCTTTCTGTTTTGCAGTAGTAACAAAGAATAATTTCTGGTTACGGTACAATGCAAATTCCGAGATTACAATGCTTTTTATGACATATTATACGTGGAACTAGTTTCTGAGCACAGGTACTACGTATTTACACTATTTAACTGTGTTGGTATTTGAATGGACAATGACTTTACTGGGTTGAGGACGCTAGGGAGTGTAACGACACCAAACAAAGTTACTTCACTCAAGTGCTTACCACTGCCTCACTAGGTTGAATTTTGCTACGTTGTTGCATTAACTTGATTTTTGCTCATCTTTTACTAAGGCTCCAAAATGTTCTGAGAAGGGAGAATCTAACGCTGAGATAGGTCGTGCTTTGGGGCTTAGTAGGAAGACTGTTGTAACTATAGTGAGGGACAAAGAACATATCCTTAAGCATGTTAACGATGCTGCACCAATAAAAGCAACTGTTATTAATGTGAGGCAAAGTAGTCAGAACATTGTGGAGATGGAGTTGCTGATGATCTGGCTGGAAGACCAGAATCAGTGACAAGTTCCAGTGAGCCAAAATGTGATTCAAAGAAAAGGCTAGGGAGTTACATGCAGCAGTATTGAAAAAGCATGGGGAAGGCAGTGTTAGTGAAGAATTTTCTGCCAGTAGGGGGTGGTTTAACAGTTTTAAGGCTCATGCAAATTTGCGCAATGTAAAGCTGCAAGGTGAAGCTGCTAGTGCTGATAGCAAAGCAACAAAAAGTTTACCTAGTGGTTTGGGAAGGTTGTTATACTGCTGACCAGGCTTTTAATGTAGATGAGACTGGTTATTTTGGAAGAGGATGCTCAACCGTACATACATTTCCAAGGAGAAGTCAGCACCAGGCCTTAAACTTAGTAAGGAGAGACTGATCTTACTCTTTGGGGCCAATGCTAGTGCAGACTTGAAGCTTAAGCCCTTCTAGTGTATTTGGCAGAAAAACCTAGGGCTTTCGAGGCGATTTTCAAAAGTCAACTCCCTGTCATTTGGAAGTCTAACAAGAAGGCTTTGGTTACCTTGATGGTCTTTGAAGATTGGTTTAATCACATTGTGCCAGCAGTGGAACAGTATTGTGCCTGAAAGGGTCTGCCGGTTTGGCTGGTTTTAAACAAAGCCCCTTGTCACACTGCAAATTTGAGCAATGTGCACCTTAATGTGCACATTGCTCATACAGCTGATGGACCAGGCAGTCACTGCTTACTTCAAGGCATACTGCCTGAGGACAATGCTCTCTGCTTGGAGGGCTGTCGAAGATAATGAGTTTACTTTGAATGCAATTTTGGAAGAGCTACAAGATCACAGATGCAGTGAAGACTACCCACTTTGAATTGGACCTGGAGGAAACTATGTCCACAGTTTGTGCTACAGTTTTGAAGGGTTCAATCAGGTAGATGTTGAGACTGTGATAAGGAAAATAGTTGGGCTAAGCAAGAGGCTAACATTGGATTTGTAAGCTGAGGAGGTCACCAAGCCACTGGCATCCCATGGAGAGGAGCTGTCATCAGAGGACCTCGCTGAGTTGGAGCAGCAGATGATTGATGAGTTAGAAGTATCAGACCCAAAGCCCAGGGCATTAACTGTCAAAGGTTTGTCAGAGGGTTTTACTCATCCGGAGAGAGGTTTGGCATGTTTTGAGGGAGAAAACCAAAACATTGCAAGATATGACGAGATACAAAGAGGGATAATAGATTTAGTTACTTTTTAAAAGAGACCTTGAAGGAGAGACAGATTAAAAGTGTGTAGTCTAGGCTTGACACTTTCTTCAAGTAGACATCTCCAGCACCACCTGCCACTCCTAGTCTTGGTAAGACATTGTCAATTAAATAGTTTAATTTTTATCATTTTCATGCTGTAAATTGTTGGTACACATGCATACTAAATGTGTTTACTGTTCCATAACCTTAATTTTTTCATTATGTATCAATCCAGAACTCTCTGATAATGATGATGAGGACCCAGATGACCCTGAACCCTTCCAGGGTTTCGATGTCTCAAAACATCAGGTAAAGCATTCTTAAAATTTTTATAAAACGTTTTATAAATTTTTATAAATTGTTATAAATTTTATAAAAAGTGCACATACACTATCCACCTAATGCCCTGTAACTTTATATAATTGTTATCATTCATTCCAGATCCAGATGTAACCTCCTCAAACCCCTCATCAGCTGAACCGTTACCTCTCGAACTCCATTAGGTAAGGAATTCTTACCTTTTGATTTTTCTAGTTTTAAATTTTATTATATCTACAGTAAATACTACTGTGTACAATAGTAACACTGTACACTCTATCATTTTCATCTTTATCATCCCAGACATGCAAGCACCTGCTAATTCCACACTCCAAAATCCACCCCTTCAAATAGTGTACCAAACACCCACCCCAGTAAGCAAGCCAACCACTAGAATTTAGTAAGGAAACTTATCAATTGTGTACCATACACTTTATTACTGCAATAATTTATACTTTACTAATCATATGTACATTTTCATTCAAGACTGACATGCACCTTTAAATAACCTGAGCTCTACCATCTTGTGAAAAATAATTGCAACATTTTCTCTCGACTTGATTCCGTCGTGTTCGGGGTATGAAATATGGGAGAAGAAAGCGGGCGGCTGGAATGATGGTTCCTTCTCCAATTAATGTAATTTGTATATGTTTTTTTTAGTTGGTAATTGAGCAGTCATGGGAATTTGTTCTGCATTTCATATTAAAATATACTTTTGATTGGGATTGTCAGAATAATGCTATATTATATGTACAGTGTTAGGTTTCTTTTCACAGAAGTCAATATTTCCCATGCCACAATAGTCTTCTGGAACATCACTGACATTGCTCGCCACTCTACAAAACAATCTATCACAAGAACCTCCTCCAACAATTTCCTGAAAAATATTAATCTCATTTCTCCTATAATAATGTTTTATCATATTAGCATGATATAACTTGGTATGTTTCCCTACTTTCACAAAATAGTCTACTCCATTGTTGTGGCAATCATCAATAACATAACGACCTTTCCATTGCATCAGAAATTTATTAGAATTTGTCAGAAGCATAACAAGAACTTTATCTCCCTTATTCAATTTCCTGGGTTTAGCTTTCCTATCAAAGTACTCCTTATATCTAACTGAACTTACTTCTGCATTAGATACAGCTATTCTTGCCATTTCCTGCAATTTAGCTCTAAGGTCTATGATATACTGAGAGGTTGTTTTAACATTGTCCTCAACCATGTCATTAGTAATTATTTCATGCAAAATTGTCAAGGGACCTCTCACAGAGCGTCCATACAAAAGTTCAAATGGGCTAAATTTTAAACTATCATTAGGTATTTCACGATACGCAAATAACACTACTGGTATATATCTATCCCATTCCAACGGGTTTTCCATACAAACTTTCTTAAGCATACTCATTAGGACACCATTTAATCTCTCTACAGTTCCGTTGCAAGCAGCATGGTAAGGACTAGTGTACAAAGCTTTAATGGAAAGTAGTCAATGAACTTCAGACATTAAATCAGACTTAATGGTACAGCCTCAGGATAACGGGTTGCTAAATCAATTATTGTTAAAATATATCTGTGACCACGAATGGAGACGGGAGTAATAGGACCAACAATATCAATGGCTATCCGTGAAAAAGGTTCACTAATAACTGGCATCTTAGACATAGGTAACCTTTAAACTTTTGGACCAGTTTTCTGGCAAGAAGGACATGAGCGACAAAACCTGGAAATATATGCCCCAGCATTTGGCCAAAAAAACTTATGAAATATCCTATCCATAGTTTTTCTTTATGAAATATGACTGGACATTAAAGATTCATGGCCAAGTTTCATGATAGCCTCACGATACTTCAAAGGAACCAACAACTGTTTCCTTTCTAAATCTTCCGGGTTTTTACTTTTAGCACATTCACGATATATCAAACCCTTTATTTCTATATATCTTACAACTCTATTTCTGCAAAATACTTCCTCCTTTGTTTCTACACATTTTCTTATCTTTTCTAAAGACTGGCATGAACGTTGAGCAATAGCAAATTCTTTACTATTTTTTGACATATCGGGGACACTAGTTACTAAAGGTAAAACAGGTTTAGCTAATCTCAACTGTTGGGCCCTAGTTGTAACATTAACGGCATTATGAGGGCTCATTCCAGAATCACCATTTATCATATCAAGGCCTTCTCTGACATTTTCTCTTAAACCTGGAATTAAACCAATCAACACATCTGCACACTTTATTGGTGCTACTACCGCATTGACTTTTCCAGAGAAGAATTTAGATTTACTGTTACACTTAATACGTGGTAAATAGATAGGAATGCCAAGAAAATTATAAACTTTAGTAGTCTTCCCAAGTTTGAAATTTTGGAAGGAAGTCTTCTCTAACTACAACTGTATTACAGCCTGTATCCAATACAATTTCAGCAGGGACACCAAAGACTTTACCACTAAAATCAGTTAAACACTCCAAAGGTTTCTCTTCCCTAGCTAAAGCAACACTAATTTTAGGAACTACAGAGTGTTTTTTACCTTTATCTTTGGAAAAATTTCTTGGATTATCTGGGTAATTTGGTTTAATATGACCTAACTGACCACACAAATGACACTTAACATCAGGTGTATCTCCTATGCTTTTGGTATCTGTATTCTTAACTTTCTCAACAAAAGTCCTAGATTTAGTCTTCTTACATTTAGTAACACCGTGAGCAATCATATAACGATCAACTGACATCGCCATTTCGTGGGCGTCTGCAAACTGTTTTTCCAAAAGAAATTCCCTCAACTCCTTGGAACTATTTGCTAGCACCTGATCCATCACCATAAAATCACAAACTCCTTCAAAAGTTTCAGACACTTTTGATAACTCTAGCCACCTTTCAAAATACTGACGCATTCGACAAACAAGCTGAATGTAACTCTCGCCACTTTCTAAAGTACTTTCCCTAAATTTTTTTCTATGTGCATCACGATTAACATGAAAATTCTTTAGCAGGGCAAGTTTCAACTCTTCATAATTGTTGGCAATATCAGGGGAGAAATTGCAATATGCTTTCAAGGCTGTGCCACGCAATAGGGTGCCTAATAACACAGGATAATCATCCTTGTCCCAATTATAAAACACTGCAAGTTTTTCAAACCTTATGTATGTAGGTATCTATCTCGTCTACTTCCTCATTAAAAGGGGGAATTTTAGGTAGAGACTTAACAAGCTTAGTTTCTTCTGCAGAACCAACAGTATTTGCTTTAATCTTCATTAGCTCTATTTCATGTTTTCTCTCTTCCAGCCCTTTCCTTCTCCTTTTCAGCCCTTTCCTTCTTCTTTTCAACCAATTCGTCTTTCCTTCTCCTATCCTCCCTTTCAGCTAACCTATCCTCCCTATCCTGAATAACTTTTAGCTGTTCTTTAACAAATACTTTAGCTTTCTCAGCAGTTAAACCTAGCTGAATAGCCTTATAAAAAAACACAGAAATATCCATAGCCAATGATGTGAATTTTATACAGTTACTCTAAATAACTTAAAAATTACACTTATTCATTAGTCCAGAGTTTATTAATTAATCAGAATACAACAATATTAATATTAAGCTTAATCACAAGTAACTTCACTATAAATCAAAACTTATGATCAACTATGACTAGTCTGGGTACTAGGACCATCACTGCCACTTTAATTTCTATACTATCACAGTACTATGAAATTATAATAACATAAAAGGAAATCTCACGGGGCATATTCACCATCACACTAAAACACCGGAACATTAACATACAACGAACTCCTAACAAGTTTCAAGATCCTTTGACCAAGTTTAACGAGTATCGCAGGAAAACAACGTTGTTGTCCCATTCCTGCCTGAAAACACACCCGTTCCTTACACAATCAACTACCGAGTCAACGAAGAAATCTGCCCTTACAGAAAGCTTTCGAACAATCACTAACACCAACAATGACCATTAAGAAATCACCTCTCTCTTATTTACCCATTTTTATCCGAGTAATAAGAGTGAAAATGTAAAAATTACCTTACCTTAAGTATGATTCAAGGTCTTACACTCAAGCAGCCATCACACCTTACCGTTACAGGGTTTCCTTCATATGCCGTCATATAAGGGTTCGATTTTATGATAGTACATGAAAAACAAAATTAACAGCATTAATCTAAAGACATCCTACTCACTGCGCCACTTGTCAAGATTTTAGTCTTATGAGATCTTAAATAAGTTACCCTTGGCTCTTGATGGGCCATTTACATAGGTTCAATGGGATGTCAATTAGAATGCAAAATAAAATTTAACAATCATATTTCAGCAAATATACCCTTATATCAATATATACAAGAAATGTCAAAGTAAATATGAAGTAAACAAGGATCACAGCATTAAAGAAAATCGATGATTAGCGACATGCTGCATTGGAGCCGACATCAAGCAAGGCAATACTGTACAAGTCAGATGTAAGGGACCAATATCCTTACAGTAATTATGCAAGAGAGAGGGATTCTGTAAATACATTAATACTGCATCAGAACCCCTATCATTAACTTAAATTTATATAATTATTTAATAACAGACTAAAGACAAACAAATGAAATGTTAACAAAACACAATCGAAGCTTACAAGTCGGTCAGTGGAGGGCTACTTTGGTAGTTATCGGTTAGGATTTTACACATTCACTCTATACCTCGGATGATAAGCACACAAGACTACCCAAGGATACAAAACTGGAAGTTAAACTGACACCTTCTGACAACGCCATCTATTGACAAGTTTGTTCAAGGCTTCTTAAGACAATAATTCGACACGTTCCTTGCAGTCCGTGCGGAATGCCTCTGTAGAAATACCCAAAAAATTACAATCCGTTGCTTGCTAAATTTTGGGCTACTTATTAGTTACTTTTATCATTAAACTAATTATAAAATTGGGCTACTTTTATATAAACTGCTTTTAAGGATTGATCTTTTTAAAGTTTCAAATATGTAACACTTCATTTTGTTGAAATAAACTAAACTTTTGTACATCATTAATATTTTTTTCAGTGCCCGCTCTTAAATGTGTAAAATTTTCTAAGAGTTTATTGTAATTAATTTTCTATTTCCAAGAAGCATTGTGCAATATGTTGTGTTGTTTATGTTCTCGGTATGTAACCTGTATCATACATATTCAATAAAGGCTTCGCTGTGGCGCTGCCTTCTCAGTCACCATTCAGTGCGATCCTGATACTCCCGCAGACAAACGTGTTATTGTGATTATATTATAATGAGGAAGTGGGCCAAGTATGATAAGGCCTTTCAAGCAGCCTGGTTAAAGGATCCATTATTTGACAAATGGATTGAAGAATTTAAGACCGGCAAAACAAAGCCCTATTGTAAAGTTTGCAAATCGGTAATAAGAGCTCATAAAACAGATTTGAAAAAGCATGGTGAAGCAACAAAACACAAGCTCAACATGTCTACAGTATTTCCTAAGCAAGCTAGCCTTAAAGCAGTTTCAAAGGTAGAGAAAGTTACAATCTTAGAGCTTAAACTTGTGGTTTATGTTGCTTGTCATTCTTCTATTAATGCTGTTGATCATTTATGTGACATTTTAAAGAATAATATCCCATGCACTTCAAGTTCAGATACAATAAGATTACATAGAACAAAATGCGCAGCCCTTATTAAGAAGGTATTATCACCAGAGCTCTTAATTAAATGACCTGGTATCTGACCTAAAAAACATACCCTTTTCATTGATAGTAGATGAGTCTACAGACATTGCTTGTGCCAAACACTTAAGTGTAGCTATGCGTTCGATACTATTATAAGAAACACAGCAGGATATTTTCTCAGTTTATTGGACTTATTCCAGTTACCAGTACGACAGCAGAAGCTCTGTACCAGCACATCAAGAATTATTTTCGGGAAATAGATGTTGATTTTAAAACACTTTATTGCCCTTGGAACTGATGGAGCATCAAACCTTTGTGGCTGTCACCAATCAGTTTACATATCAATGAAAAAACATATACCAAATTTGCTTTTAATCAAGTGTACATATGTCATTCTCTCCATTTGGCATGCTGTTATGCTTCAGAAGAATTACCTTCACATATTGATTATATGTTACGATAAACGTATAATTGGTTTCATAGGTCTGCTTTAAGAAGAGAAGCATATTTAGAGATCTACAAGCTTATCAATGATGGAAAAGAACCATTACAATTAGTCCCTCTGTCAGGTACACGTTGGCTCGCCAGGAGCAAAAATGTTAAAAGGGTTCTTGATCAATGGGATTAATTGAAAACCCACTTTCAGCTTGCTTCATCATCTTATGATAGGTATTCTGCAAGAGAGCTTCATAATATTTTCTCTGATCACTTGAATCAACTTTATTTTATTTTCTTGAGACCTATCTTAAATGATTTTGAAAGATTAAATCTTCTTTTTCAAAAAGAAGGTGACCATTGCAGCCTTCTAATTGAACTTGAAGCTTTTACGTTTACAATTCTCAGAAGAGTACTTCATCCTGGTTTTGTAAAACTTGAGGCAGACATGACCTTAACTTCATAATTTCTTCCTCTTAATAAAGTTGACTTCGGCCATGAATTTTCTTCCTTATTGGCTAACTAAAGAAAGGATAAATTGATTTCAGATAAAAAAAATTTAATAACATCCAGTCTCGATGCCAAGCCTTCCTTATCAGAGCTTCCAAAGAGTTAATCAACCAATTACCAGAAAATCGAGAAATATTAAAGAGAATTAAGAATTTATCACCATCTGTTTGCCTGAATCATACACTCCCTCCATTTTCTGAGTTGCCACTTGAACTAGCTAATCAATCCAAAATCATAGATATCGAGAGCCAGTGGCGAAAAATATTAACCCTTGACTGGAACGACATCTGTAATGGTGATGTGCATCTAGTGGATCAATGTTTTGGGCCATCGCAAATACAGAGAAAGATGCTGGAGGAGAATTTGTGCTGAAGGATCTCGCAGAATTTGCTTTAAAGGCCTAAAGTCTTCTCATAAGTAATGCCCTTGTAGAACGTGTTTTTTCATGTGTTACATCAGTGAAAACCAAGTTACGAAACCGACTGGGACTAGAGTTATTGACAGCAATTCTAAGAATAAAACAAACCTTGAATTATCGGGAAAATGTTTTGTAGCTTCTGAGCCCAGTAGGGCTATGCTTAATTTTGACTCCTCAATATACAATTATAAACAGGAAGAGAGTGATGAAAATGAGGAAGAGTTGGTAAATGAATTAATGTTCGAAACCTAGTCGCAGAAAAAATGTCGATTCCTTAATAAGAAGTAATTCAGTTTTGTTAACTTTTCCCCATTAAGTGAAAATTATTTTATTTAAACAATTCAAGCATTTTGAGTTCAGTTTATTATGTTAACACATCATACCAAGTGGAAAGAAAGTGTTTATTTTTCTAAGAAAATAAAAAGTTCAGCCTTTTTAGTTCAACAGAAATAGTTGGAATTTTTACCCATCTGAGAAGATACAGAATTTTAATCATAGCACCCTTGAGCAAAATACATCATATTGAAGGTAAGTTTCACAGATGATTCTCTAAGGTTGATCTATCTCTCTATATATCAATATAAATATGCGGTATACTTCAGTATAAGTCTTGTTTGATAATTTTACAATGTTATCATAGACTTCGGCATTGGGCTACGTTTATTTCAAATCCACCACTTTTGAAGCTAGTATAGGCTACTTTTACCAAAATAATCTGGCAACCTTGCTGACCAAACTTCCCCACCAAACAGTAGCTACCATGCCCAAAGCCTCCATGATGCCCATAGGAGAGTTTCTGGTTGTGGTAGACGAGATAAACACAGCACATAAAGCATCAATCCCCTCACAGCAAGCATCAGCAGCATGTCACACAGAACATTCATCAGAAAGCGAAGAAGGCAGTGGTGCAGACGAACCTGCTGCTCCAATTTACAAAAGAAGTTTCCCCAAACAAGAGGCCACATGGAAATCCCCACAGAAGAGACAAGAGCCTCCTGACAGTATATGCTTCTTTCACTGGCGGTTCAGGAGCAAGGTGAGAAAATGTGACAAGGGCTCCTGATTTTCAAAATAACACCCAATGGGGTCGCACAGGCGACCCACCCATACTAATGTCGGGGGCGGGGGGGGGGGGGGGGGGGGGACAGGTTGCCTTGTCTTCCTTCCAGGTATCCTTCCAGGTATGAAAGAAGAACAGAAACGCATGTCTTCCTAAAAGACAAAAGGTATGACATGGAGTTCCTAAGGGACACTGGAACTTGCAGATCTTTCATCCCAGCCTGATGGGCAACTGAATCAACCCAGCCCCGCACCCAATGTACAAGTATCACAGCCAGTGGAGCTCCACTGGCAGTGAACAGCAGGTGGGAGATGAAAGTTACCTTTGACAGGAGAGACTACGACATGTCTTTCATAACAGCAGACTTGACAATGGCGCTGTTAGGGGCAGATTTCCAAACAGCACACAACCTTCTAGTCGATGTTATGTCACAGAAAAACAACTACTTAACAGAACAACGAAGAATTTGAAATGAGTCAAATCCCTTGCTGACTAGGTTAGCAGGAAAGGAGTCCCCTAGATCATCACCAGTGATAGAGGCACCAGATCACATTCTCCCTGTGAAACACCCTTGCTGACAGTCTGGGGATAAAAATTACACACATGATGGCCTTCAACCCGGAAACAAACTGAATCATCAAGAAGTTACACAGATTATTTAAACCCTTACTTACTACTAGATGTTAAGGCAGAAATTGGAGAAGAGAATTGCTGTGGGTCCTGCTGGGGCTCAAAACAACACTACATGAATTTTTCAACACGTCTCCAGCAGAAGTCATGTATGGCCAAGCATTGACGTTACCAGCAGACATTTAAGAAAAAAAAATACAAGCCTGACAACAACATTCAACACCAGAAGAGCAATAGAAAAACTCTTAATGGCCAAGACAATCTGCCATCCAAACAGAAAAATGTATATCCCTGAAGACTTAAAGAACTAAAATGTGCGTTCATCTGGATTGACATAGATCCCACCTGTCCCCAGCAGATTCCAGCCCACACAGAATACTCCAAAGATGACCAAAAACCTTCCAGATGATGGTTGACAGGAGAACAACATGGGTTTCTTTCAACTACTTGAATCCAAGATGCATACCAGACACCAGCCCACAGACTTGGAGCCTCTCCTTTTGTTTTGATGCGGTCAGGGGTAGGGGGGGGGGAGTACTGTAGGCCCAAAATGGCAAACCCATGTGGTAAGCCTACCTGACGTATTAACTTTCTCCTCACAAGAACAATCCTGTGCAGATACTCATGATCATGTGTAATTGTCGACCATGTATACCTATTTTATGTTCAAACATTTTATACCTATGTATCTGTTATTTTGCACCTGTAAAGAAACACAGATGCCCAGAGTTAATTCCCTTCCTCAGTCTGTCAGAGGAACTGGACAATTTTATGGCTCACAGGAATGTTGAACTTTGTGAAATTTAGATGAATAAATCCTTACAGGCTGTTCTATGAGTAGAGCCCATGCTGGCATAAGGTCAACTTAATCAAAAACACCAACAGATGAATAATCCACTTAGCTTCTGATCAGCACTTTCACTTGTACCTCACTCACAAGTATGTGCCAGTATTTGTATTTGGTGTGTGCTAAATAATAGCACGTACCAGTATTTGGTACAAGCTAAATACTGGCATGTGTCAGTACTTAGAGTGTGCAAATTTTTTTTTCATAACGGAAATTAATGTGAATAGAGGACTATTCTAGTATAAAAGTGTAAAAATGGGTTTGATAATGGTGTGAGGTCTCAATAAGACAGAACTTGGTACTGATGATTTATTACCTGGGGATGCAATATACATAGCAGTGTGCGGACGGAAATGGAATGCCTGACCCCCGAGTCCTGTGACTCGCACACAGATAGAGAAGAATTTGTTTCTTAGCAGTCAATAAACTGGTAATAACAAGGGACATAGAGTACATACATTGATGAATTATGTATCAGTGGAAAAGCCAGGTAATTCTACATACAAACATTAATGTGTGATTTTTGCTGCTTGGCTAGATGAGATACAGGGTTGTGGTTAGTGGGTAACAAAGGTCTTGACACAGGTCTTTACAATCTAGATGGGATACAAGATTGTGATTAGTAGGTGAAGAAGGTCTTTACAAGTACTCCCCCCAGGACAATTATAATGATTAATAATGAATAAATAAATAATGGATAATTAATAATAAACAACTGGAAGATTTGTACAGTTAATCACGATATCTTGTTAGTATCAGGAGCTGTCCCTGAGTTCTTGATATTTGAGGTTGTGGGGTGGTCTCGACTCTTGGGTTGTTTGGCAGGCCTGCTGGGATGTTGTCTTTCATCCAGCCTCTGGGACGACTTCGACCATGCCTCAGAACATCGGTTCCTTCACTTGAGGTATTGTTTTGTGGAATTCTTGGACGTCTGCTGATCTCTTCCCAGGTTTTGTTATCCATCAGGAAAGCTGGCTTTAATCTGTCGACGGATAGCCAGTATTCCCGCCCATGGATGCCAATGAGGTAGGCCTTGGAGTTTCTTGTGATGACATGGTATGGGCCTCTGTGTGGTCTGGACAGGGGTGGGCATCATCCTTCTAGAAGACGTGTGTGTGCGCAAGTTTCTAGGTCTTCTGGTGTGTATTTATGTGTCCTGTCCGTGAAAGTCTTCCAGCAGAGTGCAAATTCCTTTGCTATTTCTCATAGTCTTCTGAGGGGCATATCTTGGTCAGCTGGTTCTGTGGGGAAGAATTCATCCTGTACTGCCAGTGCTTCCCCCTTTGACTTTTTCTGCTGGAGTTTCTTCTCTGATCGCTTTTGGTACCGCTCCAAGTCCTAGCAGGACCCAGGGTAGCTGTGCCTTCCAGTTTTTGTCAGTTCACTGTGCCATCAGAGCCACTTTTAACAAACAGTGGACCCTTTCCACCATTCCGTTGTAATGGGGTTTTATGCTGTCGAGCTGTGGAGTGTTGTCCCCATCACACGTACCAGGGAGACCCAGAGTTCTGACACGAATGCCGAGCCCCTATCCATAGTGATGTCATCCAGCACACTGAAACAGCTTATCTAACTTGATAGTAGGGCTTCCACACAGGTGCTTGTAGGTGCTTCTGCCATCAGTGTTGCTTCCTTCCATCTTGTAGACCAGATTATCACTGCTAGGAAGTATCTGGTGGCCTCCAATTGTGGCAGAGGTCCTACGACATCCACATGAATGTGCCTGAACTGTCTTCAAGGTTCAGGGAAGTCTCTGATGCCTGATTCTGTGTGCTGGGTGATCTTGCTTGTCTGGCATGGTATGCAGTTCTTTGCCCATCTCCGCACGTCCTTTTTTATCCCATGCCACACAAACTTCTCGGTCATCAGGCACATTATTGTATGTCCCGATGGATGTGAGAGTCTGTGGATGATGTTGAATACCCGCTTTTTGGGTATCAGTGGGTGGGGGTGGTCTGTGCTGGTGTCACAGAGAAGTGTCAATCCCTGCTCCCGTGTGGGAAGCTGGCGTTTCAGGGTCTGTGGATTGTTTCTTTGCCAGGTCCCCATAGTCAATGCTCAGGTGGACCGAATTTATTTCAATTCTTGACGGCGTCGGCTACCGGGTTCTTCTTCCCTGGGATGCAGCTGATGTTCCACCCAAATTCAGATATTGTGGCCAAGTGCCGTTGCTATCTTGCTGAGCCCCCTTCGTGAAAGCATGTACCAAAGGCTTGTGGTCTGTCAGCATGGTGAAAGGAATGCCGTCTAGGAGGTATTTGAAGTGTCACACGGCCTGGTAGATTGCCGGCAGTTCCCTGTCAAATGTACTGTGGTGGGTCTCTGACGGCTTCAACATCCAGATGAAAAAGGTAAGCGGGCGAATGACCTGTCCACTATCTGCTCGGTATGGCTCCACAGGCGACGTTGCTGGCATTGGTGTTAAGTCTCAGGGGGTCAGTGGGGTTTTGATAGGCTAGAATGGTGGCTCTGGTGAGGGCTGCCCTTCATCTGTTCAAGTGCCCTCTGTTACAGCGTTTCCCATGTCAGCATCTTTGGTTTTCCCTTCAGCACCTTCGTCAGGGGATACTTGATATGGGCAATGCCCAGCACAAATCGTCGGTAGTAGTTAACCATGCTGAGGAACTCCAGCAGGGACTTGATCATCTTCAGAGTAGGTAAGTTGTTTACTGCCTCTACCTTGGAGGCCATGGGTTGGACGCCCATCAGGGAGACCTTTTGTCCCAGGGAGTCCACATTCTCTACGCCAAAGGAACATTTGTCAAATCTGACGATCAACCCATTCTCCTGAAGGTGTTTCAGCATGGCCCAGACGTGTCCCAGGTGCTCCTCCAAGGACCTGGAGAAGATCAGGATATCATCCATGTAGCTGACGCAGAAAGGTAGGTCCCCTAGGGTGCTGTTCATTTGTTGGAATGTGGCTCCGGCATTCCAGAGGCCAAAGGTGGAGTAGGAGAAATGTATGTTCTTAAATGGCAGGATGATGGCTGTCTTCGGGATGTACTGGCACCTGAAAATAAGATTTAAGTAGATCCATTTTAGTAAATATTCTGGCGTTGTGTTGGGCTCCTGTCAGGTCCTGCATGTTTGGCAGGGGGTGATGGTGAGGCGTTGTCACCAAGTTCAATCGACGGTTACTAGTGTGGTCATGGCATTGGGTGGGCTATTGTGGTCCTCTCTTGACAGCGGAAAGGCCGACTGCACGGCACCCATGTCTACCATCATTTGGCGCCCTGAGATTGCATTGAAGATTCCCACTGGTTAGGATTCCTTTTGTTTGCGGCCACTGCTGTTATGGGTGGTCGCCCTCTGCGTTTTTTGGAAATGCACAGGTAGCTCTGCAGTGTCTGTCATTTCACATGAATCGTAAGTGGAAATAACACCAGCCTGGATTTGTCCACATCTCTGCTGCTGTGGCAGTGCCTTTTTTCTGTATATTGTGTGTGTATCCCCCTCCTTGACCTCTTCTATCAGGCTGGAGGTGCTGCAGCGTGCTTGGAGACCTTGGTGACCTCGTGGAGTTTATGTACAATGCTCACCAATTTCTCCATTGGAAACATGTTTGCCTCCATGATTTACACCCTCACCTCCTGAGGAAGGAGCTGCAGGAATATTTCTCGCAATAGGCTGATCTCCTTCTTTTGCTGGATTTGTCATGGTTCGGCAGCATCAGGAGACATTGTAGTTCATCCCAGGTGTCCTCGGGCGATGCATCCCCCAGGGGCTGGTTCATCAGGTCCAGGGCACATTGGGCTCTCTCTGGGATGGCCATGGAGATCTCAGTGAGCTTCCTGCAGAGGTCTTCGTATTTGATCTTTTCTCTTTTTGCACATCTACCCAAGGTGTAATGTTATTAAACTCTTCTTCGGACAGCATCGTCATGGTGATATCTGCTTTGATTTCTTCGTCTGTGACCTTGGCTATGCTGAAATGTACATTGGCCCGCAGAAACCATGATGCAATGTTTTGCTGCGAGAATGGTGGCAGCTTTATTGCCTAAGTTATTACAGTTTTTGAAGGCAAGAGGAGGATACAAAGGATCTGTGGGTCCTCGGTTCGATTTTCAAGTTCTGTGTCTGGCATTTTGACTCTCAAACCAAAATGCAAATTAAGCCCTGTATTTAGTCTATTAATGGAGTTCGAGGTTCGTCAGACGTTAAAACTATACACTGTGTGGTTCTGTTAATGACTTTCTGAATACGGTCGATGTGAGTCGTGAATGGCAGGGCCAAACCGTTGTAACACGCCAGAACGTACCTGGGGTCGTACGCCATAATTAGTCCGCTAGTGGCGTGGGTGGTTTCGAGGAAGGAGCTTTCAGAAGCCTAAACTTATTTGCTGTGTGGTTCCGTTAAAGGCTTCTGAAGGTAAGTGTAGCCGTAATGAGTCTGTTAATGGCAAAGCCAAAACCACTGTTTACCTACACTCCTCAGGTCACCTGTTGTGAGGTGGCATGAGACAGAACTTGGTACTGATGATTTATTAATTGCTGTTTTAGACTTTGCTGGGCTTATGCCAGCACGCGCTCACGGAAACGGATTGCCCCACCCCCGAGTCCCGCGACTAGCACAGATAGAGAAAAATTTGTTTCTTAGCAGTCAATAAAATGGTAATAACAAAGGACATAATGGAAAGGCCAGGATATTCTACATGTAAACATATGCATGTGATTTTTGCTGCTTAGCCAGATGAGATACAGGATTGTGGTTAGTGGGTAACGAAGGTCTTGACACAGTTCTTTATAACCTAGATGAGATACAAGATTGTGGATTGTCGGTAAAGAAGGTCTTTACATTGGCGATCTATGTCTTTATAGGTGTTTATCATAGTTAGACATATGCTGCAAAGACGTGTGAAGTTAAAGAAACCCGGAGGTAGGTAACTCACAGCTGTAAAAAAAATAAATAAAACATGAATTGCGAATGGAGTGGTACAGTGTACTGCTGATGATCCATTTGCATTATGTATAAGAAGGCAATCGTTTGGCAGTTTTATGCACAACAATTTTATTCCCCAGCGAAAGGAAAAAAGGTTGTTGGAAAATGGAATAGCTGAAGACTTGAAGACGAGACTGCTAATTTGTGTGAAATGGTAGTGTAAATCTGGTAAATGAAATGTAGGAAATAGACATGGTACAGGCATACAAATACAACTGATATTATTCGTGTGAATGATCTGTTGAGTTTTATAATATTGATGCACAACAAGGAGGTTCAGAGTTACGATAAAAGAGTCTCTGATAATTTAGCTTAATCAAGAACAATTTATGATATAATAATTTGTTCATAAAAATAAAGAAAATCCGTATTTACATAAAAGTTAGACATTTAATCGTAATGTAATTAATGTTGCATAATGTAAAGAACGTGGCCAACGACACTCCCTCGATGTACTTACCGTTACAGTGATCACGTGATCTGACCATCATCAGCTGACGAATGTAAACAAAACAAAAACGAAGAAAGACTTTTGAGACCAGCAACTCAGTCCACACTATTTTAACGTATTATGGTAAAATCTGGTGTTTGAAAGAGGAATGAATAATGCCTACACAGCTACGCCTATCCTGGAAAAGCTTCCCCTGCAGATTGAAGCTCTTACTGCGTATGGTGAGGTTCAGCTTATTCTTGGAATTGGGCCCATTTGAGTTGCAATGTACTTGCTAGGGCTAGTACCTAGGTAGTACTAGGTATATATTACCTAGCAATTGTTCTTATCTACTATTGCATATTGACGTATGAGATAGGTAATTGGGATAATTAAAGGGTAGATCTACAGTACTACCTACTAGGGTAGATTACCACGGCAGGCCAACCAGGCCACCTACAATCAATGTTTGCCACCCTCCGAAAAAGTACATTATAACGCGTCCTGACACCCGAGATGGGCATCAGTCGCGACTTGTTGTTGGTGAGAAACGGAGCTAAAGACCTCTACTCTCCTTTCGAAGTAAGATGTTTCCTCCAAAGTTAGAAATTAAGGCCAAATTTTAAGATTTAAACAGAGGGTACTGAAAATGGCGCCCACGGCAGTTGGAAATCTCACCAAAACGCTTTAGAAAATTTTTGTTTTACTTGCAACTAAAAATGTTTCGAAGATTGACGCCATCTCGATGTTTACGGAGTCGCTTGTGTCAACAAACTTTCCATTTCCTGTGATAAATCCGCACACCACTTGTACCCACAGACGCTGGAGCACTTTTATCACAACAATCGAAACACGATTTCTCACCAACAACAAGCCAGGAGTAAACAGCTGTTTTGGTAGAAGATGACGAAGCCGTGCTCTTAGCTAATTTTTAAATAAGTAGTAAAAACATCAATATTTTACATAGTTATGATGATTAATTTGAAAATATTCGTTATTGAAAAAGTAACTCGACTCTGACTCAAATTTAAGTAATTATTTTTCTGAATTAGACGTTCTTTTAAGTTCTGTATTATGACGTCACGACATCTTGACTTTTCGTACCTATTGGTAAATGTGCTATACTCAACTGTCATTGCAGAACAGTTTTACCAGTTATTCATGCAGATTGTTATCAGCTATACATGTAATTGTTTATAATCGTAATGCGCATATATATCTTTATTATTTACTTTTTGGATATATGAAGATGTTTTACTGCTGGATTATCGCCTTAGTGTGACGCAATCGTTTTCGGTCCATGGGCTCTGTCTGTTTTCGCACCATAAGAAATTATGGGGCCGAATTTGCAATGACCAGAAAGTCGTTAAAAGAGGAAAGTTAGCATGAGGGGCATATGTTTTGACTGAGAAAAATACAAATTTATTCAATAGCTAGCTTGTACTTGGTTATAAAAAACTTGATTGACAACTAAGCAGCATGTCTACTATGGTTTCAGAGACAGTGCAAGCACGTTTTTTGGGCAATACCTATTTCTGTAACGAACACTCGTAACAGAACGAGATTTGCTATAGTGCATTACACCCAGTGCCGTAATTTATAAGGGTATCGTGAATCACTAATCGTAAAGAATAACGACACTTTGTCCTTGTACCAAGAGACAAAAACTCCATTATGCGACATGGATACGAACACGTGTATAAAGCTCCACCTACCTCACCCCCCCCCCCCCTCCACCGCCATCCTTTTTCTTCGTTCCTCCGCCTGCCTCTTCTCTCTTCTCGCTCTCGTTCCTCGCTCTCGTCCAACTTTCCTCTCTCTGCGATCTCTCCTCGTCTCTCTCTCTCTGTTGCCATTCGGTATGTGTTGACCCTCCAAACTGGGTATAAGACTACACACAAAACGTTGAAAATTGGTGAAATTAGGCTATGTATTGGAAGTATATATACATAAATATTAAAGCAATTTTATCATTATTGCATTACTATGACAACTAGAATTCATGGAAACAGTTTATAATAATGGAACGGCGTATGTGTGAAGCTCCACTAATGTGGCAACGATGATTTTGCCATTCTTAGCATGCAAACATTAGAGCATGCAAACATTAAAGGTTACATTTATTTCTGGCATACGATTATTAAAGAAATTCAAAATACTAATAAAGACTGAAATCAATGAAAAGTGCTAGCAAAAACAAAAAAGGTCAAAAAAAAAAAAACGTAGTCGTTCCTCTGCATCTTTTCCTGTATTCGTTCCTCTATGGTTTTCGGCAGCCAGATGTACGAAAATGTTAGAAACATTTGATTTTATCTACTTTAGAAATATCTGTAATTTTTCGGGGTAATTTGGTTGCAAAAAAGGGATAATATACATGAATTAAATCAAAATTTTTTAAATAATCAAAGTAAATTTAAACTAAATAACGAGTAAAGTAAACAGTTTAGGGAATAAAACTTTGCAGTTTCGTCGTCTGTCGTCGTCTGCTGTTCGTAATTGTGTTTATGGCGCGCGCGCTTAGAAACCAGGAACAGCAACGGGTTTAAAGTGCAATGTGGAGTGAACTGAGACCAAAATGTTATGGAGGAGTAATTTTAGTTTATATTTGACAACATCTCCAAAGGTTGTGTGTGAGAGAGAGAGGGAAGAGAGAGAGAGAGGAGAGAGAGAGAGAGAGAGAGAGAGAGAGAGAGAGAGGATGGATGAATTGAATGAATTGGAGTGGTTAGATGGCAGTCGGAAGCATGTCTGTTGTGGCACTCTGTAGGTAGTCAATGGAAGTCTGTTACGAGAGTTGTAAACAGTGAGGCGTCTGGTCAGTCAGTGTTGGTTTTGGCAGCAGTTTTTCCTTTGGTGTTTCGTTGTTTGGGGTGTGATTTGATAGATTTTGGGGTTGTCAAGTTGTTGTGCGTGTGTCTGTCTGTTGTGGTGAGTTAAGAGGTTTGTGGTGCATTTTCGGTGTCTGTTAGTGGTGGTTGGGGCAGGGTTGGTTTTGGCGGGTTGTGTACTGCTGTAAGTCGTGTGGTTGTCGTGTTTTTTCAGGCGGTTGGTGTTCATCTGCATTTAGTCGTTGGGTTATTGAGTTTTTGTGTTGGGGGTGGGTCCCGGGTGGTTGATTTGTGTTTGGTTTGTCGGCGGTGGTTGTGTGTTGGCTAGCCTATAGCCTATATCCAGTGGACGACAGCACAGCCTAGTCCTAGGTATCAGAAGCCAGCGGTGAGTACCTGTTTGTGTTTTTGTCTGTATGTAGGTATTGGGGCAAGTTGTCCTGCTGTGTTTTTTTTTAGTGTTAAGTGGAAAGTGTGATTGAGGGTGGGTTTGATAGCCAGACAGGTTAAGTTTATGTGGGGGAGGTTACTTGTTTTTGTGATCCCGCCACATTATTTTTTGGCGCGCCCGAACAGGGACTGTTGGTGTGGCAGCTGTAGGACAATTGGTCTAGGCTAGTGTGTATGAGTGGTGAGAAAGTTTGAGATGGAAGGATTGATGTGAGGTGGAGAGGCTGAAGGAGAGTTGAGGTTGGAGAGGGAAGTAAGAGGACAATTAGAAGTGGATAATGAGAGGTTAAGGGTAGAGTGTGAGGAGCTGAAGAGCGAGTTAGAGGAAATGAGAGGAATGCTAAGGAGTGCAAAAGTGGAAATGAAAGAAGAAGTGAAAGGAGCAGAAGAGAGAATGGTTGAGAAAATGGATGAAAAATTCTTAGGGATGATGAATGCAGTGCAGGAGATGATGAAGGGGTTCATGGGAGAGGGAGCTGTAGGGGGTAGGCCTACTGGGTCTTGTGATAGGCCAGAAGTGGTAAAGACAGTGGAAGAGCGAGGGGATGAAACTACGAGTGACGAAGGTGACTTGTTTGTGTGGTAGGTAAAGGGAAGAAGGGAAAGAGACAGGATAAGGATAAACCTGAGGACAAGAATAAGAAGGGGGCTGAGGAAAAGAAGACGATTAAGGGAAAGAAGGTTAGGAAGGATGACGGACAGGATGAGACTAGGACTGAATACATTGGGGGAAGGGCTGAGAGTGATTTGGATAGCGGTGAGTGGAAACAGGTGGGTAGAAAGAAGGGTAAGAAGAGCGTAATGAGGAGCACGGATGTTAGTATGGAAGTTGATTCCCTATATGCGGACGAGGTTAAGAGGGATCAGAATGGTAGTAGCGATAGTGAGAGTGAGCGGGAAGTACGAAAGGCAATATATATGAGAGAGATACCTAGATGTGCACAATACGAGGAATATGGTAGTAGGGACATAGGGATTTTTTTTAAGGAATATGAGAGGTATTGTGAGGCAAGTATGGGATAATAAGAGAGTCTGGGCAAGAGAGTTGGGTGGCTTTTTGACGGGATTTTTGTTGAATATGTATGGGGTAATGATGAGTGTAGGGAATGTGCCGTATGAGAGTGTGAAAGCCAGGATTGTGGAACAGGCGAAGAGGATAAGGAGTAGTGTTAGATATAGGAGAAAACATGGTTTTGATGAGGCAAGAATGAATGTTGGTGAGTCGTTGTCGATGTATGTGTGCCAGGTTGGAACATTGGCCAGGAAAAAGTTTGGGGACGAAGGGATAAATGAGTGTAAAGAGTTAGTGAGGAAGTTGTTGGCGACTGTGCCTGAGAGTGTGTATGAGTTTGTAAATCTGAAACGTAAGGAGAAAATGCGATGGACGAATGAAAGGTTGTCGTGGAACGACATTTTGGAAATAGTAGAGGATTATGAGTTGGATAGGTATGATGAAAGAGAGTAGAAGTGTTTAGTATTAGGACTGAAGTGGCTGATGTTATACCAGAGTTTAAGAGCTATAGGGAGGCAGTTTTGGAAGGGCCAAGGCGAATGGCAGAGCGAGTGGTTGATAGGAGCGTTAGAGCCAGTAACGTAAGTAGGTAGCCCTAAGAGAGATCGGAGTGCAAGCGTTGGAAGATTAGGGTCGGTTAGTCGTGAACGAGAGCAGCAATGTTACAGATGTGGAAAGCTATGGGCACAGGAAGAATGAATGTCGGTGGGCGTTGGGAGCTTGCTTCGGGTGTGGGCAAACAGGGCATTTGGTGAGCGAGTGTAAGAAAGATAGGGATGTTAAGTGTTACAGGTGTGGGCAAGTAGGGCATATAGCAAGTGGATGTCGAGGTACTCGTGTGACTGAGGTTTGCGGTAATTGCGGGAAGAATGGGCATTATGCTAGGATGTGTAAGGAACAGCGGGCAAAATGTGTTGAATGTGGAATGGAAGGTCATGTGGCGAGTGTGTGTAGGCAAAAGAGGATGAGTCAGGTTGGGAGTTCGGGAAACTAGGTACAAAGGGGATTCAGTTGGGTGGGTCCTCTGGTGTGCGGTCAGTAAGAGTGATGCATGTGCGTGAAGGATTGTTGCATGAAAAAGGGTTTGGAGGAAGAGCTCATGAATGTATGAGTGTAAAAGTGAGGTGCAAAGGGGTGTGTTTTTTGGTTGCTTTGATTGATACTGGGTGCAGTGTCAGTGTTCTTTTAAGAATGGATGTGACAAGTTGCGGAGTGAGTGTGAAATTAGGAAATGTAAAGGGGAGGTACGAGGAATAGGAAATTTGGGTATGCCTGTGGTGGGAATGTTGCGTGAAAATGTAGAAATCGAAGGGGTAGTGATGGAGGAAGGTGACTTTTATGTGATCGAGGGAATGAGTGATAAGTATGATATGTTGTTAGGATACAGGTTCCTGAAGAAGTGTGGGATGGTGGTCCATCCGAGCAGGAATATGATTGAGTTGCATAGGAAGGGGAATGTACATGGAGAGTTTTACTTGGATAGGGATGGAGGGGTAAGCAGTAAAATATGGAAGGGAGTGCCGTTGGTTGCGAAAGAGAGTGTAAAAGTGCCACGAGAAGTTGGAGAAGTTGTTAGTGTGAAAGTTGCGTGGCCCGATAGTCTTGGGATTGTCAAAGGTGACAAGTGTGCATATGTGGTTGAGGGTGTGGATGCAAACAAGTTGGTAAGAGCGAGTGTGCATGTGTACGACGGGATTTTGGATATGGAGAAATCCTCGGGTTTTTTGTGCCTCATTGCTGAGTGTTAGGAAAAAGCGAGTGCGGGTATACGTGAAGGTGATTGTGTGGGGTTGTTGTATACGTTGGTGGATGTGGACGACGAAAGATATGTTAGGGTGCGGCAGGTGATGACAGGTAGCATGAAAGAAAGTGATGAGTGGAAGTATGATGAGTTGAGAGAAAGAATTGGGGTGGATGAAAAATGTGGTGATGACGAGAGGAGCGGTTGAGATGCAGATGTTGTGGGATAGGCTGGGTGCGTTGAGTCGGGGTGATGAGGATTTCAGGGGATCTAAGCTCCCAGAGTTCAAGATAGTTTTGAATGACGATACCATATATCAGCGTCCCCGACACTTTTCTGCGGCTATTGCCCGAGAGATTGAGGAACAGTGTGAGGAACTTGAGAGAGTGGGAGTGATCGAGAGGAGCGAGAGTGCTTGGAATAGTCCCCATAGTCCCAGTACGCAAGACAGATGGTAGTTTGAGGATGTGTGTTGGATTACAGGAAGGTGAATGAAGTGACTGTGAAGGAGCGATTCCCGATGAATGTGGTGTCTGATTGTGTGTATAAGATGCATGGGATGAGAGTGTTCACAAAATTGGATTTGGTATGGGGCTATTACCAGATGCCTCTTGAGGAAGGGTGAGCAGGCATGTTACGCTTTTTCGAGTGGTAGCTGCCACTATCAATTCAAGAGGTTAAGCTTTGGATGGCTAATGCGCCTGCTGCCTTCCAGAGGGCGATGAATGTAGTTTGGCTGGTTTTGATAGAAGGAAGGTGACTGTGTTTATAGATGATGTTTTGATTGCAAGTAAAACTGTTGAGGAGAATGTGGAACTGCTTGAGAAGGTTAGAACGGTTGGAAGAGGTGGAGTGAAAGTGAAGCTGGAGAAGTGTACGTGGTTGGCTGGGGAAGTGGAATTTCTTGGTCATAAGGTGAGTGCGAGTGGTGAAGGAAGAGTGAAAAGTTTGTGGAAAAAGTACGGAGTTTCCACGTCCCGGACCGTGCGGGAGGTTAAAGGGTTTTTGGGTTTGATTGAGTTCGGGAGGAAGTTCGTTAGGGATTGTTCGGGTATAGGGAAGCCGTTGACTGAATGGACCGGGAAGAAAAATTGTACTAAGCTGAGGTGGGATGAGCGAATGGTGGGAGCATTTGAGAGATTGAAAGAGGAGGCTGCTAGGGACGTCACCTTGGCTTTTCCGGACTACAGTGAGGATGCCAGTAAGCTTGAGTTGTATGCTGATGCTAGTAAGTTTAGTATGGGAGGATGCTTGGTGCAGATGCAAGAGGTGAATGGGGAGGGACAATTGAGAGTGATTGCGTATGTGAGTAAAGCTTTTAATAAAAGCAGAGCTTAAGTATTCGGTGGTTGAGAAGGAGCTTGCGGCAATAAGGTTTTGTGTGAAAGCGTTGAAAGTGTTTTGTATGGGGTAAAATTTGTCATAAGGACAGATCATCGGCCGTAGTTTATATGATCAAGAAGGAAAGTGTGAATGCTAGGATTGCGAGGACAATTGAGGATTTGAGGTGAGTTTGATTTTAGCTTAGAATATGTGCCGGGGAGTAAAAATGTGATTGCTGATACGATGTCTAGGATGCATGGGTAAGGACAGTGGTGTTGTGAAAAGTGACTGGGATCCGAATATGGTACCATGACGGGGTTGGTTGTAAAAGAGAGGTTTGAAGGGAATGACAGAATGTGTGAATGTTTGTTTTCAGCATTGAAAAACTTGGAAGGTAAGGGTCTGGTTGAAGAGGTACCCGGTAGTGTGAATGAGTTGCGAGTGAAGTTGATGAGTGATGTGCAGAAGGAAGTGGCATGTGCGGAGGAACAAGGTGGGCAGGGAGAAGTGTTGTATGAATTGTTGTCAGCAGTAGCCGAGTTGTTTGGAATAAAAGTGTTGTTGTATTTTGGATGGGACAGACCGGTTGAATATCGAGGAAGGGTGAGTACTGGTAATGAACGTGGGGTTTTGATGATTCAGTGCGGGGAACGTGGGTTGTAATTGGTTGGTTACAAAAAGGGACTGTGAAGGGGATCTGAGTCAGAATTGTGGAAATGGGGAGTTAGCTGAGGATGAATGTGATGAGGAGGATTGTGATGTGGATAACCAGGTGAACGTGGTAGTGAATGTGTGTATGCATGGGACTCGAGGGAAAATGGTGACGTTTGTCCAAGTAAATGATAGTGAGTATTGTAGTTTGGTTGACACAGGGGCACAAGTTTCCTTGGTGAGTGGGTCAGTGGAGTGAGAACTTGAGAGATGTGATTGGGAAGTGAAAAGGCAGTCTACAAGTGTGAGAATACATGGGTTAGGACAAGGAAGTGTTTTAGTATGGGAAGAGGTACGGTTAAAGGTTAGGTTGGGAGATCTTGAGGTAATGCATAACTTTATAGTTATAGGAGAAAATGATATGCCATCTTGTTTTTTAATAGGGATAGATTTTTTGAGGATCCCACGATATAGACGTAGATGTAGGAAATGGAATTCTTAGAAAGGGGGGCAGGCAAGTAGCTAGGATTCAGATGGTAATGTGTTTGTAGCAAACTTTGTGGGTATGATGATATTGCTAGGAGTGAGAATGATCTGTTGAGTGAGGAAGAGATTGAGGAAATGCAAAATAAGTGCCTGGAGATAAGTGTGTTGCGACAATGTGTTTTGGGAGAGTGCGTGTGGAGACTGGCCATGTGAGTTTGGATGTATATAAGAGGGTTGCTAAACGTTTTGTGGTGTGCAAAAACATAGTGTACTTTTTGCATCAGGAAGGGGTGTATGACAAGGAAGTGTATGTGCCAGTGTTTTCTGTTGAGTCAGCTGTGAGTATGTGTTTGTTGTGCATGATCGGTTTGGGCATATGGGAAAAAATAAGTTGTGGGAATGCATGAGAGAGAGATTGTATGCTCCTGGGTTGAGTAAGATTTGTGTGGATGTGGCTGTCACGTGTGAAGAACTGTCAGAGGGGAAAGTATCAGAGTGTGCATGCAAGTCCACCTGTGTTGCGATTGCAGATGAAAGAGCCGTTTGTGAAATGCTTGTGATTGA
>NC_087200.1:107885962-107903923 GCF_015104395.2 Macrobrachium nipponense | reverse complement strand
CGCTCCGTATACGTTATGTAACGTTCGCTTTACTTCGAAAAGCAAGCTGATAAGTTGACGGCCGGCAAGCTGCTTTGCCACAGTCAAACAACTTATGTCTCTGGTCGGCATAAGAAGGGCAATTTAGACGTGAGGAAGCTTTTGGAGGTGCTCGACGTCCTATAAGTAGAGACATTCTCCAGGACGCTTCGGCAAGCACCTTGCGGAAGACGAAAGCCATACGTCTTCCTTTAGTGTTCACACTCTTCAGGAGCAGCGTGCGGCTCTCCATGGAGACTCGCATGAGAACGTCCTTAAAAATATTCAACGTCATACGCAAAAACGCGGTTCGTCATAACATTGAGATGTTGGCAAGGTCGCTCGCCAGGACGCCTCTTGGCGGGCCTTGCATGCATCAAGGCGCTCAACGAGTTCCTCTCTGAAACGTCGTTCAGAAGACTTGGTGTTCTCTGCTCAGACACGCTCGTAGCTAAGCAGGACGTTTTTTTAGGACGCTCAGCAGGACGCTAAGCAGGACGCTTTTGTGGACGCTCGGCAGGACGCTTTTGAGGACGCTCAGCAGGACGCTTTTGAGGACGCTTTTGTGCACATTCGCCAGGACGCTTCGGTGGAAGCTCGGCAGGACGCTTTGCGAGAGAAAAGACTTGTAGAAGGCGTTTTATTTGCTGTTCAGGACGTTTCTTAGGACGCTTGACGCTTTATAAACGCTCGTCAAGAGGAGTTTTTTTCAGGACTCTCCACAGGAACATTCCTTTACAGAAATTTTTAAAAGGATTCGGAGTTAGCGGAGAGACATACCCGAATTTTTTTTTTCTTCGATCCCTCTTTCCTCTTCATTGATTTCTCTGAGAATCGGGAAAGATTATATACTCGGATTCCTGGGTGACTTTCGGTCATGTTAAAGGGTTTTCCCCTATTAGCAAAGTGCTAATAGTTTTGTCTAGTAAGGACGTTTTCCCCATTGTCAAGATACTAAACGTTTTGTCATTTAAGTGGGGGGAACCCCTCATAAATGGGTAGTTCTCATTGACATAGATTTTAACGTTTTTTATCGTTTAAGCGGATAAACTCATTAACAAATTTCGAAGAGCTCTCATTCATTTTCAGAGGCTCATCTGGGGAGTAAGAAAAAGACTTGTAGACTAGATCCAGGAAGTCTTATGTCCAATTATCATAAGAACATTGAACGGTCCTTTTCGATCCTCGGTTCTCTCTTGATGATCTCTATTCGAATATTACTCCCTTTTCTTGGCAAAGAGTCAAGGAGTTCTTTTAAAAAAGTCTCATTCATTAGAACGTGGACAGTCGTTTTCCTTTCTTTCTCTCTTCTTCGTCGAGGAAAGATGTAGTAGAGAATTCGATGTTCAAATTACTACAATACTTACGTAGTTTATCTTTGCGTCATTTTGCTAACGCATGGGTCAAGTCATATACGCATATAGTATTTACCTCTGCGGATAGAAGCCGAAAGAACTGTTGTTCTAATGTATTTATTTGACACTCCCTTCAACCTTCCAAGAGTTTTTCGGAGTAAGAATAACTATTCAGGTATTGTTACGACAACACCAACTCCAGATTCTGTATTTAGCGAATTTTGTTTCGTTTAAATATGCCTGCTTGAGAGTTTCCTTTTCGCTCGATAATTTCATACCTATCCCTTCGTAAAAGGAGTAGCTGGCAACTCAGGCAGATAGTGCGAGACGATGAACAAGGCTGCTGTTACTGTGATGTGATCTACGCAGTACCGGCTAGCTCGGTGTCATGCGCGTTTGGTTGCGTCTCTCTGCCCTACAATCATGGATTTAGCCTCGGGTTGAGGAAATTTCTAGTAATCATGAATGAACATGCCTTCCGTTTACTTAGAAAAATTTCAACAAGATATCTCTTATACTTGTTCGGTGCGGGTTTACCGCACGGTAACAGATCTCTGTACGAATCTACCGCGGCATAGCACTATAATAATGCTCTCCTGCTTATGCAAGTGCAGCCTTATTTAGGGAAGGAAGCAGGCTGATGTGAGGGAATGGATGGAGTTTGCTGGGGACCATTTCCTCGCTGGAGAAGCTTGTTTTCCCTGAATAAACAGCAATTCAGACCTCTACAATTTTTCCTCACGAAGAAATTGGAATAACATCAAAGATCTTGTAATAATTCTAATTTTCTCTCAACGGCTTGAGGATCACCTCGGTGATAGCGAGAGGGTGGCCAGACATCCGAACAGAGGAACAGATGTTCTGGCACATTGTCTGAAAGAATTGGAAGCCAATTGGTCTGCTCTCCAGTTCCTCGTTGAAGGGTGAGTTTGGATCGAGTGGCCCAAATCATCTCGGATAATTTCTCAGCTCTTTCATAGCTCAAAGAACAGAGAATTGGTTATGGGCTTGGGCACGGAACGTAACGGTCCTCAAGAGGTTCGTTAAAACTAGTGCACGTCCGTGCGGGTCTTCTCGATCGAAGGCAACAACTACTGACGTCTGAGTAATCCTCACTTAGAAGTATTTCGAAGTGAGGAGAGACTGAGGGCGTCCTTTCGTTAAGTTTTTCGTAATTTTGAAGACGAAGGAGCTTCCTCTTAAGTTGTTCCCTTATTCATGATCCTAGAGGATTAGCTTTAGTCGCCACATGTTGGCCTCTAAGAGGTTGGATTCACAGAGGTCAGGTAATTCAGAGAATTGTCCAAAGACCCTTCTCGAGAGAATCGGTGTAATCTAACTTCGTCACTTAGTGAAGTATCTAATATCTCTCCTCTCTGAGTCTGAAGGCGTTCAGACTATCGAGAAGCGATAAGATCTTCTAGATTAATGGCTGTCTCTTGGCCAAGGCAAAGCAGTGCTGCCTATTTTCAGTGTTCAATCGGAGCGGGCCGTTTCTGGATAGTGAAGGAAATGATGTTTCCTTTCCTCCAACTCGACCTCTGTGAATTTCTTTATGGTTCTATCTTTCCGTATGAAGTACGAGATAAGATAGAAGTCTACTATTGTAGATATGCAAATATGTTGTTGACGGCCCTCTAGGCTCAGAGTTCGGTTCTGTCAAACAACAAAGCTTCACGATCTTTGAGGTCTGGGGAGTCTTGAAATTCTCTGGATCGCAGGTTCCTGGCATGGAACTTAGACGTTAGTCTGAGTTTCTGATGCCAAAAGCATTTCGAACCTATCCTTTCTGCGAACTTAATACACGTGACCAGAAAGGCTAACATTCTAACGCTCTAGCCACGGCAAAGAGGGTTAGTGAGCTTTTAGCTATCATCAGAGGTTTGTTAGCTTTAAAGGACATAATGCGGTCTGTCCTCTAAGCCTTCCGTTCGTGATAAGAACGAAAAACCTGTCTAACCCTTGACCCGAAGGTTTGGAGACCAAGGGTATGGCACAAATTATTGGGCAAAGGCATTAGAGAGTCCTGTGCCCTGTCGGGTCTCTCAAGTTTTATCTTAATAAAAAAACTATAGTAAGTCGAGGTCAACGGACAATCTGTAGTGTTCCGTAAAAAGACCAGACTGGTTCATGTCCAGAACACCCTGGCATTAATAGTCAAGGAGTTCTTTTAAGAAGTCTCATTCATTATGTGCATAAAGATTTGAGATTTTTTCTTAATAGAATGCTCAAGAGGTGAGGGCGCGGCCTCGGAAGCATTTCAACAGAGCATGACACTCAGTAACATCCTGAGTGCATGCTAGCGAAGCAACTCTGTGTTCGCTTCACACTCCCGATGGGATGTGAAGACGACATTTGAGATCTGTAAGTCGCTAGGACCATACATATCCGTAGATATATTATTGGGGGCAGCAAGCAACACGAATCCTATCCTATAGAAAGGGGATAGGTGTGCTTTTAACTTTGAAGGGTTGGTCGCTTGAGGCGCGTTCCTTTTCTTTAGCCTAGAAGTTATGGAACTAACATTTAATAGGTTAGGTCAGGTGGTGGTTTTAGCTTCGTTGCCCTCAGAAGTATGGTCATATGGTCTAGTCACATTGTGGTCACGCCCCTGTTGACAGATCATCTAGAGCGCACCAGCATTACAGGTCTCTACCTCGCTGGCAACTCTAGTAGCGCAGAAGCAGACTTTAGTGACAGTAATCACGAAGTCGGCTATGCTAACAGTGAGGAGGAACCAAGATGTATATCATCAACTTAATTTAGTTTCCCAAAAATCCTATTCTGTCTTCCCACCATCCGAAGGTGGGATTCAGCTATATATATATCTGTCAGGTAAGTTTCATGAACAAATGTTATTGTTATAATACAATTAAGTTTTGTTCATACTTACCTGGCAGATATATATTAAAGTTGCCCACCACCACCTCCCCTCAGGAGACAGTGGCACTGATAAAATATGAATAGAAAATGGGAATAGTTCCTGATATCCGCCTCCCAGCGGCGGGATGGGTACCACCACCTGGCCCCCCACTGACGCCTGTGCCGCGAACTTTTGAAATTCTGTCGGACTTCGGAGAATACGGCTATATATATATCTGCCAGGTAAGTATGAACAAACTTAATGTATTATAACAATAACATTTTCATACTTTCAGTAATATAGGCAACAAAATATTGTTTTCATACATTCAACTTCCCTGTCAGATATATACTTAGCTATAGACTCCGTCGTCCCGACAGAAATTCGAATTTCGCGGCACATGCTGCAGGTTAGGTCAGGTGATCTACCGCCCCGCTGGAACCATTACTGTTCTAGAACCAGATTTTCTCTGTCGCCCGTATTGTAAACATACGTTTGCGGTATCTCCTGACTTGATTTTCATTTTTTCATCGCCATCGATCTTCTGGGCTGTCATTTGCAGGGAAGTACTGGGTCTTTGGTTTGGCATACGCTTTTATTAACTTTTTAATTAATTTCACTTTGAAATTTCAAAGAATATATTACGTGAAACTACCGAATTTTTCGGTAGACATTCACATAGTTTGCAAGAAAGGGAATTAATACGAGTAATAAGTGTTACAACTTTATTGAGGAAATATAAAACTCTAATTCCCTACTTTAGGAAGTCAGAAAAGCATATGAATAGATACGCTTCCTTTAGAAGCTTTAATAGCTTTTGTGCTAATGAGCAGTTAGAGTATTAGCAGTACTAGTAGTTGTTGCATCCTCATTACCTTCTTACTCCACAGGAACTACAAATTCATATTTGCAAATTTGAAGATAAATGGATGTAGCTCAAAATGTGAGCTCTTAAAAGGTAAGAAGTGAATATAGTGTTCCCCATTGCAGTGGAGGGTGTGTCTGATCGGCTCTGTCTCGCTCCCAGGTCTAGACCTCTTCCAAGCTCACAAGCCCAGAGGAGAAGGAATGTCGAAAGCTGCACGGAGGTTTCAGAGAATCCCCACCGGTCAGGCGTCCCCTCGGCAGATTCTGTAGAACATCCCAGACTGCCAAGTTCGCCATTGGAAAGGCTTCCTAAAATAGTGGAGGGTGCGTCCGATCGGCTCTGTCTCGCTCTCAGGCCTAGACCTCTTCCAAGCTCACAAGCCCAGAGGGGAAGGAATGTCGAAGCCTTACGGAGGTTTCAGAGAATCCCCACACCGGTCGGCGTCCCATCGGCAGGTTCGTAGTAGCGTCCCAGACTGCCAAGGATAGCCGTTGGAAAGGCATCCTAAAACAGTGTTTTTCGTCATCCGATTCTTCATCGAAAAAAGGATTTAGTTCTGACAAGCTATCGAGACCTTCTAAAATATTGTGGAATTCGCCAGCTTTGGATTCTAGCCCGGAAAGTTTTCCAGAGGACTATCCACCTGAGAAGAAGAAGAAAGAGATTTATTCATCAAATCCTCCTTCCCCTAGATCGGATACGGAGAAAGATAATGCAACCAACCATTTCCAGAAAGAGTGGCAATCGTTTGGAAATTGGACAAGATTCGTACGAGCTCTCATTCATTGATTAGAGGCTCTTCCAGATAATAGAGGCGTAGAATACGGCCTTATCGCCAAGAGAATAAAAGCTTGAGAGATTCTCTTCGATCCTCGGTTTTCATTTGCGATCTCTTTCGGCTAATACTAATTCGTGTTTATTGACGAAAAGAACGAAGAGAGTAAGATTTCCATTCTCTCTCTGCATCGGAGAGGAAAGAATGTAGTAAGAAAATTTGGTGTATACGACTACTGTATGACAAGTCATATACGCATACCGTAGTTACCTTTGTGGTTTGCTACGGAATTATCTATATCCTTACAGGAATTTCCTAGTAAGGACTACGCTTAAAGGGTTTGTTACGACAACACCTACTCAGCTTGGGTATTTAACGAAGGTTGTTTTGCTTAAATATGCATTATTGAGAGCTTCCTTAGGCTCGAGAATAATTTTATCATATTCCTTCATTGAATGGAGTAACTGGCAACTCAGGAAGAATGCCGCGAGGCAGCGGACGGGACTGCTGTCATTGTAAGGCGTAAGCCAATTAGCCAACACAGTACCATCTAGTTCTCGGTCATGAACGGTTGGTTACATCTCTCTCTCCTACGGGATCGAATGGTTAGCCGAATCTCACCCCTGCAATCATGGACTTAGCCTCGAATTGAGGGGATTTATAGGCAAACATGAATAACATTGTATTCGTTTTGCTAAAAAGTTTTCAATAAAAAGATCCCTTGTAACCTTTCGGTACTGTTTACCGCAATGTAACAGGAATATAAGGAAGAGATAGACAATATGATTCTAACGCAGAAGAGCAATATATTATATGATGCTCTCATGCTTATGAAAGCATAGTCTTATTAGAGAATATTCTCAGTGAGAATATGGATGAATTTGTTGGGAACAATTTTTTTCTTCGTGATAGAAGTTTGTTCCCCTGAATGGGCTATATTAAGCCTATTAAGTTCTTCCTATCAAGAAACGGAAATAACATTTGAGAGGGTGCCGGGTACCAGGACAGAGGTACAGATGTCCTGGCGCATATTCTAAAGAATCACACCAGTGGCAGAAGCAAAAATAATGGACTTGGTAATTTCTCGATATAGCGAGTTATTAATTGAAGGGTTCAGTAGCCTCTCTGACAGCAGGCTTGGTAACGGTACGGTTCGTTCCTGATTTTGTTCCCCGTCTAACTTGAAGGAGGTTCGATCCCAAGGAGGGAGGAAATGATTTAAATCAATTAAGTCATTTCCACAGCTCTCATATTTCAAGAAGCATTGAGAATCTCTTTTTTCGCCCCTGTTCGCGTTAAGAAGAGAGAACCTGTTTGGAACACGGACATGGAAAGTAACGATCCTTAAGAGGTTCGCTGCACGATGTTGCACGTTCCGTAAGAATCTTCTTGATTGACGATAATAACTATTAACGTCTGTATAAGCTGAGTTGGAAAGAGAGTTGTGAAAACCTGCGATACGTCTTCTTCATAGATCTTTTCGCAAAGTTGAAGACGAAAAGACTTCCTCTAGACTGCTTCCTTATCCTCGAACCAAGAGAGGTAGCATTATACACCATCCTTTACTTTCAAAGGGAAATAAACATTAATTTTTTTTTTCTCCAATATATAAATGCTTAATGGACGCATTAAGATATTTACTGGCTTCAGAGGAAGAGAGGATGATGCCTTTTGCCCCATTTTTGCCTTCGGGAAGCTGGATTCACAGAGGTCACGTCCTTCTTTCAGCACTTTTATAAAGGCTTTCACAAGAGAGGCGGTCTACTCTATCAGCCTCTCTTAGAAAGGGACCTAAAAAACCTCTACACTCTGAGTCTGTCTGCGGGCAGACTGACGAGAAGTGATAGGGATGAGAGGATTTTGCAAGGTGAATGACAAGGGTCATAGAAAAGACATAGAAGTGCTGCAGATAGATGCCGCTACGAAGATCCTAAGAGAAATGCAACAACAGATATCGTCGTTAGTGGGAGTTTTAAAGAAGGATCCTCCCAGGAGAAAGGATCGCTTCCTTCCAGTCAAGAATCCCGTTCGATAGAAGTCTTTGACAGCTTGGACGAGGTGCCTGCCAGGAGTCTGGCGCCAGCCCAAAACGCCGACAAGGCGAGAGGATCCTATTAGTAAATACAGAAAAGCGCCTGAGCCTCCTAACAGGCACCTGGCGCCTGAGGCGCCTTCCACCCGCAATAAACTCCCCAGGAATGACACATCATCCAAGCGCCTGGGGCCAACCAGGCGCCAGGCGCCATGAACCAGGATCTCCTTCTTCATTGGACATGGAGTTAGAAGTGGACCAGGAGGCTCCTCTTTGGGACTTTTTGCAGGATCAGTTTTCTCCTGACAGGGTCTCTAGATGTTGCACAGGCAGCCGTAGCCCTTGTCAGGATATGGCTGGTTCTGTGAGAGGTTTTAAGCATTCAAGACTTTCTCCTGATAGGGACGTTAGTTGTCGCACAGGCGGCTGTCGTCCTTATCAGGATAGTCTTAATGCAAGTAGAGGCAAAGAGCAAGATCGGCCTTCTCCTGGCAGGGACTCAAGATGTCGCATAGGCGGCCGTAGCCCTTGTCAGGTTAGAGTCGGTACTGCTAAAAGCCCTTCACCTTGCGAAAGGAGGCGCTCTCCTCCGGTTGCTCATTCTTCTCCCAACTTGACTGGACAGGAAATGGAAGATAGATCGGAATTGGAAGCCAATAAGGGGGCAGGTCTCTCAGTTTATAAGACCTTAGCAACCCTTTTATTGAAAGAATTCGTTCATGACTAGTAAGAGGATATTAAAATCATCCTCCTTCTAAAATAAGAGAAAACCAACAGTAGGACATTATGTACTTTGAGTTGGAATCTTTTCGTGGCCCGCAGATTCCTTGTTCCGACAAGTGGGAACCTCCTCATCAAGCTTCTTTAGAAATCTTATGAGAAAATTCATTTTTTCTCTTGGCTCTAACAACTACCAAGAAGACAAGTGAAATTAAGTTATGAGGTCTCGCATCGGATTCAATGGAGGCTCGACTATTGGTTCTTACCATCACATTATTTCTGGAAAAGAATTAACACCCTTCTAACCCTGCATCAGAGCTCTGAAGTTAAGGGACTTTCCCATTTGAAAGGGGAAGAGATAGAAGGGTCTCTGTGCCCGGTCGGGGTGCTTAAACTTTATCTTTAATAGAAGAAATCGCTTAAGGTTTTTCTATAGAGTCTTTGGGCTGCGATGAGGACATGAAACGCTTCCCAGAAGGCATTCAGAAGGAGAAGACAAGAACCAAGAAAGCCCTGGGATCGCCCCCACTTCTTTGGCTCAGAGTCATCTTCATCTTCCAGACCTTCCCCTCCTTCGGACAAGGAGAGGGGAAGGATTCTACAACGAGAGACTTCCTTGACAGGCCAGGAATAGAGCTCGTCAGCAACGGAAGTATTCACGAAGGATCCTCCCCGGAAAGAAGACTCGTTCTCTCTCGTCCTGTTAAGACAGTCAATCGTCTACGGGACGTGATTGACTCCAAGCTCCTCCCCTGGTCCTAGACCAAAGGATCCAGGTGGAAGAGAACCTTCCACCCTTCTCCAGTCTCCGGACAAAATATTGTCTGTTTTTTGCTCAGGATCTTCGGACAACGAAGCGCCAGCCAGGCGCCAAGTGCCAAACAAGCGAAAAATGCTATAGGCAGACAGCTCGAATGAACGAGTTTATTGTCTGATGCGGAGAAGGAGCGGACCACCAACCTGGCACAAATGCGCCAGAGATGCAACAGAATCTGACAGGTGAGAGTGCTGATGTGGACATCGCTAGCCAGCCTCGAGACTCCAGCCAAGCTCGAAGCTCCAGCAAGTGGGGAGGAGCCAACCGGGCGCCAGGCGCCAAAAAAGCGCCAGCAGAAGCCAGGCGCGAAGCGCCATACAGGCGCAAGGCGCCAGCCAGGCTCCAGGCTTCATCCAGAAGAAAGCCATATCAAACAACACCCTGGTCTTCTTTGAGACAAGTGTGATCTCTAAAGCACTTCATAAGTGACTTGATGATTCCTTCAGACAGCTGGAAGAATTAAAAAGGGCTTTTGAAGTGCGAGCTTTTGCGAATTCTTGTTCTTTCCATAACAATATGTCATAAGGTGGACATATTAGCTGTCACATACGGGAGATGATGGCAACTCTGTGTTGACTTCACATTACCCGAAGGAAGGTATGTTCAAGGTTAACCTACGAGATAATCCGTTACTCTCGTTGGTTGGTTTATACGTGTCTGCGGATACGTTGCTGGGATAGGGCCGACCGACTGATCCTTAACTAGTGAGTTAAATTTATTTAACGTGGTGTTTTTTTCTTTGGGTTGTTTGAAGGGAGTTTGGGGATAACTTTTTTCAAATTAACCACTAACCCTTGTGTTAGGATCAGGTGATCGGGACTGGTTGTTGTGCTCCTTAATTATGCCACTAGGCATAGGTGTATTGTCATGTAAGTGGATAAGACCCCATTGACAAAGGCCATCAGGTTCTGTCGAGTAAGGGGATAAGATGGATAAGACCCCATTGACAGTCCCACAAGAACTTTAGCTATAGGTCACATCCTCGCTGAGGCTCTTGAGACGAAGCAGACTCCTAAGCAATAGCTAGGAAGTCAACCCTCCGTCTAAACAGATAGGAACCAAGGTTTTTTATATATTACCTACAACGCATGTTGTTTACCTGTCTAATCAGTAATTAGCTGTCTCTTACCCTCTGCCAAAGGTGCCAATCAGCTAAGTATATATCTGACAGGGAAGTTGAATGTATGAAAATGATATTGTTATTGTACAATAAAGTTTTCATACATAACGTACTTACCTGGCAGATATATACGATTAAATGGCCCACCCCATCCTCCCCTCAGGAGACAGGTGGAAGAGAAAATCTGGTTCTAGAACGGTAATGGTTCCTATTCCTGCCAACCCAGCGGCGGGGCGGTAGATCACCTGACCTACCTGCAGCGGTGTGCCGCGAAATTCGAATTTCTGTCGGGACGATGAGTCTATAGCAAGTATATATCTGCCAGGTAAGTATATATGAAACTTTATTGTACAATAACAATATCATTTTATTGTGCTGATTACAACTGCAATCTTGAGTAAGATCAATAAACGTTACATACATACGCTAACATTGTTCAAATGATTGCTGGGAAGCTGGGAATGATGATTTTGTACATGAACTTTCCTGTCAGACATATACTTAGCTTACGTCTCTGACGTCACGACAGAATTCAAAACTCGCGGCTAACGCGACAGGTAGGTCAGGTGATCTACCTTACCCGCCGCTGGGAGGTGGGTGTAAGAACCATCATACCTTTCTTGCCAGATTTTTTCTGTCGTCGGTGTCGACCACACCTGTTGTCGGTACCTCTTGACAGTTGGATTCTTTTCTCGTTTTTCGCCCTGGATTGTTTCTACGGACTTTTGGTGAAGTACCCGATCTTTTGGCCTGGCATTCGCGATTTGTGGACAGTTATTGGACTTTTCTTTGGATTTTTCTTTGGTTATTTTTCTTGGATTCATGATGTCTGATGTTGATACTAAGAAAACTGCTATGTTTAGAGTTTGTTGTATGACTGAGTGTAAGGTGAGGCTACCGAAAGCTGCGGTAGACCCTCACTCGGTATGTTTGAAGTGTAGAGGGAATGAATGCACCTTAATAACCCTTGTAATGAATGTGAAAAGCTGAATGAGGATGAATGGAAGTCTTTGTCTTCCTACTTGAGAAGCTTGAAAAGGATAAAGTTAGGAAAGCTTCTTCCAGGAGCAGTAGTAGATCTCGTATTAGCGAGTTGGATGTAGATAATCCTATTTTAGAAGTAGCTCCTTTGTCAGTTTCAGCTCCTGCTCCCTGCACCGAAGCCGAAGATGCGCCTTCGGAAGTGGCCTCAATGAAAGCCACCATTCGCAGTATGGAGAGGAAAATCAAGCAACTAGAAGGTAAGAGTGATTCCAATAGTGATTTGTGCAGTGAACCCAGTGCAGTGGAGGGTGCGTCTGATCAGCTCCCTAATGCTTCCAGGCCTAGACCTCTTCCAGACTCCCAGTCCCAGTGGAGGAGGAAGTCGAAAGAAACCGCAGGAAGGTTAGGGAGCATCCCCAACGGTCAGGCGTCCCCTCGGTAGTTCCTGTTGATCGTTCCCAGGCTACATTGGATCGCTCCAAGAGAGAAATTTTGCGCCAGTGCTTCTCGTCGTCGCCTTCGCCTTCTCCTAAAAGAGGATGGAGTCTTCGGAAGCCTCGCGCCCTTCGAAGAGAGCCTGGAACGCTCCCTGCGCCCGCCCTTCCAGCCCTGAAGTTTTTTCGGAAGAGCCTGAGGTGGAAGCGAGAGAAGCGTAAGAGATCTCAGGAGTATCGTTCACCGAGCGGAGATCGAGCCTCTTCTCCTGTTCACGAGTTTGTGAATTCTCCTGCAAGGGTGTTGGCTAACCTTCAGGCGCAGATTTCGGCTCTGGCTGGCTCTCTTTGCGTGTCTTCTCGTCGCAGGAAGGACGTCTCGCTTCCTGTAAGAAGTCCAGGCTCCCCTCGTCCGACTCTCGCTTTTCGACGGAAGAGGCGCGCTCACCTGTGCGTCGGATTCTCGCAGGAGGCTTTCTGCTTCGGACAAGATCACATCTGCGTCTAAGCGCATTCGCCTGACAGACAAGTTTCTCCTTCAGGACAGGAGCAAACTGCGCGTAGGAGATCCTCACCCTACAGACGCTCTTCTCGAGACAGGATCGCTCCCCTTGACAGGCGCCAAGAGCCTAGTAGGCACTACTCACATCGTAGAACCGCTCCTCGTCTCGCCTCACTCTCCGGTTGACAAGCGCCCTAAATCGGGACAGGCGCCTTTCGCATGGACAGGCGTCAAGAGCTTGTTAGGCGCGTTTCGCCTGGCAGGCGCTCTTCTCCTGACTTTTACTCGCCTCGAGTCAGGCGCCGAGAGCCTAGCAGGCGCTTCGCCCCTGGTAGGCGCTCACCTAGTAGGCGCTCGTCGCCAGAGATTCTCTCGCCTCGGTTCAGGCGCCAAGAGCCTGGTAGGCGCGTTTTCGTATGGCAGGCGCCGTTCGCCTGGTAGCCGCTCTCCTTGGATAGGCGCCAAGAGCCTGATAGAATTTCTTCTGCAAACAGACGCTCTGCACCTGACTGCCGCCTGACTCCTATTAGGCTTCAAGGATCTGGGAAACGCACTCCTCCAGACAAGAAGGATGTTGCAAGTAGACACTTGCCTGAAGCTTTGTCTCCAAGACGTATACGTCTAACTGCCTCTAGAGACTCCTTTAAGAATAGTCGCGCCTCTAAGGATCAGGAGGGCTCTTCGGCTCAGGAGGAACAGGACCCCTCAGAAGAAGAAGGACCAAAAGATGCCTCAGTTTCCTCTATAAGAAACTAACAGAGTTACTCCGCAAGAGTTTGGAGATATCCTTTACTCCTGTGGCTCCCCCTTCTCCTCTTTCGTTATTTTCCACTTCGAAGGAAGACGTCGAAGGTTTCGTCTTGTGTAAGGATGAAACCTACTGTTTCCATGAAGAAGGCGCTGAGAGGTTTTTGGGGAATGGCTCCTTTCGAAGGAAGAGAAAGGGAAGACGGTTTTTTCTTTCCCTCCGTCTAAACTGACCGGCAGATTGGGATTCTGGTACGAATCGGGAGAACCTTTAGGCCTCGCTCTCCCTTCGTCTGCGGACTCGGACTTCTCTTCATTAGTGGATGCTGCTCGTCGTTCCGCCCTCTGTCCGCCAAGACTACGTGGGGAATGAACGAACTTGACCACTTACTGAAGGGAATGTTCCGAGTCCTGGAAGTTTTCAACTTCCTTGATTGGTCTTTAGGTGTGCTGGCTAATAAGACCCAGACCCCAGATGCTCTGTCTCCTGAAGATCTTAACTGTGTACTCACTTGCATGGATAAAGCAGTGAGAGACGGATCGAGTGAAGTCTCCTCACTGTTTGGAGCTGGAGTGCTTAAGAAACGGTCGGTCTACTGTTCGTTTCTCACGAAGGCAGTGTCTCATGCACAAAGGGCCTCGCTCTGTATGCTCAACTCTCCTCTTCTGTTCCCCAAGAAAATTATCCAAGATGTCTCGAGTGCCCTTTCAGCTAAGGCTACTCAGGACATGTTAGCCCAGGCGGCCAGGAAACCTCGCTCTGTCTTCCAACCCAAGACCAAGAAAGAGACTCCTCTGAGACAGGAGCCCTTTCGAGGAGGACCCGCTGTCAGAGGTTCTGCAACCAGAGGGACTAGACCTTTTAAGAGAGGTAAAACCTTCTCTAAGTCAGTCAGAGGGAAAGAAAATAGCGGTCAAGGACTCCAGACATCAGTGGGTGCCAGACTACTGAAATTTGCCGACGTCTGGGCCCACAAAGGGGCAGACAATTGGTCCCTATCGATTGTCAGCAAAGGATACCTCATTCCCTTCTCGTCAAGACCACCATTGACGACAACTCCGAGGGAGTTGGTAGCCAAGTACAAGGACCCATCATGAATCAAGCCCTTTCTCTAGCAGTAGATCTCATGCTAGAGAAGGAGGCTATAGAACTAGTGAAAGATCCCCCGCGTCTGCGGGCTTTTACAACAGACTTTTCCTAGTTCCGAAGAACTCAGGAGGATGGAGACCGGTGTTGGATGTAAGCGCCCTGAACGTCTTTGTGGAAAAGAGGAAGTTCGCCATGGAGACAACTTCCTCAGTGTTAGCGGCTCTTCGTCCAGGGGACTGGATGGTGTCTCTAGACCTTCAGGACGCTTACTTTCATGTGCCGATCCATCCTTCTTCACGGAAGTATCTACGATTCATGATGGAGGAGGATCTTCCAATTCAAGGCCTTGTGCTTCGGCCTATCAACTGCACCCCAAGTTTTCACGGGGTTAATGAAAAACGTGGCGCAGTGGCTACATTTGGAGGGAGTGATGGGTGTCGCTTTATCTCGACGACTGGCTAATCAGAGCAGAGTCTCAAGAAGATGTCTGGAGGAGGACCTTCAAAAGACCCTTACATTGGCAAGTTCGCTGGGACTTCTGGTGGAACTTCCAGAAGTCCTCAATTAATCCCCAGTCAAGCAGAGGATCTATCTGGGGATTCGGATAGCTTCTCTGGCCTTTTCGGGGGCTTTTCCGTCGCCAGAGAGGATAGCTCGTTGCTACGAGAAAATAACGACCTTCCTAGAGAAAGATGCATGCACAGCGGAGGGAGTGGATGAGTCTGCTGGGGACACTCTCCTCGCTGGAGCAATTCGTTTCTCTAGGAAGGTTGCATCTCAGGTCCTCTACAGTTCTTCCTATACCAGAACTGGAGGGCGTCTCCCTCCCTAGATCTGGAGTTCTCCTTCAAAGATCTCAAGAGAAATCAAGAGAGACCTTCGGTGGTGGAACGACCCAACTTCGATTTGTGGAAGGAATGTCTCTCTACATGCCGAACCCCAGCCATGTGTTGTTTTCCGACGCATCGGAGGCAGGTTGGAGCGACACTGGCGGGACAAAGAGAAGTGTTCAGGCACCTGGAAGGGGGATTCAGGTGTCCTGGCACATCAAACAAGAAAGAGTTGATGGCAGTCTGGATGGCATTGAAAGCCTTCGAACCCCACACGTCCGAAATGCAGTAGTGCAGGTCAATTCGGACAACACAAACAGCCTTGGCGTACATCAAGAACAGGGGGGGACGCACTCCTTCTCCCTGTACGAAACAGCAAGGGATCTTCTGCTGTGGTCTCAAACAAGGAAGATCAGTCTTCTCACCAGATTCGTACAGGGAGAAAGGAACGTCAGGGCCGATCTCCATGAGCAGGAAGAATCAACTCCTGCCTTCCGAGTGGACCCTCCACTCAGAAGTATGCCAAGGACCTGTGGAGAAGATGGGGCAGACCTCACATCGATCTCTTTGCAACAGCAAAGAAACGCAAGAATCGAACTTTACTGCTCCCCGATCTCAGACCCAGGAGCAGTTTCAGTGGATGCGTTTCTCCTAGATTGGACAGGGCTAGACGTCTACGCCTTTCCCTCCTTTCAAAGTAATAGGACAAACCCTCAAGAAATTTGCTATCTCGGAGAGGACAAGAATGACGCTAGTAGCTCCTCGTTCTGGCCCAGCCCAAGATTGGTTCACAGAGGTACTGGAATGGTTGGTGGACTTTCCAGAGCACTTCCACAAAGACAAGATTTGCTCAAACAACCCCACTTCGACAGGTATCACAGAACCTCCCCGCTCTCAATCTGACTGGCTTTCGACTGTCAAAAGTCTTGTCAGAGCGAAGGGGTTTTTCGACAAAAGCTGCTAAGGCTATCGCCTCGGCTAGAGACCTTCGACCCTTAAAGTCTACCAGTCGAAGTGGGACGTCTTTCGCCGTTGGTGCAGGAACCAGAAGGTTTCCTCTTCCAGTACCTCTGTGACTCAGATAGCAGATTTCCTAGTTTCCTCAGAGAAAAATGCGGTTTGGCAGTATCTACTATCAAAGGATACCGTAGCATGCTGGCTGCGGTGTTCAGACATAGGAATTTAGATCTTTCGAATAACAAAGATCTTCATGATCTATTAAGATCTTTTGAATCTTCCAAGAAAACTTCGAACGAAGTTCCAAGTTGGAATCTGGATGTGGTTTTCTTCGTTTTCTGAGGTCCGCTAGGTTTGAACCACCACATTTAGCCTCCTTCAAAGACTCACGAGAAAGCTCTCTTTCTCATGGCTTTAGCATCTGCTAAAAGGGTTAGTGAGATTCATGCCCTAGAAGGAAGGGTAGGTTTCAAAGGAAGATTCCGTGGTTGTTCCTTCCTTCCTTCGTTTTTAGCAAAAAATGAGAAAACCCCTCAAATCCTTGGCCAAGGAACTTTGAGGTTCGTGGTTTATCTGCCCTAGTAGGGGAAGAACCTGAAAGAACTCTTTGCCCTGTTAGGAGTTTAAAATACTACCTTCAGAAGAAGAAAACCCTTAAGGGCATTGAGGACAGACTATGGTGCTCTGTAAAGGACCCCAGCAGACCATTGTCGAAAAATGCGCTGTCTTTCTTCATTAGAAGTGTTGTGAAAGAAGCACATAGATCTTGTAATGAAGAACATTTCAAGCTCCTAAAAGTCAAGGCTCATGAAGTGAGAGCAATTGCCACTTTCCTTGGCCTTTGGTTTAAGAAGAATATGTCTCTTCAGAATCTGATGAAAACTACATTCTGGAGATGTAATTCAGTATTCGCCAACCACACTACCTAAAAGACGTCAGTATTACGTATGACGAGTGCTTCGCGTTAGGCCCGTACGTATCGGCGGATTCGGTGCTGGGCAGGGAGCTGGAACATATCCTTAGTAGTTTTTTTCCCTTGTTTTTTTTTGGTAATTGAGTTCATATGGTTGTATGAAAAATGATGCAGGTAGGCATCTTCTTTCGTTTCGTAATGCTAATAAACGTTAGTTTGGTTAGGTGATCGGATTTGGTTTGAAGCTCCCTGCGTTGGTAGTGGACAGGTTCTGTCATAGAAGAGGGCGAACCCCCATTGACATGATCCGACTTGGATTCTACTAAGTAAGCGGATATCAAGTCCCGTTAGTAGACCCAAAGAGGCTTTTCAGCTGTAGGTCACGCCCTCGCTGTAGCTCTTATGGCTATGCAGACTAATAGACAGTATCTATGAAGTCTTCAGCCTAAACAGGTAAGAACCAAGGTTATGTTTATCCTACAACAGGTGTTGTTTACCTTTTCTTTGTTATTTTCTGTCTTGTACCCTCCACCAAGGGTGTCAATCAGCTAAGTATATGTCTGACAGGAAAGTTCATGTACAAAAATGATATTGTTATTTTACAATAAAGTTTTGTACATACTTACCTGGCAGACATATACGATTGATGGCCCGCCCAGCCTCCCCTCAGGAGACAGGTATAAGAGAGAAAAAATCTGGCAAGAAAGGTATGATGTTCTTACACCCGCCTCCCAGCGGCGGGTAAGGTAGATTCACCTGAACCTACCGGTCGCGTTAGCCGCGAGTTTGAATTCTGTCGTGACGTCAGAGACGTAAGCTAAGTATATGTCTGCCAGGTAAGTATGTACAAAACTTATTGTAAAAATAACAATATCATTTTTCGTCACTGATCAAAACCTGTACATCCCATGGTAGCCGCCATATTGGATTTCAAAA
>NC_087200.1:107762863-107885462 GCF_015104395.2 Macrobrachium nipponense | reverse complement strand
CCATATTGGATTTCAAAACTGCCTTGAAAACATATTTTACGAAGAGCGTCACATGCTTATTTTAGTTCGTATGGGGCTTTCATATATCACATTATGTTGACGAAACTTCAATCTTTTGAATGGTATGCTTGGAGTTGTAATTGTATTCTTGTTTCACCATTTAAATATCGAGTAAATAAGACCTGAAAACCGTGATAAGGGTTGGTAGTCGCTGGTTTTTCCCCCTACTGAACAAGAATTTAAAGTAATACTATTTATTCGGACGACTGTAATTAACAAAGGGGCCAGTACTAAACACGGCAAAATACATTGGACGCCCAAATCCCTAGTGGATGTCGTATTCGTGGTTACGTTTCTTGCAGGGTATAATTCTAAAGAGTACTAGTTACCTAGGGTAAAACACTGCATGGCCTGCATCAGGCCAACGACGATCAATGCATGCCACCCTCCGAAAAAGTACATTAGCTATAACCCGTCCTGACACCGGAGATGGGCATCAGTCGCGACTTTTTGTTGGTGAGAAACGGAGCTAAAGACCTCTACTCTCCTTTTGAAGTAAGTATTTTCTCCAGAGTTAGAAATTAAGGCCAAATTTTAAGATTTAAACAGAGGGTAGTGAAAAGGGTGGCCACTGCAGTGGAAATCTCACCAAAACGCTTTAGAAATTTTTAATTACGATTAAATAACTTAGAAGATTGACGCCATCTCGATGTTTACGGAGTCGCTTGTGTCAACAAACTTCCCATTTCTTGTGATAAATCCACACACCACTTGTACCCACAGACGCTGGGGCACTTTCATCACAACAATCGGAACATGGTCCCTTAACAGGATGTTTTTTTTTAAGTAAACAACTGTTTTGGTAGAAGAGGACGACGAAGCGTGCACTTAGGGGGAAAAACCAGCGACTACCAACCCTTATCACGGTGGACAGGTCTTATTCACTCGATATTTAAATGGTGAACCAAGAATACGATTACAACTACAAGCGTACCATTCAAAAGATTGAAGTTTCGTCAACATAATGTGATATATGAAAGCCCCATATGAACTAAAATATGTTTTCAAGGCAGTTTTGAAATCCAATATGGCGGCTACCGTGGGATGTACAGGTTTTGATCAGTGGCGAAAATCATCTTTCCCAGCCTTCCCAGCAATCATTTGAACAATGTTAGCGTATGTATGTAACGTTTATTGATCTTACTCAAGATTGCAGTTGTAATCAGCACAATAAAACATTTTGTTGCCTATATTACTGAAAGTATGAAACTTTTTATTCACGGGGTCATGGTTTGAACTGAATTCATTCTTACCTTGTAATCGGTGGTTTTTATCCTTACTGCCATCACAACTGAAACTCCACAGTGCTTATTTGATTGTTATTATACACATTTTGGTCTCAGTTCACTCCACATTTCACTTTAAACAAGTTGCTGTTCCTGGTTCCTAAGCGCGCGCGCCACAAACACAGTTACGAACAGCAGACGACGAAACTGCAAAGTTTTATTCCCTAAATTGTTTACTTTACTCGTTATTTAGTTCAAATTTACTTTGTTATTTTAAAATGTTAATTTGATTCATGTCTATTATCCCTTTTTTGCAACCAAATTACCCCGAAAAATTACAGATATTTCTAAAGTAGATAAAATCAAATGTTTCTAATGTTTTCGTACATCTGGCTGCCGAAAACCATAGAGGAACGACTACGGATAAGTGAATTATATACATATATTTTTTTTTTGCTTTTTTGTTTTTGCTAGCATTTTTCATTGATTTCAGTCTATATTAGTATTTTGGATTTCTTTAATAACCGTATGCCAGAAATAAATGTAACCTTTAATACTTGCATGCTAAGAATGGCAAAATCATCGTTGCCACATTAGTGGAGGCTTCACACATACGCCGTTTCATTATTAGAAACTGTTTCCATGAATTCTAGTTGTCATAGTAATGCAATATAATGATAAAATTGCTTTAATATTTATATATATATACTTCCAATACATAGCCTAATTTCACCAATTTCAACGTTTTGTGTGTAGTCTTATACCCAGTTTGGAGGGTCAACACATACCGATTGGCAAGAGAGAGAGAGAGAGAGAGAAAGGAAGGCGAAGGAACGAAGAAGGAAAGGGGTGGCAGTGGAGGGGGGGGGAGAGGGTAGGTGGAGCTTTTTACGCGTGTTCGTATCCATTTCTGCATATAATGGAGTTTTTGTCTCTTGGTACAAGGACAAGTGTTGTTATTCTTTACGATTAGTAGTTCACGATACCCTTATAAATTACGGCGCTGGGTGTAATGCACTATAGCAAAATCTCGTTCTGATACGAGTGTTCGTTACAGAAATAGGTATTGCCCAAAAACGTGCTTGCACTGTCGCTGAAACCCAAAGAGTAGGTAGGTATGCTGCTTACTTGGTCAATCAAGTTTTTTTGTAATAATAAAAGTATTTTTTACAAGCTAGATATTGAATAAATTTGTATTTTTCTCAATCAAAACATATGCCCCTCAATGCTAACTTTCCTCTTTTAACGACTTTCTGGTCATTGCAAATTCGGCCCCATAATTTCTTATGGTGCGAAAACAGAGGCCCAGGGACCGAAAACGATTGCGTCACACTACGGCGATAATCCGGCAGTAAAACATCTTCATATATCCAAAAAGTAAATAATAAAGATATATATGCGCATTACGATTATAACAAATACATGAAGAGCTGATAATCTGCATGAATAACTGGTAAACTGTTCTGCAATAAAGTTGGTTCTCACAGCAAGATGCATCGGCTCTGGAATCCAGTACCATGGCAGCTCTCTAGGCTGTCTCCTGGCTGGATCTGTGGTCTCTCACGGTATCCAGATTCGCAGCTTCCTCGGGACCTATCGTCCCCGAGGAAGACTAGGCGTTCAGGAAACTCTGCCAGTCTGGAGGTAGGGGCATCTCCAACCTTGCCCACCAGACGGCCAACCTGTGGGCCAACCTGGTTCTGAGGAGACGGGACTCAGTCCTAACTCACGGAACCAGAGCGGCTGGTCAAGAGGTAATGTTGGGTCTACGCAACGGACCGTTGCTGGGTTCCTCCTCTCTCTTCCCCAGAGAGATGGTGGACGCTGCGGTAGAAAAGCGGAGAGCTGAAGACAGTGACCGCTTAGTACACCAGGCAGTTACGAAGACTTCTGTGCAGTCTCGTTCAACTGCAGCCAAGCCTTGGAGCTTTGCTAGCGCTTCCTCCACTCCTAAGACGTCAGCACCGTCGAGGGTAGCGCGAGGTAAGACCCAGCCTTTCTCTCTTGCTTCAAGAAGTGAGCGTCAGCCCTCCTCTCAAGCCTCCTTCTCTCGTGGGAAAGGGTTTAAGCGGAAGGGGAAGAGAGGGAGATGCTAGAGACGGCGTTCCCCCTCAACTGCTGCCGGAAGTGGCGGGGGTTGCCGGGCGAGCCATTGGGCAACTTGGCAGTGCTATGGAGCCGAGACCTGGGTAGTTGATGTCCTTCGGGAGGGATACCTACTGCCCTTCAAGTTGAGGCCACCCCTCACCTCACACCGGTCCACCTTCAGACGTACGTCCCCGGTTCTGCCAGGGATGTAGCACTGCTTCAAGAAGTAAAGACCATGCTGACTAAAGGAGCTGTGGAGATCGTGCAAGATCAGTCACTGGGTTTCTACAGCTGACTTTTCCTGGTGGAGAAGTCTACAGGGGGCTGGAGATCGGTGATAGATCTCTCTCCCTTGAACCGTTTTGTTCACCAGACTTGGTTTACGATGGAAACAGCACGCTCAGTGCTCGACTCCATCAAGGAGAATGATTTCCTGCTTTCGGTGGACCTGAAGGATGTGTATTTTCAAATACCCATCCACCAGTCCTCCAGGAAGTACCTCCACTTTATCCTCGACGGGACGGTATACCAATTCAGGGCACTTTGTTTCAGTCTCTCAACCACCCCACAGGTGTTCACGCGAGTGTTCACTCAGGTGTCGACTTGGGGCCATTCGGTCAGGATACGTCTGATGAGGTATCTCAATGATTGGCTGGTCCTGGCAAGCTACTGCTCACATTTGCTACAGGACAGAGATTGACTCATCGACTTATGCTGTGATCTGGGGATCGTGGTAAATGTCGAGAAGTCAGATCTCGAACCCAAACAGGGGATAAAGTACCTGGGCATGCTGATTGATATGGTGGCAGCATAAGTCTTCCCCTGTCACAACAGGAACAGTCAGCTCAGCAGTGGGTGTCTTCACCTGCGGTCTCTTCAGTGGAGACTAAAGGAGTGCTGGTCACAGGCATGGGATCCACAATCCTTCCTGGTTCCTCTCACGGAGGAAGGGAGGACCTGGCCTGGTGGCTAGACGACAGGAACCTCTTAATAGGAGTGCCCCTGCGCACTCCCCCTCCATAGATGGGACACTCAGTGGTATTGATGAGCGACAACATTACGGTAGTGGCATACGTCAACAAACAGGGGGCCTAGTGTCCCACCCGTTGCACCAGTTGACGATGCAGGTGCACGAGTGGGCCGTAGCTCACTCAGTAGAGCTGATAGCCAGATACATTCCAGGCAAGAGGTATGTAGTGGCAGACAAGCTCAGCCACCAGAATCAGGTGATTGAGACCAAATGGTCTCTTCACACAGACATGGTGGAAAGGCTCTTCGACCAGTGGGGGCGTCCAGTAGTGGATCTGTTTGCCAGCCGGCAAAACAGAAAACTTCAAGTTTTCTTCTCAGCTGTGCTGGACCCATGGGCAGCTGCAGAGGATGCGTTCCAACACCCGTGGGACAACCTCGTAGTCTACATCTTTCCCTCATTCTGCCTGATTTGCAAGGTGATCAGCATGGTGCTGGTCACCAGCAATCTTCAGATGATTCTGGTGGCACCCAATTGGCCTCAGGCCATTTGGTATCTGGACCTGCAGGCTCTTCTCTCGGAGGCACTGAGAGAGATTTCCCCATGGCACAACCTGCTGTGTCAACCGCATGTAGAATGGTACCACCAGGCAGTTCATTCCCTGTGTCTTCACGGCTGGTGGTTATCCACCATCTCTTGCAAGTGAGAAGCTTTTCTCGCCGAGCAGCAACAGAGATGGCTGGGGATACCTCAGACAGTCCTCTGCAGCAGTATACCAGGGAAAGTGGTCCATCTTCTGTGTCTAGTGTCATGGACAGGGTCTCTCTCCACTCAGAGCCACTCTTCAGCAGGCAGCGGATATCCTGATCTTTCTTCGCCGAGAGAAGCTCCTCTCTGTCTCCGCAGTCAAAGGATACAGCACCGCCCTGGCCCTAGTCCTTAAGCTGTGAGGAGTTGATATTTCCTCCTCCATGGAAATATCTCTCCTAATGAGGAGCTTCGAGAGGTCTTGCCCACCCAGGGAACTCAGGCCCCCTGAGTGGGATGTGACTTGTCTTAAGGAGTTTGACTCGTAGACCCTACGAGCCTCTCCGGGAGTCGTCAGACAGGGATCTGACCCTCAAGAACGTCTTGCTGCTGGCCCTGGCATTGGCAAAGAGAGTAGGAGAACTTCACGGTCTTTCCTTTGATATTAAACACTCGAGGGGATGGGGATCAGTTATGCTCGATTTCATCCCAGATTTCGTAGTGAAGACTCAGAACCCTTCGGTTCCTGATGCCAGGTTCAAGTCCTTCACGATCCCATCCCTAGAGGACTTCACCCGTAGTGATGCAGAAGAGATGCTGCTTTGTCCTGTGAGGGTGCTTTGGCGCTATCTGAAGAAAACTTGACACCTCAGGCCTGATTGTTGACACCTCTTCGTTAGCACTGGGATGACCAAGAAAGAAGTGTCCAAGAGCACTTTCTTTCTGGCTTTGTGAGGTAATCAGGAAAGTGTACGACTCAGACAAGAGTGCCGACACCAGTACCTTTCGTCCGAGAGCCCACGAAGTTAGAGGCATTGGTCCAACCCTTGCATTCCGCAAGAACTTGTCCGTCGCACAGGCGCTGAAGGCAGGGGTGTGGTCCAACCAGACCACCTTCACCTCCTTCTACCTTCGGGATATTGCCCATAGGTCCTTGGACCCTTTTTCCTTGGTACCCGTGGTGGCTGCTCAACAAGTTGTGTAGCTTACCCAGCAGGGGTCGTTGTAGGAGCGGCAGCTGTTGTGACAGGTCGTGCCGCCATGGGCGCCACCGCTCCCGGACCGGTCAGTCCCCACGGAGGGCTCCCAAGTTCGTGGCTCCCATGACGGTCCCACAAGTGGGGTGCTCCGCTCCACCACCACTTGTTCCCCCTGCCATCTCGATAGTTCCTGCTCTAGTACCAGCAAGCCCCTTGGCAGTCCATCGTGCTGGGCAGGCTCTTTCCTTGGCGTCCCTCCCCCTACTTCTGCCTTGCAGAGGAGGTGGAACCGTTTGCCCTCTCCGGTCGGGATCGGGGTGCAAGCCCAGGGCCAGCGGGAGTCCCATGATGGCCCCACTGATTTGGTCCGAGGCTCCTTGCCTAGATGAGCACCCATCCCCACTGGCAGCCCACAGTCCGAGCTGCCCTCTATCATCGACCTCTCCCCCTCTGCCTGTGACGGCCCCTGCTTGCCTCCTAGAGCACGATGAAGATGAGGTGTTCATCCAGGATGAGCTCCAGAGTGCCTTGGAAGGGCAGGGCGCCATGGACGAGGGGTCGACCTTAAGGCGAGTCCTGGCTCTCATTAGGGCCAAGAACCATCTGGTGGAGCCCACCCCGCCTCCTGATGCCAAGAGGTCTGTAGCTGTAGACTTCCTCTTGGGGGGTCCAAAGGAGGTCAAGCCTCCTCTGAGTTTTCCCCCAGCTGGGAACATGACCTAGGCCCTGGCCCATGTAGACCAAGTAGTTGTGGGCACCAAGAACTCCTTGAGGTCCCATGGGTCCCTCAAACTCCTCCTGGCAGCCATGGCCAGGCAGAGGAGAGACTACACTCCTGAGGGCTTCTCGGCTTCCCTTAAGTCCATTGAAGGAGCCCTCACTTCCCTCGCTCCAGGTGTCTCGGAAGAGAGGCTCTTGGAGGGGCCAGTCGCCTTTTCCCAGCTGGAGGCCATGGCGATGGAAGCCATGACTTGGGCTACGCTCCATGTAGCCTCCTGGCTCTACCTCTAGTCTGGGGCAGTGGCCAGGTTCGCTATTGAACACGACCTAAGGGATGAGGCTGAGCTGGCTCAGTTCAAGGAATTAGACCTGTCAGGGCCAAGGTCAGTTAGTTTCCTGACGACCCAGTCCATTACCCAGTGGACCAACTGGGTTCTCCAGAGGAGGGATGCTGTCCTGGCCAGGTTGCCCAGGAGCCTTCCCGACAGAGTGGCCAAGGCCCTGAGGAACTCCCCGCTTACGGGAGAGTCTCTTTTCCCTGAAGAGGTCATAGAGGAGTCCCTGGAACGATGGTGGAAGGCAAGCCAAGACTCCATCTTGTTCAGGGCCTCCTTCTTCAGACACCCAGCCTAATATAGAGCACAGGAAGCCCCCAGCCGAGACAACAGTAGAGTCACGTGGCGCAGCCCTCCTCGTCCAACCTTGAACTCGTATCTGGAGGTTGGAGGGGACAAGGGACTCAGCCAGGGCTCCCTCATCTTCCTCTTCCTCCTTTAGACCTGAAGGAAGTAGGATGCAAAGCCCCCTTCCCTCTCTCCCGCCACAGGTGGGGGTTTGCCTCACGAATCATTGGCGGAACTGGGAGGATCACGGAGACGACCCCTGAGTCCTCAAGGAAGGTCACAGGATCCCCTATCAGGATGGGAACCAGAGGGACGGTCCTTCCAGCCCCGGGACCCCAGTCACGGGGAAGCTTTACTGTTGCAAGTTTGGTCTTTGCTGGAGAAGGGAGCCCTTCAACGGGTGGCGGACAACTCCCCTAGGTTCTTCAGTCGCCTTTTCCTGGTGGGGAAGTTCTCAGGGGTTGGAGGTCTGTCATAGACCTGTCGGTCCTGAATACGTTCGTCCTCAAGACTCCCTTCAAGATGGAGACCCTGAGGTCGGTCCTGGCATCCCTGAGGGAAGGGGACTTAATGTTGTCCATGGCCTCAAGGACGCATACTTCCAGATTCCAGTGCACCCGTCCAGCAGGAAGTACTTATGGATTAGATGGGAGGGCAAGACCTACCAGTTCAGGACTCTGCTTTGATCTTTCCACGGCACCACAGGTGTTCACCAGAGTGTTCTCCCTCATGTCGTCCTGGGCTCACAGGAGGGGTATCCATCTCCTGCGGTACCTGGACGACTGGTTGTTGCTTTCCTCCTTAAGGGAGACCTTAGAGAAGCAGATGGACGAACTTCTATCCTTCTGCTCGGTCCTGGGCTTAGTTCTGAACTTGGAGAAGTTCTATCTGGTCCCAACCACCGGGATGGTGCACCTGGGGGTGGATCTGGATAGGAAGGTGGCTGGGGCCTTCCCCACTGAGGACAGGCTGACCAACCTACAGAGGATAGCTTGGCCATTCCTACAGATCTCCCCCCGCCCAGTGAGAGAGTGGCAGAGACTCCTGGGCCATCTGGTCTCCCTGGAGAAGTTAGTTCTCCAAGGCAGACTAAAATTGAGACCCGTCCAGTGGAACCTGAAGGAGGTTCGTCGCCGAAAGTAGACCCCTCTTCAGAAACTCATGCCCCCCTCTCAGGCCACCAGAGAGGCCCTCCGGTGGTGGTTGGACCGGTCGACCACTCTCCGGAGGGTGCCCCTCTCGGATCTCCCCCCCCAGAGATGCTCCTGTTCACGGACGCATCGAAGGAGGGATGGGGAGCTCACCTGCAGTCCGAAACGAGGGAAGAGGTCTGGATGGAACAGGAGAGGCAGCTCCACATAAACAGGCTGGAGTTACTGGCAATCCAGAGAGCCCAGCTGGGATTTGAACAGGAGATCAGGAACCGGGTGGTGGCTCTGATGTGCGACAACGCCACGGTGGTAGAATATGTCAAGAAGCAGGGTGGGCTGAGGTCCCGTTACATGTGCGATCTCAAATAGACCATCCTGGAGTGGGCCGCAAGCATCGGCATGACCCTGACAGCAAGGTTCATTCCTGGAAAGAGAAACATGATCGCAGACGGGCTAAGCAGGCAGGGGCAGGTGATAGGTTCGGAATGGTCCCTACACCCCAAGGTAACGACAGAATTAATTGAGATGTGGGGCTCCCCCTCCCTGGACCTGTTCACGACGAAGCTAAATGCCAAGCTCCCAGTATTCTGCTCCCGGTGCCTGACCCAGCAGCAGCCTGGGCGGACGTGTTCCAACACCCATGGGACGGGTTGGACGTATACGTGTTACTGCCCTTCGGAGAGATCAGGCAGGTTTTAAACCCCCTAAGAAATTCAAGAGAAACTCAGATGACGTTAGTGGCCCCCATGTGGCCAGACGGAATGGTTCTTGGATCTCCAGGCCCTAATGGTGCAAGGCCCCTGGAAGCTGCCCCTCAGGCCAGACCTTCTAAGACAGCCCCACTTTGAGAGGTTTCACGAAGGTCTCCCAGCTCTATCCCTTCATGGATGGAAACTATTGAGTGGCTGCTGAGTAAGGAGGGCTTCTCTCCTTAGATAGCCTCCCAGATGTTAGGGTACCTGAGGAAGTCGTCCGCGGCCATCTACCAGGCCAAATGGACGGCGTTTGGGAACTTGTGCAGAGGAAGAGGTCTCAAGCCTCTGCAGGCCAAGATTCCCCACATAGCAGACTTCCTGGTACACCTAAGACTTGACAAAGGCCTCTCGGTAGCAGCCGTGAAAGGGATCAGGGTCGCCTTAGGCCAAGTCTTCCTCCTGAAAGGTTTAGAATTGGGTAATTCCAGGCACCTTTTGATGCTAATCAGGAGCTTCAAACAGTCTTGCCACCCCCCAGTGTCTTGAAGGCACTGCAGTGGGGCGTTGCTAGGGTGCTGGATTCCCTGAAGAAGCCCCCTTTCAAACCTCTCAAGGACATCCTAGGCAGGGACCTGACACTGAAGACGGTCTTCCTAGTGGCATTGGCTTCTACCAAGAGAGTAGGGGAGCTGCATGGCCTATCTAATGAGGTATCCCACTTGAAAGGATTGAAAGAGCTCGCCTAAATTAGGTATGTATACCCTCATTCGTGGCTAAGACTCAGAACCCTTCAATCATGGACAACAGGTTCTTAGAGTTCTCAATCCTGGCCATAGCGAGATCAGACGATCCTCAGGACCTGCTCTTGTGTCTGGTCCAGGCAGTGAGGAAGTACCTCAGTAGGACAGCCTGGTTCAGGCCAGCCATTAGGAACCTGTTCGTGTCCACTGGCCGGGAGAAGAAGGCGGTCTCAAAGAACACCATCTCCTTCTGGTTGAGGGAAACGATCAGTAGAGCCTACGAAGGAGCAGGTGTTCCTCTCCCAAAGAAAGCCAGGCCTCTCGACATCGGGCATTGGAGCTTCCCTAACCTTCTCGAAGAACCTAGCGGTCAGCCAGGTCCTAAGGGCCAGAGTGTGGAACAGGCAATCCACTTTTACGGCTCACTACCTGAAGGACTGCACCTGTAAATTGCTCGATTCGTTCGAAATTGGGCTGGTGATGGCTGGCCAACATCAGATCTAGACCTTCACTGAGCATAGGACTCCAGGGGTGTGAGTGGTACTAGTATGAATGTGTATCCCTCTTTTTTCACCCCTCCATCCTCCTTCCTGGGTCTCTGGCAAGTTTTCATAGGACCCAATGAGCCTTCAGGTAAGACAGAGGGTATAAGATGGGATTTAGAAGTGCAAACCATTGCCTTATTGTAGTCACCTTCCCCGGGTTACCCTTCCTTTCTAGCCAGCGCCCTTGGCGAACCCCTTCCCACCCCCACGCATCTCTTTGAGCAGGGCTGGGACTTCACTGGGTACGCCCCTAGACCAACCTCTGGGTCCATTCCCCCCTAAGCTACTCCCTCCTCCTAAAGGATGTCTCCTATTAAAGTAGTTCGAGGTAAGTATACGGTGTCAGAACAAATCACAAATTCTTGGTAATTTGTATTTTTCCTAGTTGTACTTACCTTAAACTACATAGGTTTCAGGCCCTCCCTACTGTCCCTGAGTACCTTAGGGCAGGTACCGTAAGGAGAGGAAAGCAATGAGGACATAGGTCATGGGTGGCATGGCCGTTCACCCTCGGGGCATGTACCTATTTGTGGAAAGAACTGGATTTTTCTGGTCAGTACCGGATTGACATCCAGGATTCTCCTATTAAAGTAGTTTGAGGTAAGTATAGCTAGGAAAAATACAAATTACTAAGAATTTGGGATTTTCTTCTTTCTTGAATAAATGTTACTATTTCTTTAGGAAGCCTATTAAAAAATCTATTTTCAAACACTATGTTAACATGGAACTAAGATAATTTTGAAATTTGAAACATCTATTTGTTCCGACACGGCATACAAACCTTCGGTCCTTTTACAATAGGAAGGTTACTAGCGGCAGCTGGATAGGTCGTAAGCTTTCGAACAAGGGGTTCGGTAGTTAACTGCTTGTCGCCGACACGGCGCGCGCCACGCGACTGGGAGGTAAACAATCACTTTTGCTTTCGGCCTGCTGGCGTGTAGACTGGTATCATCGCTCTCTGCCCGCTTCATCGTCGTTGCTTTCGCATGGTTGTGTTTTTCTTTTTCTATTTATCTAGTGAAACTGAATTGTAAGTACAATCATTTCATCTTTATTTCCATTGAATTCAATTGTGAATTAAAGGATCTTGGTTTCTCCACGCCCTCCGATTACCCGAGTGCCGGGACTGAAGGGCGTAAGTGCGGGAATTCATTTTTCCCAGAAATGATCCTCGTATTGTGTATGCTCGGTGCCGAGGGCGGGGGGAGGGAAGCGCTCGCTCCAGAGCTTATATTTTGGTTGGAAAAATGTGTAGATGAAAATCGTAAGTAAGTGCCCTTTTCATTTTATATTTTTTGACCTATATGCTCGTTGCCGAGCGAATGCGCTCGGCACAAAAACTTATTCTGTATGGAAGTGGAATCGCAAGTACAGTATCTTTTTCATTTTCATATTTATTTTGATTGTAGCAATATCTCATTTTGGATCAGTTTCCGCTTTTACCCGGAATTGATCCTTTCCCCTTTTTATTTGAATGAAGTGAAATCGCAAGTGCAGTTCTTTTTCATTTTCATATTTTATTGAGATTGCATTATTTACTTGGATCAATGTTTCCGCTCTTACCCGGAATTGATCCTTCCCCTTTTTATTGTTTTTTTTTGTAAAGTGAAATCGCAAGCGCAGTATTCTTTTTCATTTTCATATATAGTATTTTGATTACATCAATTCATTATGGATAAAGTTTTCCGTTCATAATCGGGAATGGATCCTTTTACCCTTAGCGCTCGGTACCGAGGGCGCAAATGGGCCGCTCGCTCCGAGCCCTTATTCAATGTCAAGTGAATCGTAATGCAAGATTCTTTTTCATTTTATTCCTTTTTATTATTGATTGCATCAATATTTATTTTGGTTCAAGTTCCGCTCAGACAAGGAATGGATCCTTATGCCCTTGCATTTGGTGACGAGGGCACAATTGCTCTCGGGCTCTTATTATTATTGTTGGGTACATGGGTGCTGTGCTTGTGGGGGTGGGGAACGATAGTCCCCCCCCCCCAGCTCCCACAGATGGCCCTTCCCTTTACCCCTTCGGGGGGGAGGTTATCTAGGTTCTTCTCCTCGCCCGATCCGTCGAGCGCGGGGGAGGGCGCTCGGTGCCCGATCTACAATTATATTCGGGTGGGGTCTTCCGCTCGTTCGGTGTGGGGCTCACCCCCCCCAGCAGCGAGGGGACTTCCCCCCCACTAATCACTACGATGTATTTCCGCAGGTGCTACTGCCACGAGGGTGGACCTTGGTGAGGTATGGGCGTCCTTCGATTTGCAGGGCGTGCCTAGTGTCCAGGGGCGGCGGTTCTATGTCTGGGCCTGCTGCGGTCACCCATGGAGTGGTGACCACGACAACGATATCGACTCCAGGTGACGACGTCCCTCCTCACCTGGTGGTACTTGCCTCATGTGGTAACAGTCTTGCCTACAGCCGCTGTGAAGTGCCGTTGCCGTACCGAGAGGGGGGCGTGCTGCCGCCGCTCGTGGTTGCCGCGCTGCCTCGACACACTTCCGCTGCCCTAGAGCTCGCCCCTGGACCTGCCGCCGGTACCAGGATGTTGCTGGCTGCTGCTCCACCTCCTGTGTTTCCGGTGCTGCCTGCCGTACCTGCCGATTCTGTGCTGACTGTCCATGCATCGTTGCTGCGCTGGCTGTCCCTGCTGTTTGCTGCGCTGGCTGTCCCTGCCATTGCTTGCGCTGGCTGTCCCTGCCGATGCTGTGCTGGTTGTGCCTGCTAGTCCTGAGAAATGCCCTACCTGCTGACGTCGTCTCCTGTTTTCGTGGTGTTACTACCCCAGACTTTGGTCTGTCTGTACAGGTGCGTCCGGGCCCTGTGGCTTCGGCTACAGCAGCCCCGGCTCCGCCCTGGATGGCAGATCTTACGTCTGTCCTGAGGAAGCTGACGAAGAAGAGGAGGAGGTGTCGTCGTCTTCATCTTCTTCATCGTCGTTCGCTGCCGCCTCTTCCCCTTCGACTTCTAGGCTTCACGTGCCGAGGAAGAAGAAGGTTGCCTCCTCCCTCCTAAGAAGTCTCCCTCGGGAGCTTCTCGGGACCCATCTCACCTCGGTGGGACGGGAGGGTTCCTTCCGCTGGTCCTCCTGCTCCTTCGGGAGCGGGGCCCGTCTCTTCTTCCGCAAGGAAGAAGACTACGGGGACCAGAGGGGTACCGGCTAACACCGGTACTTCCTCGCCTGGTGTCAGTGGTTCTGCCACTGCATCAGGGTCTGTCTTGGCCTCTTGTTCGCAGGAGGTACCGAGTGTACGGTCGCCTACCAGCGACCGTGCAGGCCAGGAACCAGACCTCTGACCCCCGCCCCTCAGCGTCAGGTTCACGGCACGGAGCGGAAGACTGGTGACAGCCGCTCACGGACGCTAGCGACTCTCGACCAGACCAGCTCTCGCTCTCGCGGCGACCAGCTGGCTACCCAGGCTGACATGACTTGGTCCACGACCGGCCACAGGCTGAGGCTGGGAAGAGGTCCCCCCGTTCGCCGGTGCCAGCCACGGCTGGAACCAGCAACGTGACGTGCCGTGAGGACAAGCACCGGTCTCACCGTGACAGTGGATCCTGCAGGTCGCCTGACCGTCGCTCTCACAGAGAGCGATCGGGTACGGCAACCAGCACCAGCTCTTCTGACACTCGAGATCGGGGCCGCTGTGCTCAGTCCAGCCATTCTCCACAGCGAGACGGTTCAACCAGGCCTGCAGCTCGATCGCCACCGCGGGTTGACGATCGCCTGCAGCCCTCCAAGCCTGCTGGTTCTGCCAGCGAGCGAGGAGGGAGCGTCAGGTCCTGCCTCTCCCGTACCTTCAACCAACCTCCTCGGGTTACACCGGGAGGAGCGAGGTATTGAGGAGTGATCGTGAGGGGTGCGCCCCTCATGATCCCACCACGACGCCCTACGTGCCAGGGACGGTTCTTGGACCGGCCAGGACGTATGCGCAAGTGGCTGGAGGAGACCGAGAGGGCTGTCGCTGTTCCCCCTTCTTCTTAGGAGGAAGGTTCTCGGAATATGCTCTTGTTCGAATGGCCTTAAAACGGGTTACCTAATCAGCAAGATGCTGTGACTTCCGAGATCCAGAGGAACTTTGCCGAGGTTATGGCGCTGATTCGTCAGCACAACGACCTCGGGGAAGGATCGCCGCTCCCACCAGCAGAGCCACGTCTCGGCTCGAGTCGTTTTGGGGCCCGAGAGGGAACCCAAATCGACGGTGGGTCTGCCGCGATCGGAGCTTGCCGACTGTGTTGAACCAGGTAGTCTCTCGTCTCCGGACAAGAAGGCTCTCTCAGTTCTGGCCGGTCGAACAAGCTACTTCACCTCCTCTACAGCGACAGAGGCGTTTCTACGTGTCTTCGGACACCGTATTTGAATACCCCTTCGGTCCTCCTGAGAGGTTTTGACCTCGACGAGGACTGGAATGAGTCGGAGGACGGTATCGGCTCTCTCCTGTCAGTTGTCGATCAGCCCCACCCAGACGACGTTCACAGTGGCGGCAGACCTTACCTACAGTATGAGTTCGTAACCCTCCTTGGGAAAACGTTTTCTCCTGACGATACGTTTTCCCAGGCTCTGAGAGGCCATCCCCTTAAGGCGATGGCTGCTCCTTTTCTTCTCCAACTGCTAGTTCCGCTGGGAAGGCGAGCCAGTATCCAATTCCTCCCCCATTCCCTCTCTCCTTACGGCTTACGAGGGAAAGGGGTAGGATCCTAACAGAGATTTTCTGCTGTAGATCCCACGTTAGGGCTGCGCTAACGGGGGACCTTCGGGTCCTACCTGACGTAAGCCCCTTTCGTTAAGGAGGGATCCTGCCCCTTTCTCGATTTCTACGGGAATCGAGAGGACCACCAGCCGATATCGTTTGACGAATTCGGTAGAATTCTAAGCAGAGTGCTTAGAATTCTACGGAATTTCTAGCGCACGTCAAGACGTGTTCGAGTTTTTTAATCGATCTCCAAACACTTTAGGCCGAGACCAACGGTCCAAAGTGAGCGAGAATCCCCGATAATTGTTACACGATAATCGGGGAAGCCTCGCTTATGCTCCCGAATTCCTGTAATTTCCTAGCATTTGGAAGAAGACTGCTGCTGAAAGAAGAGTATCTCACAGTATGGGGATTAACCTGGAATAGAGAAGAACGGACGGGAACTTCCAGTTTGGCTTGAACTATCGTCTTCGGTATTCTGTTCACCATTGAAGCTTTCCTTTGGAAAGACTTCTCCTTCACTCTCTTGACTAGAGAATGAAGGCGGTCGATCTCCAATCCTTATTCTCATTCCTCGAGGGGAAAGAATTTAGGATGGAGGTCGTGGTACAGAACCTACAAATATACTACGTATATTACCCTCGCAACATGATTCTTTTAACAGTTGAATTGTCCGGGGGGTAGGCGCATACCGTAGTTAACTCTACGGTTTGTGACCGAGACGAATTGTATCTTAATTGAACTGCAACTCGGGGTTGCCTGCAACCTCCCAGCAGTTATCAGTTTCGATTTTAGATACTTGGTATTGTCACGACAACACCAAATCAGCTTTTGTATTTACCGAAATCCGTTTCGTTTAAATATAATTGCTCGAGCGTATTCTTTATGCTCGATGGTTCTAGCCGAACGCATTCCTTCGTGGAAGGGATTACCTGGCAACTCAGGATGACGAGTCACCGAGAGCTACTGCGTATTGAACTGCCTGATAGCAGCTCAGTATCAGCTAGGTCTCCGAGATGCACGGTCGGTTACGTCTCTCTCTCCCTGGTTTGATTGACTACCGAACCGTATCTCTACCCAACAATCATGGACTTAGGTCTCTGATTAACGGGGATTCTCGCAATAATGAAGGGACCATCTACTGCTGTGACGCTCGATTTTCATCGCCTTCGACATTGCGAGAATTTTCAACAGAGATATCTCTTGGGACTCTTTCATCTTTCTGTTTTACCGCATGGTAACAGAAGTCTGTACTAGTCTCCCGCTGCATCGCACCGCGATAATGCGAATGATTTTTTGCAGACATCCTGAGTTTGTCTTCAAAATATCTCGTATTCGTAGGTGTGGCAATTATTCATGTTCGCCCCGAATTAACAGATGTGTCAGAAGACATAGCCTACTCTCCGACCTGACAGCTCTACTTCCAAATGTTCACAGCCCATGAAGCAGTTCTTCAGGCACTTTTTTCCCTGTGTCTTCATTACTGAAAAGCGCTCCGCTTTTATTGCACTACGATCCTCACCGGACAGCAATGAATAGCGGTTAGCGTTCTCAGTCTTTGTAGACAGGTTCAGAATCTTGAGAATCCTTTTCTCTCGGTCAGCTGTGAAGACGTAGGTTGCATTTTCTGCTACACTTCGTCTTTCAACGACACATAGTGTTGTTTCTCCTTAGCTGAGAAAACAATCAACATATATGAGATAATCTTGCCAGTCAGGGACCTAGGTCTCTAGAAGGCAATTGACTTTCGCCTGTTGGGCACATGCCTTAAGAGAATCATCACCTCGCCTTCTGGCATCGGTGACGAACAAATTATTTGTTTAGTCTCTTGGCATAACCCTTTTAAGGCAAAGGTCGTGACTTGCTCGGGTGCTTGGACAACTTGCCTCCTACCGAACGCAGTCAGTCGGCAGCTGTCAGAAGCGCCCAAGTCAGTTACGAACTTCGCTGTGGACTTAGTTCGGTTGTTCCATAACAGTCTTTTCTTCGTCCTAACGGCTTGTCACAGTACCCATGAACCATCGACACCCACCATTCGGAGTGTTCAGTGTCCTATCCACTACCGAGAAAGAAGAACTTCAACCTGCATGGGGAATAGGAGAATGTGAGACACTTCGCTGCAGACGGATAGACCAGTATGGGTACAGGACATCACCGAAGTCGAGAAGAGGGATAGGTCATACGACCATTCCCTTCCCTTCTTTTCCTCTGAGGTAATTGCATGACTTTTCCTGCGAAGTCGAAGCATCCAGGGGATGGGGATTCGTGACGCTCGATTTCGTACCGAACTTCGTAGCGAAGACTCAGAACCCTTAGGTTCCTGACGATCGGTTAGAGTCCTTCACAATCCCCTCCCTAATGGACTTCACCGCCTTCGATGCGAAGGAGATGCTGCTTTGTCCTGTAAAAGCGCGACCCGCGCTTTCTGAAGAAACTCGACATCCCAGGCTGAGTGTTGAAGACTCTTCGTCAGCACCAAGATGACCTAGAAGTACACTCCCTCGAGTTACACAAGAACTTCTCCGTGGCGCAGGTACTGAAAGGCAGGGGTCTGGTACAACCAGACCACTGGCACCTCCTTCTACCTTTTGGATATTGCCCACAGGTCCTTGGATCGTTTTCCTTGGGACCCGTGGTGGCTGCTCAACACGTTGTGTAGCTAACCCCCCGACCCTAGCAGGCTGAACAGCATCGAGTCCTGGTGTGACTGTAAGAATAGATAAGTGAATGAGAGAGTGACTGGCTTCTCTCCTATCTTTTTCTCCCCCTCTAACCTGTGGGTAGAAAAGGGATACGGTCATCACCTTGCTGGATAAGGACGAGATGCAGGTGAGCTACTCGACAGAGCCCCATCCTATCCCTTTCACTAGGGATGGGAGCGAATATCCACCACTTCCTCCTACAAGGGGGGGGAAGTGGATGCCAACAAGAGACAAACCATAACTTTGTTGCCTCTTGCAAATAGGAACTTGTTCTTGTTTGCTGGTACGAAGAGATACGCTTGCCTCTCTCTTAGTACTTGGTCCAGAGGTCTGACCATTGATCCTGCGGTGCACACCCCGATCAATCGGACAGAGGCTTGGATCCCTCCCTCGCTCTTACGACCAGGGAGGCATTCTAAGGTTGGGCGAACACCAGTCTGTTCACAAAAGACTCAGATTCCTCCCACCAAGAAGTGAGTCTTCCTATTGTAAAAGGACCGAAGGTTTGTATGCCGTGTCGGAACAAATGACAATTTGTCCAAAATTGCATTTTTCCTAACTATACAAACCTGAGGTCCTTTTACAATAGGAAGGTTACTAGCGGCAGCTGGATAGGTCGTAAGCTTTCGAACAAGGGGTTCGGTAGTTAACTGCTTGTCCGACAGGCGCGCGCGACTGGGAGGTAAACAATCACTTTTGCTTTTGGCCCAAGCAAAAACTGCAGAGTGAGGGGTGGCATGAGGTGGGACTATGTGTAAAAGGACCTCAGGTTTGTATAGTTAGGAAAAATGCAATTTTGGACAAATTGTCATATTTGGAATCCAAATACCAACTTCAGTTTGTAATCATGGTTTGATGCTCTTCGTTTCAGAGGATAACTTAGTAGTTGGTACAAGGCAGGGTCATCTGCTTATGTATGCTGTCACAGAAACCTCCCAGGGAAGATGGGATGTGTCCCTCCTGTGCTCTAACAAAAATTTCTCAAGAAAGCCAATCTCGCAAGTTCAAGTTGTTCCAGAACACCAGATCATTGTATCATTGTCAGGTGAGAAAACAAGTATGTATTGCATGTTCCAATGAGGCATTTTTGTTTTATATTTTGTTTTTGTTGTTATTTATAATTTATAAAAAATATTTCTTTTGGTTCTTTTGCTTTGGATTTTAAAAAGTTTAGAAAGAAGTCAGTCGTTCTGAGGTGTTTCAAGTGTTAAACCAATACAAGGAAAATGTTCTTAGATGCAGTGAGAACATGCCAGGTATGTTGATTGAAATGGTCTTTTCATAATGTCATTTCTTAATTTTGATTTCTTGGCTTGTAGTGTTTTGTATAGTAAACCTTTTGTAGCTGAAATGCATTCCTCCTGCTTCCTTTTATAGTTCTCAGGACTGCACTTACTTGTCTGTTTCTGTAGATGCTCTTTAAATCAGATCGCCAGTGTAGTAGTGCGTACATACTATGAGATATATTGTTAAGGAAATGTGTTATCGTACATGTGCCAGTGTGGATTAGATTTTTTGTATAGTATTGTATTTCAGTAGATTATTACTAATGTTTCGTATGGAGAAGCAAATCCACAGTTATGTAAATGTACATATATTTAGATTTAAAAACAGCAAGGATAGCTTTCGAGAATCTGTTCGGTTCCCCTTATTTATCTGACACGTTGATATAGCACTACAGCAAAGTAAACAAAACAGTAGTAAAAAATTAAGTGACTTTTTTATAAACAATGGAACCGGTCGTCAAGTATAAATCAGGCAATGCCGTCGTTTTCTGATGAAACCCCGCCAGTCGCCTGGAATGTCTAATTGGTCCTTGCCCAATGCGGTTGTTCTGATGGTCCTCTTCAACAGCATAGGCGCCGGCAGCATCGGTTACTGGAAGTAGCCGAGTTACCTGAACGGGAGAAAGAGAGGCAACCCCAGCATCACATGTGGCTAAAGAGACAACACTATCATAATGTTCTTTATTCTTAAAACCTTTAATATATTTCTTGGAAATAAGGTTATTGGTGAATGTATCTTCCTGTGAAGATAAATTCACTAATAACCTTATTTCCAAGAAATATATTAAAGGCTTTAAGAATAAAGAACATTATGATAGTGTTGTCTCTTTAGCCACATGTGATGCTGGGGTTGCCTCTCTTTCTCCCGTTCAGGTAACTCGGCTACTTCCAGTAACCGATGCTGCCGGCGCCTATGCTGTTGAAGAGGACCATCAGAACAACCGCATTGGGCAAGGACCAATTAGACATTCCAGACGACTGGCGGGGCTTTCATCAGAAAACGACGGCATTGCCTGATTTATACTTGACAACCGGTTCCATTGTTTATAAACAAGTCACTTAATTTTTTACTACTGTTTTGTTTACTTTGCTGTAGTGCTATATCAACGTGTCAGATTGATAAGGGGAACTGAACAGATTCCCGAAAGTTATCCTTGCTGTTTTTAAATCTAAATATATGTACACTTACATAACTGTGGATTTGCTTCTCCATTTGAAGGCTCGTGCTACTATGAGGATTTTTTAATGTTTCTTATGTAAGCATGCGTAATTCAATAGTATATAACGAGTGAATGTATTCACTGTGAAAAAACTGGTGGAAGATAGAAGTTAGCATGACTTGCTTGGTGTACATGGGTACTTTATAAATGAGCTGTCCTTGGAGGCTTTGTAAATATGTTGATGGGTGTTTTGTAAATGTGATATACGTACTTCCTTCATGTTTTAGTAATTATCATGATGATGTGTGTTTGAATTGCCATGTTGTCTTTGCTTTCTTCTATGGCATTTTCCATGATTCCTTGGTCTATTCTGCAGGTCAACATCCTTCGATTATGATACTTACTTGATGTCTGACTAAAAGTTCCTCCTACCCTTTATTTACATGTTCATACCATCTCTGTCCTATGTGCTAGTGTGAATAAAATTTCATAATTCATTAGATTACTAGCTATGTTGCTTAGTCAGCCCTGTTATTTTAATGATACCATATTATGAAAACTCACTTTCACTACTTGTGTTAGTGGTACTAAACTTATGTACTTTGAAAAGGATGGCATGTGGTAAAACTGTGTGCAGTATGAATTAAATTATATAGGAATTGATAAACATTCAGTATTCATGAAATGCATATAATGAAGTGTGTTACTCTGCTAAATTCACATAAGATTTCCTCCTAAAGCAACATAAATTGTTGATTGTTCCTATGCATTATACAAACCATTTGTCCTTTACATAAGGATTAACTTTCAGCGAAGGCTGGAATCCGGTTGTAAGAAAATAACAACAAGGTAGTTAGGCAGTAACTGCTTGTCCGATAGTCGGGAGTCCCTCCCGACTGGACGTAAACATCCCACTTTGTTTTCGGCCGGCATCGTGTTCGGATGTCTCTCTCTGCCCTCTCCTGTCGTGAGAAATTGTGAGATCTTTCTTTTTTGTTTTGTTTGTGTGGTTTATGAAATTTGTGTTTGCTTTACTATGTTGCAAACCCAAAATTTATGTGCCTTTCACCCTCCATTTGCGCAGAAATGGGAGGCGGGCATTGTGGGATTTCTGCTCGAAAGTGAACTTAAAGCCTCACTTCTTATGCGCTAAGTACCAAAAGTGTGAGTGTGAAAAGTTAATACTTTCTTTCAGGGTAATTGCTTCCTCCCGCTTCTTCGCTTGATACGTCACGCGTAGAGGAGGAGGGGGCAGATGTGATTACCCAATATTTATGTGGAAACGAGAGTTGTTCTTACACATAATGTAAACCCTTGATCCTGTAATTTGGGTAATAGTTCCATATATAGAGGAACTCAGGTGTATAGAATTAGGGAAAATACAATTTCCTTTACGAGAATTGTGTTTTTTTCTTACTAATATGTCTTTTGTTCCCTCAGGTGTGTCTGACCTCGCCATTGGGAACATGCAGGTGTGGTGGATTTCGGCTTACCTGGCACTCCCTCCTCCAGGGGCCTCTGAACCATGTTTCAGCAGCCCCTGTGACTCATGGGAAAGAGGAGGACGACAATGACCATGTCAATGCCTGTGTATGTGGCACCACCATATTTGCTGGACACCCAGCATGTGACGTCTATGACTCCCTCTGCTATGATGTCACCAGTCCCACATACTTTGGAGGTGGAAATTTCCGCCTCCTCCTCCAGGCTATGTCATCCTTGCTCCCCCAGCTGGTGGTGAATACCCAAAGATAACGCCCTTGTTACGGCCTCTGAGAGAGAGGTCCACTTCAGGTTCGATATGAAGTAAATAAAAATATTTCAACACCAACAGTTGAAACTGGGGATACGAATATAGAAAGAAACACTAACACAACAAAGGTTTATTTACAAGCTTACTAACAAAGGTAAATGCAGAATGGTATCTCCTATTTACATAAAAAAATAGAATCTTACACTGCATAAACTGGGGGAACAGTGAGGTAATTCAAATACTTGCTGCTTAGTTTAGAGACTCGAAGCGATGGCTTCACAAAAGGAGAACGGCGATTGCAGACGCCTCTTGACTCCGTATTGCAGAAAATAAAGTCTACAGTACTCTTGATACTTGAAAGGCAGGAACTCCCCAAAACCTCTAGCAGGACATTTCTTCTCTGAAGTCTTCCCCAACGTCGAAATAACTCAGTTGTCCACTCCTGAAGATGGCTTGACCAAAATCCAACCAACTCTCGAGCAACTTTTCTTCTGATCCTTCGTCGGTCCCTTTTTCTCTTATCTCTCTTGGATGATCTCTGCTGCTGCTGATCTCTCACTGATAATCTGATCAGTGGCTCTTACTGAGGATATCTCTCTGTGACTAACTGATGAACTCCCTCTGACGATCTCTGCTTTCTCCTACTTAGACCGTCGTATTTATACGGCACTCTGGGGGCGGGGCCTACGGCAAGCGTCACAGACTCCCAAGATTACTAGAACTTCTTAGAAGACTCTCGACGGAGTATTGCATCGTATTTCGCTGTGTTTCTCCCGACACTTAGGCACGTGTTGCGCTCCAAACACGCCCAACGATTCCAGAACAACCGCGAGAACAGGCACCTCCAACACGGGCGCGAAAGCCTCCTTACCTCCTTATTGCGAAATTTCTCGAAAATGCATTTTCCTTTCCTTTATCTTTCTTTGCTATGAAGCAATTACCATCACACCCCCCCCCCAAAAGAGAAAAAAATTAAATCAACTGATTTTATTTTTTTTTTTCTAAAGAGAAGCAAGAATTAAACAGCAGGGAAACAATTCTGCATAAAGCTTTAATACTTCTCCATTCACTCAACCACTCGTGCCAAAACAGAAAACGGTCACTAGGCTACTCATTCTGAGAAATCTCTAGAGAGGCTATCAGCTAATACATTATCCTTTTCTCTTACTTTTTCTGTTTTCTGAACTCTGATTAAAACTTTGAAATGCTAAAACACCTCTTGTGTTTTTTTTCTCAAAACTAATTTCTCTCAGTAACTAATTTCTCTCACATAGAACACTGGCGGTGGCCATGGTACTGGGCGTTCTTTATAATTCTGAAGCAAATTTACATTCATTGCCTTTGCTCTACTCTTACCCACATTAATTCTATAATGTATATTTCCCCTCTCCTCTAACACTGAAAGAGGACCTTCGAAATTATATGGTAAAGCGGAACCTTCTTTCTGTACCAGTACTAAAACTTTCTCTCTTACACACAAACTTCTACACAAACTTCTCTCATTTGCTCTAAGATCACGGTTCCTTTCAGTTTCCCCTTGACTTCTGTTCGGGTTTCCGTTCTTCTCCGCTAGTTGCCAACCAACTCTTAAATTGTTTTTATAATACTCAAGATTAGTTATGCAATCATCTCTACCCTTACTTCTAGGCAAAGGTCTGAACATATTTATAAATACATTCTCAAAAGATTCGCCTACTGAAGGAATATTCCACAACAGAACTCTGGTAATTACTTGATTCAGTTTCCTGGCAATTTGATATTCATGACAGCTTAAAACATACGTACCTCTTTACATCATTTTTTCATGCATGACACTTACCTGGCAGGTATATATAAGGGATTTTGACGAAGGAAAAATCTATTTCTGGGCAAGGGCCCGTGTCGCCCAGTGAAATGTCCCTTCAGCACACATTTCTAAGGTAAATATTGCTAACATTACCAGAGAAAAAAGCTAAATTGGAATGTCAGAATATTCTGACTCCCTCCCCTTATATAAAAGGTGTCGGTATGGTTTCTGGGGCGAGTGAAACCACTACCACGGGTCTCTTAGCATTTAGATCCATCCTTCTACAAAATCCTCCTACCTGAGAGGGCCGATGCAAGGCCCGCACCCAGCTACGACTACTACTAGCGCTCCTGACGCCATCACTAGTGCCTCTACCGGTCATCCTTGGAGTTAGACTGTCAAGCTTGGGCCCAAGGGTGGGTGTAAAGAAGGGTGGGATTTCACTGGGCGACACGGGCCCTTGCCCAGAAATAGATTTCCCCTTTGTCAAAATCCCTTTTCTGGGCTCAGCCCATGTCGCTTCGTGAAATAGTACCAGAGAAATGGCCACAAGCTTGAATGAGGATATAACATGAGTAAGGAAAAAATAAAAAACAATTGAGATTAAAGTACTATAATCTAGAAAGACTTATGAACTATAATGATTATAATACATACTTAAGATTACTTATGATAACTTACATTAATCTTAAAAACTAGATACAATTTCACAGATTAAATATATATGTGTGAGTAATCCTAGCATAAAAATAAGGAAAACATCACAATAAGTGCCCTTTTAGGCATCTAAGGCATTAAAAAGGGTACATGGTGGCAGAAACTTCTTTCTTTTGCAGTGAGGTAGGTAGAAAGGAGATCTAGCTCTAATTACTAAACTACTTAAGCAGTGTCAGGAGAAACTGTGTTCCCCACTGCCACTGCTGGAAATTTAAGAGCTTCTAGGGACTTAAGATAGTGACATTTGAATACTGTCGGAGATTTCCAGCCTGTGTACTTTTTCAGATCATCAAAATTCATACGTTGAAAGTAATTGATCGAGGTAGCCACTGCCCTAATATCGTGAACTTTGGGGAACGAGTTTGGGTTGGTTTGTTTAATAAAGTATAAAATTTGCTGTCTAATACCTTTTAAGGAAATGGTGCCACCCTTTTCCCTCGTGAACAAAGGGCCAGAGGATCTCATGGCTGTCCTGGCAAGATATGCTCGTAAGTCAGTAACTGGACATAAGGAAGGGTCCTGAGGAAGAGGAAGGATCTTCCAAGGAGCCCATCTCATTGGTGGATCCTCGTTTTTAGCCAAGAATTGACGATCTGGAGAGAGTAAAACTTCTCCTGACGGGAGAAATTCTATATGACCTGAGTCTCTAGATAGAGCCGACAGTTCAGATACCCTGGCTCCTGAGGCCAGACTTAGAAGAAATAATGTTTTCCTCAGGAGGGGTAAGAAATCACATGAGTTGTTATCCGTATCTGAGGCCAGTTTGAGAACATCATTCAAGAACCATGACACTGAGCTAGGCCTCTCTGATGGTCTGAGTCTAGCACAGGCTCTAGGAATAGATGAAAAATAGGAGTCTGTTAGATCTATTTTAAAACCATACTGGAATATTTTCTTTAGTGCTGATTTAGTAGTAGTAATAGTACTGGCTGCTAAACCTTTTTCAAATAATGATCTAAAGAAGGAAATAGCCAGGTTGGTAGTCATGGTTTGAGATTCGGTCCCCCTCAGAAAATTGGCTAGTTTCTTAACAGCTGAGTCATATTGACAAAGGGTCGATTCTCTTTTATCCGATTCTAGGAATAGGATGTTTTGAGGATCGATATCCGCATCCCTTTTAGCCGCGAACTTCATGAAGTCCATAATGTTAGGGTTTTGAGAATTCCTGAGGAAGCGAACACAGTCTTCATTTGCACTACTTGAGATAGCTTGGGACTGGGAATCAGTTGAGGTCGGAGACCTAATTCCAGCAGGAGTGGGAACCAGTTGCTCTTGGGCCAATTGGGGGCTACTAGGGTGACTTGTCCCTTGAAGGTCCTGAGTTTGCACAGAACTTTCAGGAGAAGATTCACTGGAGGAAAGATGTAGATCTTCTTCCATTGATTCCAGTCTATGGCCATGGCGTCCGTGGCATAAGTCAGAGGGTCCAGGTTGGGAGCCACATAGCAGGGAAGCTTGTGGTTTGACTCTGTGGCGAAAAGATCCACCTGGAGCCCCGGAACCTGCTGACAGATCCAATTGAATGATCGCCTGTCCAGAGACCACTCCGACTCTAGAGGGACTGAGCGAGACAAGGCATCTGCTATCACGTTCTTCACTCCCGCTAGGTGAGTGGAGGACAGGTGCCATTTGTACTTGGCTGCCAGAGAAAATATGGCTATCATGACATGGTTCACATGGCTTGACTTGGAGCCTCCTCTGTTGATGCAGTGTACTACTACTGCGCTGTCTAATACCAGCTTGATGTGAGATCCCTTGGCTGGCTGAAGTCTTTTCAGAGTGAGGAATACCGCCATAGCTTCCAGCACATTGATATGGAGCCGGCGGAATGGAAGGGACCAAGTCCCTTGTACCTTTTTGTACTGAGAGTACCCTCCCCAGCCGCTTAGTGAAGCATCCGTGTGGATAACTAATGCTGGAGGAGGGAACTGGAGAGGAATTGACTTTGATAAGTTCTTGACCTCCGCCCAAGGGCGGAGGCGTTCGCGAAGTATCGCCAGGATAGCTGACAACTTGTCCCGGGACTTGTTGTTTGCTCTTGAGCGCCAGACACAGTTTATGTCTTTGAGTTTTGCCTTCAGCAGAGCGTCTGTTACTGAGGCAATTTGAAGAGAGCCTAGGATCCTTTCCTGGCTTCTCCTGGATGTCTGTTTGCACTTGAGAAATTGCCTGGTTGCCTTGGCTATTTCTTTTCTCTTTGACGACGGAATTGATAGAGTGTGGGAGTTTAAATCCTACTGAATGCCAAGCCACTGAAAGCGAGAGTCCAGTGTCATTCTGGACTTGGTCTTGTTTATCTGGAACCCTAGATGTTCCAGAAACTGTAACACCTTGACCGTTGCTTTGTGGCATTCTTCGATGCTTGTTGCCCAAACGAGCCAATCGTCCAGATACGCAACTACCATTATCCCCTGGGATCTGAGTTGTTGAACTACTGTCTCTGCTATCTTCGTAAATACCCTGGGGGCTACGTTTAGCCCGAAGGGCATTAGCTTGAAGAAGAATGCCTGGTTCCCTAGCCTGAAACCTAGGTACGGGCGGAAGTGTCTTGCCACTGGAACATGATAGTGTGTGTCTGTAAGATCGACAGAGGTGGTGACAGCCCCACGGGGAAGTAAGGGCCGCACTTGCGAGATAGTCGGCATCTTGAACTTGTCGCAACGAATGAATAAGTTTAGACGGGACAAGTCTAGAATTATTCTTCGTTTGGTTGAGCCTTTCTTTGGCACTCTGAACAAGCGACCTTGAAACTTTAAATGCCTCACTTTTGACACTACTCCTTTCTGAAGGAGTTCTTGGGCATACTCCATCAATTCCGTTGTTGGTTGTTGATAGAAGATCTTGGATGGAGGAGGGCCTTTGGTCCAGCTCCATCCTAGGCCTTTGGACACAATACTCTGTGCCCAGCTGCTGAACCTCCATCTGTGGCGAAAGAGGAACAGTCTCCCTCCTACCTGAGGGTTCTCACTGGCTTGGGGCAGGTCGAGATCCGTGCCCTCCCCGTAAGTGCTTCCCCCGGCTGGATGCTCTTCCACCACCTCTCTGGCGAAAGGCACCCCTAGCCCTGCTGCCTCTTCCGAACCTATTAAAGGGTTGGAAAGATTGGCCCTCAAACACTGGGTTGAAGGCCGGAGAGACAGCAAAGGAGGTGGAAGCTTGACCCTGAGGAGTCAGCAGCAGAAATTGCTGTTGAGGCTGTGCCACTTGGGAAACTGGCACTGCCTGCACTACTTGATGTTGCTGGGGAGCCTGGAAAGGCTGGAATTTCTTAGGCTTTTTGGGTTTTCTGGATGAGGAAGTCGACTCCGGCTTCCTCTTACTTGAGAGACCCCAACGGACTTTAAGACTGGTTGAGTCTTGTCGCCTTGTACTGTACTGAATTGATGACCGATTCTGGGAAAAGGTCGGCACCCCAGATAGGAGCTGCCAGCAACTTGTTTGGTTCGTGGCGGATGGTGGCTTCCTGCAGAACATGTTTTCTGCAGTTACGCCTTGCCACTATGAAGTCATACAAATCACATTGTACAGTATGTAAATGTGATTTGACTATAAATTTGAACAGAGGTTCGTTACCATAAGTAATGGCCGAAACCTCTGTCATAACCAGGGTATTGAGAGACCTGGATAACCTGGTTCGTGCATCAAACTCAGCCTGAATGAGGCTGTCTGGAAGCCTGGGAAGCCGTTCGCTGAATTGTATTATTGCACAATCCGGCTTTAACTTTCCGACCGTAAAGGTGGCTGGGAGATCTGCCCAAAGATCTTCCATACCCGGAAGGAGGAGTGACGTGGGCTCCGTCTCCCGAAGCTGAGGCATTGGCTCGTCTCTCATGGCAGCCTGCATCTTTAACTCCGTCACTTTTGTGGTGAACGGAATGGGGGTCTCTCCGTCCACCACAAATATGGTAAAAGTGCTCTTAAACGCTTGCATCCTGGTGTTGATGCATTCCCACTCTTCCAGGCTTCTCAGCCAGTCCCGCTGAGCCTGATCCCGACCGAAGATTACGGTCTGCTTTGGGATCTTATCTTCCCTCCTCATAGCTGCCTCCGTAAGGCGGGCGTAACCAATGAAGGGGGGTTGCAAATTTGCTGGGTGGAACTCGAAGTCCGCCAGCGTTAGCATCCCGTCCTTAAAGGGGGCATAGGACGATATCCTCCAGGGATTACTTGCGTGTAAGGAGGGAGGGTGTTGTAGTCCGGCATGGCCTGGGCTGCCCCACCGGGCTGAGGAAGAGCTGCCATAGGGTTTTCCCAGAGACCTGCAATTAGGTTCTCCTGACTGGCCAGCCTTTCCGAGATGTCCTGGATCGACTGGCCTGACTCCTCAAAGGAAGACGAGATGTGGGAGAGCATCTCCTGAAACTTGTCCTGAACCAAGTTCCCCACTAGACTGCCCATTTGCTGCATAATGTTTGCAGTAAAGGCGTCTGAGTCGAAGGAACTAGGTCCTGCTTCCCGCTAGGAGTCTTAGGGCGCGTTCCTGTAGAGGTTGAAGGCTCAGGATCAGACAGGAGCTGAGCCTTGTCTCTGGAGGACTTGCCTCTGGACCCTTTGGAGTGAGACGACGACTTGGGTTTCTCTGCTCCGGGATGGTGAGCCGGAGTCTTTTGAGAACCGCTAGGAGCCGTCTTCTTAGACAGTGTCTTTTTGAGCGTCTTCACTTCATGCTTCCCCTTAACTTTGGGGATAGCCTGGGTGGACTTCGGCCTAACCGAAAGTCCATCCTCCGAAAATCCTTGGAAGGAAGAAGAAGAGGGGATAGGAGAAGAAGATCCAGAATGTCCCAAGGGTAAACCTTGACCCCCTAGCAAACCTGCCTCACCCAACGTCCTACCTGCTGCCTCTACCGCCATGGGCTCGAGGTCCAAGTTCAAAGTTGCTACTTCTTCTATTATTTCCTGGTTCCCAGGGTCCGCCAAGGTTTGAGCCACTTGATGCTGGATGGCAGCAATGTATGGGGCCGCCGCTTCCGGGTCGACGTAGGAAGTCGTCTTGCCGCCGGGGAGAATCAGAGCAGCCAACTTCTTATCAAGGATGTAGGGCGGCCCCTTGGAGACGTTCCTACTGAATCCGCCGACCCAGGCTTTCAAGGTGGTTTAAGCGGCGTCCCTGACCGCTTGAGCAGCCTGAAAGAGAGGGCTAGTATAAATACTAAGCTAATTAAGACTAAAGTATATGATTCGTACAGATATATCACTTATTAGAACTGTATACATATAGGCCAAAACTATACATGACAGTTGTTCTCCGGAAGGTACTTACTCTGGAGGTAACCTGATCCACTAGTTCATAACAGATAGAGCAACTCTCATGATGCCAGACTGCTATCTCTCCGTAGCGGATGGCGCAGACAGCATGGGTCTGGCAGACCTCGTGCCCACAGGGGTCCTGCAGGACAGCGTTACAGCCAGATTCCTGGCAATGGGTGGCCTGCAAGTGAACAGATACATGAGTATCGACACTAACTAATTGGACTAAGTCCAAGAAGTGATATATTACTATAACACCGGAGGACACCAGAGTTATTTGACATAAAAAGATTAGCTTCCGCTTGCACTCCTGCCGTGAGTGGTGGGTGTCTGATAGAGCTGGTAAACTAGCTTCAGTGCGTCTCCGGTGTTGCCGAAGACGGAAAATCACCAAACCAGTAACCTGCCTATACACCGGAGCGAAGAGTACGAGAACGGCGGGGAGGAGCAGTAGGAGGCCAGTAAAAACTAGTTGGGGGAGCGTAGCTCCGCCGTAACAGATGCAGGTAAGCAGGTGGAGAACCCGGATGGTGACCGGGGACTCCGCCGACTTAGCAGAATAAAAGGAACATAAACAACTAATAATAAAATAAAATAAAATAAAGGTAACATGTGGAGAAAACATGCGGTGGGGCTTCTCTGCAGTCACCACACCTGAGGTCTGGCGGAGCCAGAGGAACCAACCGCCGGAGCGGTAGGGAGGGGGGGAGACTCGGGGTGAGAGAGAGCTTGATCAGAAACAGAGGAGGTCCGAGCGCGGCTGAGCCGGGTGGCCAGCCGAGACTGACCGCACGGGAGACCCCCCCCTGGTACCGAAGAGTGAGAGCGGTACGAGCCGAGCCAGCCTCGGATGTCCCCCTGCAGACTCTCGTATCCCCCCCGTGGAGAGGGGGAAGAAGGGAGGGAGCTCGGATGGTTGTCATGGGCAACGGGAGCGAGCGGTACTTCCCCCCTATGGGGGGAGAGGAAGCGTGGGGAACAGCAGCCGGGTGGCTCGTGGCGATCGCCTGGCTCGTCGTGAACGTGGTGAAGGCCACGCGGTAAGACAGGCCAGGCGGTCTGAGGTGGCCGAGGCTGCCTCTAACCATCTCAAAGCATGCATCAAAATAGCCTAACGCAACACGGGGAAGAGGGAAGATGAATAAGCAGATAGAGAGAAAGCAAAGTCCTGGAGAAGCTAGACGAGCCAACCAAGAAGGGAGGAAGCCTAACAACTCGGGGAGCTGGCCTCTGCCGATACGTAGGAATGGAGGGCGGCGGCCAGGGTGGTCAGGACTAAAAGGAAGGACAAATGTCCTAAAAGGAGCCTAAACAGACCTAAACAGAGGAACATGCATGCATGAACACTGAGCTAAGGAGCAATGTAGGCTACGAGCTCAACAGAGCTTAGGAATCCCCGTGAAAAGCTAAGCATAAAGTAACATGGTAAAGCTGCACAAAGCATATAAATGTAAATACGTATAGGTTTTGTGGATTACTAGATTGGTATTCGGATGGTTACAGACTTCAATATTAACTTGTTGCTGTGAGTCAACACTGTATAGTGCTTTGTTCGCGGAAATCCATTATATTTCAGAGTGTTGGGAAGGGATTAAAATTTCAGATCCCAGCAAAGTCTTTTTACACGCACTAAGACATTCGAGGGTGTATGTGTCTCGAGATTTTGCGTGCAAACTGCGACTGCGGGTGTGGGAGAATTCTGTTGGGTCGCTTGAACAATGTCACGATTTATGAGACAAGTGATTGGTTCCTCTATACCTATAAGTTATTATTTGATTAATTGTCTCATTTGTCCAAAATGGATTTTAATGTGTTAGAAGGTTTATAGAATTTTCCTTTGATAAACACGCCTTATTTGGCAGGAGGTAAGATAATGTTTTGTATTGCCATAGATGGATATCCTACAATTACAGATCAATGGTTTTTATAATTATAAAGGTATCTGTAAGCATGCGCTTATCCGCCCTGTACTGAATCTGCGTTACGCTACGACAATTAACTCTTTATTGCCAATTACTGAACCATACTCCAGACTTCTCAATAGGGAAGTTTGAACAACAACGGTGAGTCCGTAAATACACGATATTACTTGGACTAAAGGAATAAAAACAATGTAAATGGCTGATATTCTAATTTTACGGCATGTACTGTTGGGCATAATCCACCACTACTTATAATGACTTATTATATTAAACTACGGGAACCTGCTCTGATTACTTGATACGGTCGTGTGATTCATAGGAAAATTCCTTTTTAATTCAAAAAGGTATTGGCATGAATGATCCGACATCACTCTCCCCCCTCCACTAGAGTCGCTTATGTGGAATGGGCTTTGCTTTCAACACTTGGCAGATTTTGACTGACCCTGACCGTTTGACTAGATGGCACAGTAACCAAGTTTCCTGAAGCACGTTTTGTTTGTTTCTGATTTTTAGCAGAGTTATTCTTTATCTGTTTCTTTTTATAATAATGAGGATTCTTCTCTTTATTATCATCGACAACGTTTTTTGTGTTTTTAGCATTATGTTGCTGTTGGTTACGTATAAAGCAACGAATGTAAGAATGACTTGGACTATCATGAATAGAGCGATTACTATTAAAACAAGTTATCTCTACTGCGTTATTATTAACTATATGTACTTGCTGTGGTTTACTTTCATTCTTTGCTAAAATTTGAAATAGTGAGGGATCCAGGTCAGCGCATTTAGACATATTTTTGTTAATTTGTTTTTATGAATGTTAAGTATGTTAACCTAATGAAAGTTTTTACAGACATGTTATTCCTTGCAATCCAGCCGTATTTTGTAAAGTTAAGTTGAGTCATAGAGGATAGATTTTTTAAGTATATAACTAAAAAACTCGAGGCTAAAACTGCCATCGGGACCTTGCAAAGGAGCCATTATTGTCCTGACCCAAAATAGTGTTACCTCTAATTTATCCAGATTTGTACGGGTGTTCCACTTGTTTTTGTGTTTTCTTATCACTACGGTGCCTAACGACCCTATCCATACATCTGTATAAATACAGACGTCCACTGTGTAAACACATATTCAATGTTTAATATGATTTGTTACGTACAGAATTAATAGAGTGCCCCAAAATGATAAGATTAACACAGAATGTATGATTATATTTCCGGAGAACTTCTGGAAACAGAAACTCAAAGATAAAAACTCGCAGTAGCGAAGTCCCAATGATGTAGATAATTTCTGTAAAAAAGTAAGATTAAGAATGTCTCGTAACTTCAGCCACAGGAATAACGAAATTTGACCTGCAAAGGAAACACTCAAAGTTACTCCAAATGAATAAAAAAGGATTGTACTTAGCTTGATTTTGTGGGAAGTCACGGCGTTTTGATAACGACACGGCCTTGGCCCTCCTCTGTTTAGCGGATGACCCTGGTTTTTAGCTTGAGTTTCCCCTGTGTGCGTTGTTTGTTTGTTGAATGATTCGTGTCCTTGAAGATCCAATGCTGCAGACGCATCCGGTTTGTTTCTTGAAGTGCTGGAAACGCTCAATAATGATGATGCCTTCTTGAATGATTCTAAATGAGAGACATCTCTTACGGTTAGGACGAAGCTTGCGTTGCTGTAGGAAGCAGACACATCTGGTTTGTTTCTTGAAGATATGCACTGCTGAAGATGCTCACTAAAACGATGATATGGTTTCTTGAATGATTCTTGATATAAGACATATCTTACGATGCCATAAGAGACACTAAGTTGCTTGAAGAATCTCTTGCTTTCGCTGTCGTTGACTTCTGATATTATACATGTGGAATAGTCCGAGTCTGAGCTGCCAGCTATGTTGTCTTCCGATGGCGTCAACCCGCTAAAGCTGCCACCAATATGTAGGGCCGATGCCTTTGTATAATAAGGCACCCTGTGAGGTTATTTAGACCTGTGATAATTTACGCTAAGGTCGGTTTGTTATGACTCTCCATCCTCATTGGAGTGTCTTGGATTTCGGTGATAATTTCTAAGTCAATATCTTCTTTGGGTATGAAGGCGGAGATGTTTCAAACTCATGATGATAATTTCTAAGTTCATTCAGTGCCTTCTTGCTGATGAGAGGTTCTATTGTGAAACACAGAGTACAAAAATATCTGTATTTTCGAAGTCTACATGATGCAGATCAGATAAAATTGGACAGGTCTGCCAATGATGCTGGCTAATTCAAGTCTGACTACAATCTGGTTTACAAATCATAAAGTGAGCAGACAGTAGCTCGAACATGCGAACATACACACAGATGACATAGATTACAAGTCATGTAGGCCGCCTGGGTTATAGGTCACTGTGGTTGTCTTAAGCAGGAAGCTTTGACAACCATTTACAAAACAGTAGATTTGATGACCACAGATGACAGCAAACTAGACACTGACTGATACAACACGTCATCTTAGCCTACTTTATCATATCTGGTCTGATCACATTCCTGCAAGCAAACTGGTTGACATCTTGGGTCACTGGTTTTAATTAATCATAGTTTAGTTTTTATATATGGAATAACATTCCATATTTTTATATTATGTAACACTTACATAAATACTCAGAAATCACAGTTGATTCCCTGTCAGAAGAATCTGTATTTGGGAATTTTAATAGTATCTCAGAATTTTCAGGCTTTTCCTGCTCCGAAAAGGATAGATCATGTCTGAGGAAAGTATAAGAGATCTTTTCCCTAGACGAATGTTCAGCCAACAATTGGCTGAGTCTTTTGGGCTCTATAGCATCGATAGAGCAATTCGTCTCCCTCAGCAGACTACATCTCAGATCCCTACTCTTTTTAAAGGGGAATTGGAATAGGAAAATCCTTCTGGACTCAGGCATGTTTCCTGTTACTTGAGAGATAAACGAGGACCTTCTTTGGTGGAACTCCGAGAGGAGACTGTTAAATGGCAAGACTTTCTTTCCGTTGAGCCCCAGCCAGAACTACCCAGATGCGTCAGACCTGGGCTGGCGGGTCTACTAGAGAAGAATGAAGTGTCAGGGACTTGGTCATATGATCAAAAGTTGTTACATATAAACATGAAGGAACTAAAGGGAATATTTTAGGCCTTCAGTCCTTCTCATCAGAAATGAGGAATAAAATGATTGCAGTTCATTCATACAACACGACCTCTGTGTCATATATAAGAAAGCAGGGAGGGATTTGCTCTTTCTCTGTACGAGGCAGCAAGAGAATCCTTCTCTGGGCAGACCAGAACAACACGTTGATAGTTACCAGATTTGTCCAAGGAAAACTCAATGTCTTGGCAGAGGAGTTGAGCCATTGGAAACAAGTCCTCTCAACATCTCAAAACCATGGTCTCCCTCTGTTTTGTTCTCCAGTACCAAATCCGCAGGCTTGAACAGTGGATGCTATGCTCCTCGACTTGTCAAACAAAGATCTGTGTGCCTTTCCCCCATTCAATTAGATCAGGCAGGTAATAAGTCTCAAATGCACCAAAATGTCTCGATTTTGGTAGCTCCATTTTGGCCGGCGAAGGAATGGTTTCCCGACCTCATACATCTGGTGGACTTCCCGAAGTTGCTTCCATGCATGCAGCTACCAAGGGAAATTTAGTTATCTTCCAATGGAAAAAGAATTCAAATGAGAGAGAGAGAGAGAGAGAGAGAGAGAGAGAGAGAGAGAGAGAGAGAGAGAGAGAGAGAGAGAGAGAGAGAGAACGAGCTAATTTTGTTTTTGTTGTTGTTATTATTATTGGATCTATTTAAAGAGATTGCCACTATTTCCATTCTTTTGTTGTCAGTATTTCCAACAGCAGTTTATTGTGAGATGTCATTTAGCTTACTGCAAAACTGTTATCTGAAAAGTGAATATCAAGACTGTTACTTGAATGATGAATAATGAACTGAATGCATGAACAAGAATTTCTTTTTAAATCATGCCTAAAAGACGAATATAAAGTTTATTGTCTGCATTCTGTTTTTATTTTTTAGATTACTTGTAATTCGACATTTCTTTTAGAAGCCTATAATTAAGCCATTTATGGAGGATGAGACCTTATGTTATATTGATTGTATATAGTGCGGCCACCAGGAACATCTTGTGGCCGCTGATGCGGCCCCTGGAATGATTTGCTTGAGAACCACTGGTATTCAGTCAAACCCCCCACATTTGCGGACTCATATTCATGGATTTCTCTCTGGAACTTATACCCCGAGTATTCACGGAAAATTTGCCTTTTTGATGTATTTTTCTATGATAAATATCCACAAAATCCTGTATTTTTTAAAAATTTCATCATAAAATGCACTAAAAAATTTTAGTGGGTTTTTGTTGAATTTTAACTAACAAAATAGGCAGTTTTAAGTATATTCATGGGTTCTAGCTATTTGGGGGGTCTGGTACCCATCCACTGCAAATACGGGAGGACCACTTTACATGAAAACAAATGGAGGATTTTGAGAGAGTGGTGTAGGAGGTCCAATATCTCCTCTTCTCAGGCCACGGTGACCCAAAGCTGACTTTTTATTACATTTAAAATCAGCCAGGAACCTTTCTACCTCTATCATAATGGGCTATAGAGCTATGTTGGGTTCAGTATCTTGCCACAGAGGATTGGACTTGTCCGCCAATTCAGATCAGTCAGACATTATTGAGTTTTTGACACTTCCAAATGTAAGGATTCCCCAACTGTGTCTTGGAATCATGATAGTATGTATATTGTTAAAATCATTTTCTGGACCTTGTTTTGAACCCATGCATGCAATTTCACTGAGGAACTTAACTAGAAAGACCCTCTTTCTAGTTACTTTGGCAATGGCAAAACGGGTCAGCGAAGTGCATGCTTTAGATTGAAGAGTAGGCTTTTCCAAAGGGAATGCAGTTTGCTCCTACTCCCATGGTTTTTTGGCCAAGAATGAGTCCCCTGCTAATCCATGGTCTCATTCTTTCTCAATTAACAGTCAGACAGAGATCCTGAGAACCGACAATAATGAAAGGGCTGTGTGTCCTATGAGGTCCTTAAAATATTACCTGCATAGAATGTAATACATTTATGGCAACTTCTAAAAATGCTCTAGCATTCTTCCTTAGGGACATTATCTATGAAGCGTACTCCTCAGTTCAGGAAGACTTGTTCCCTCTATGTAAGGTAAAAGCTTACGAAATTAGCCTTTAGGAGAAATTTATCTCTCGCAGCAATATTATAATCTACATTTTGGAAATGTAAGTCTGCTTTTGCCTCACATTATCTGTGACATTAAAACTGTGTATGATGAATGCAGTACCCTTGATCCACTTTTTATTGGCTGGTGTGGTGTTGGGAAAGGAAGTGTAGGAAGCAATCCTTCCTAAATCTTATATTCTCCTTGGTATAAGGTGTTGATGTTGTAGGGAAGCCTGGAGGTACAAAGTACCTGGAATACCCTCCAGTCCTTGGACAAGGTTGGTGGTTTTTTATGGATATGTTTTGGGTTTAAGTAACAATCTTTTTAATTCTGGTTATTTGTTGGTACTGAGGCCTGGTCAGGGGCAATTTGATTATCTTCGTTATACATTGTAATTGTCCTCCACTACAAAGTTCTCATTAAAGTAGCAGGTGCTCCTAGGTTATTCCGCCATGCCACTACATGATAAAATGATTGACAACCAGAGGCAGTATCTTCCTGCAACAACTCTCTTATCAGCTAAGGAATCAACAAACATTTTATTAATGTTGTTGAAGCTTTTTAGCTTTTTATTCTCAAACTGATTGCGTTAATAATGCCTTGAGGTAGAACTAACCATGCTTCCCACCTCTGTCAATGTGGAAATCAGCTATGTAATTACTGGGTAAGTTAAATAATTAAAAATGAAATTTTTATAATAGAGGTTCAATTTTACTTAACCAGTAATTACCTGATCAGAGCCCACCTATTGTCTCCTAGCATGGTTTTATCATTTACGGGTGTAAAACAAACAATTCCTTGCCAAGTTGTTCCACTCTTTCCCCGAAAGTGGGTGGGACATAGTTACCTACTCAAAACAAAATAGAAAAATTAGTGACCCGCAAATTTCGGAATTTTAATTACCGGGCAAATGAAACTCTTAGCTATATAATTACTGGGTAAGTAAAATTGAAACTTTGTTTTATTATAAAAATTTCTTTTTGTTCTTAGCAAACCCATCTGTCATATTGAGTCCTATGTACAATACTATAAGTATTAGGTTGAGCTGTTGAAAAGTCCCAGCTTTGCAAGATCCAGTGAATTTATTTGGACCTTTGGGAAATAGGGATATTGTGAATAGTAGAAAACCTAGAGAGCAAGGCGAGTAGTCTGGACTTTCTATACAATAGTACAGGTGCAGAGACCAACTAACCTAGCACTTTAGACATAGCAGCTCATGACCCTGGAAGACTATGTTCCTTAAGAAAAGAGTGCGTACATTAGCTTTCTCTTGGGCCAACCATTTCCCTTGAAATGCTTGAGATTGCATATTGGACCTTCCTCACTTAGTAGGATAGTACTCTTTTCTTGGAAAAGACTGGGATGGCCCAGAGAGCAGTGCTACAATTTTGAACACTGATTAAGTTGGTTATGACCACACACTTAGAGGACAATGGTTGATCCACTGAAGACCAGGTTAATTTTTATGGAAAAACTGATTCTTAATTGGACTGAGTTTGAAAACTGAGGTTCTACTGTATTATAAGCATCTTTTAAACAGAAAATGACAGGGGATTGGGGGAGGGGTGGCTATTGATGTAGAAGTAGTATATAGGAGTAAAGGAGGCTTTAAGCATACTGAATAAAGGAAAATTATAAGGTCGCAGAGATGTAAAAAGGGATTTTGACAACGGAAAAATCTATTTATGGGGGAAGACCTGTGTCGCCCGGTGAAAAATCCCTGTAGCTCATTTTTCAAGTATAAATAAACTCTAGATATACCAGAGAAAAAGCTAGCATGGTATGCTGAAGTTACTACCCTCAGCACAATCACCCCGAGGGGTGTCGGTATAAGTAAAGGGGCATTGTGGAAACCACAATACACAGGGCCTTCGCCACTTAGAAGATTCCTTCCCAAAATCCCCTTCCGCGGTGGGAGCCGTCACAACGAAACCCACCGCCAACTCCTCTCGCCACTACTACTAATACCCACGCGCTCTTCCTCTCATTCCTGGAGTAGTCCTTTTTTGCTTGGATTAACCAGGGTAGGGAATGTAAAAACAAAGGGTTGGGTTCACCGGGCGACACAGGTCTTCCCCCAGAAATAGATTTTTCCTTTGTCAAAATCCCTTTTCTGGGTTCGACCTGTGTCGGCCGATGAAAACATAACAGAGAATTATATCCAAGCTTAACAGATATGTTCTCAAAAAGAGGGAGTTAATAAAACCCAAAGTAAGATTAATAGTATAATATGAAATTATAATAAGCTTGTGAATTGAAATACACTACAATTCAAGCAGGACACAATTGGTATGGCCAATAAGGCACTATCAAATAACTATTTACACTATATACAAGCTCTGGTGGCAGGATGAACAAATCTAACCCGGCCCGGAGAAGAGGATGGTGGGGAGTACGAGCGAGTCATGTAGGTAGGAGAGAGTGAAAGGGAAAGTATAACAGAGGTGAAAGGTAGGATGTCAGCTCTGTTCTTCGGGGAGGACTATGCTTCCTGCCACCACAGTTGAGAATTTAAGGGCCTGTAGGTTTTTCAAATAGTGGCGTTTAAAAACTGCCGGAGATTTCCAACCCGTATACTTCTTTGGGTCCTCAAAGTTCATGTTTTGAAAGTAATTAATGGATGTGGCAACTGCCCGGATGTCATGGACATGTGGGATTGAGTCCGGATTTCCTTGTTTAATGAAGTAAAGAATTTGTTGCCTGATCCCTTTTAAGGTAATTGTACCACCTTTCTCTCTAACAAACAGAGGGCCTGAAGTTATTTGAGAAGTCCTGGTCAGGAATGTTTTAAGGGTATGGACAGGACATAAAGAACTATCTTCCACAAGAGGAAGGATCTTCCAAGGAGTCCACCTATTTTGTGGGTCCTTGTTTTTGGCTAAAAACTGCCTGTCCGGTGAAAGAACGACTTCGCCTGACAGGAGAAACTCAACATGGCCTGGGTTTCTGGAGAGAGCTGATATTTCAGATATTCTAGCTCCTGATGCCAGTGCTACTAGAAACAGTGCCTTCTTCAATAGAGTTGAGAAGGAGCGTGAATCATTATTTGAGTCTGAAGCCAGTTTAAGTACGTCATTTAAGAACCAAGAAACCGACTGAGGGCGGTCTATTGGTCTCAAACGGGCGCATGCTTTTGGGATAGAAGAAAAGTAAGCGTCTGAAAGATTAATAATAAAGCCTATTTGGAAGATATTTGTTAGGGCTGATTTCACTGTGGTAATAGTACTGGCAGCTAGACACTCTCAAACAATGACCTTAAGAAGGAGATTGGCAAATTTGTAGTCATTTCGTGAATGTTTGAATCCTTTAGAAAATTGGCCAGTTTCTTTACTGCTGAATCATATTGCCTAATTGTGGACGCTTTTTTATCAGATTCTATAAATAGAATGTTCAGAGGATCTATACTTGCATCTTTCTGAGCTGCAAATTTCATGAAGTTCATAAAGTTAGGGCATTCAGAATTCTTGAGGAAGCTGACACAGTCTGAGTTTGTACTACTTGCGTCAGCTCCGGGGCCGGTATCAGCTGGGGATTGAGTTTCAATTCTATGAGAAGTGGAAACCAGTTGCTCTTCGGTCAGTTGGGAGCTATCAGAGCTATTTTCCCTTTGAAGGATCTTAGCTTGTGTAGCTCTTTTAATAGAAGGTTCACTGGCAGAAAGAGATAAATCCTCTGCCAGTTGTTCCAATCTAGGGACATTGCATCGGTTGCGAAAGCTCGACTGTCCAGGTTGGGAGCCACATAACAAGGTAGTTTGTGATTGGCTTCCGTGGCAAATAGGTCCACTTGGAGGTCCGGAATCTGATTTGCAATCCAATTGAAGGATTTGCTGTCTAGAGACCATTCTGATTCCAGAGGAGTTGTCCTGGATAGGGAGTCCGCTATCGCATTCCTCACTCCGGCTAGATGAACTGCTGACAGATGCCATTGATTCCTTTCTGCCAACAAGAATATTGCTATTAACACATGGTTCAATTTGTTGGACCTGGAGCCACTTCTGTTTATGCAGTGTACCACTATGAGACTGTCCGAAACTATCCTTATTTGAATCTTTTTGGCCGGAGACAGGCGTTTCAGGGTCAAGAAGACTGCCATTGCCTCCAGGATATTGATATGGAACTGGCGGAATGTCTCTGACCACGTTCCTTGAACTTTTTTGTGCGGCGAGTACCCTCCCCAACCGCTCAGAGAAGCGTCTGTGTGGATGGTTAGTGATGGCGGAGGGAACTGCAGAGGTACTGATTTGGACAGGTTCCTGTTCCGTCCAAGGCCGGAGCCTCTTTTATAGAATCGTAGGGATAACCGAAACCTTGTCCCTGAGTTTGTTGTTGGCTCTTGACCTCCAGACTTGATTGATGTCTTTCAGCCTGGCTTGTAGCAGGACGTCTGTGACAGATGCGAACTGAAGCGAGCCTAGAATCCTTTCTTGGGCTCGCCGAGAAGCTCGCTTGTTCTTTAGAAAGTACTTTGTAGCCTTTGCTATTTCTTTGGCCTTTTTGGGTGGGAGAGATAGCTTGTGTTTGTTCATGTCCCACTGAATTCCCAGTCATTGGAATTTGGAAGCCGGGGTTAACCTGGATTTGTTTCTGTTTACTTGGAAGCCTAGGAATTTCAGAAATTCTAGTACCTTGGCGGTTGATTCGTGGCACTCTGCCATGCTGGTTGCCCAAATCAGCCAGTCGTCCAAGTAGGCTACCAGCATAATACCTTTCTTTCTCAGTTCCTGAACTATTGTTTCTCCTAGTTTGGTGAATACCCTGGGCGCAATGTTGAGTCCGAAGGGCATGACACTGAATGAGTAGGCTTGTTTGCCTAGTTTGAATCCCAGGTACGGGGAGAAGTTCCTGGCTATTGGAACATGATAGTATGCGTCTGTAAGATCTATAGAGGTGGTGACGGCCCCACGGGGAAGTAAGGTCCGTACCTGCGAGATCTACGGCATGTGGAACTTGTCGCAGTCAATGTAAGAGTTGAGACGCGACAAGTCTAGTATCACTCTTCTCTTGTCTGAGTCCTTCTTTGGGACACTGAACAACCGTCCCTGGAATCTCAGGTTCTTCACCTTCCTTATGGCTCTCTTTTGGAGATCTTTGGTGTAGTCCAAAAGGTCCGCCGTGGGTTTCTGGTAGAAACTGACTGGATGAGGAGGGCCCTTCTTCCATTTCCAGCCTAGGCCTTTCGAGACTATACTGTGGGCCCATGGACTAAAACAGGTCTGGTGCCTCTACTTCCCCTGAAGCCCCTGCCTCTGGAACCAGTACGTAACCATGAGCCGCCCCTGGCTCGGCTACTTCCAGCATGCCTGTTGTATGAGCGAAAGAGATCTTTCGCTTCATAGGTTGGGTTGAAGGCCGGGGATGGTACCATTGCCGTGGAAGTAGAGGGTTGAGGAGGTTTTGGGGTTTGCACTAGCACAAACTGGTGGGGAGGAGCCTTAGAAGTAGAAGGCTTCCCCACCTGTGACACCGGTACCGCCTGCATAAAAGTTTGTGGTCGGGCTGTCTGGTATGGGTTATACCGTCTTGCCTTGTTTTTGGTCTTACCCTGCTGAGTAGATCCTTCAAACTGACGTTTGAAGGGGAGACCCCATCGGACTCTTAGGCTCTGGTTGACCCTGGAGGCTTCATGTAGGATGTTGTTAACCTCTTCCTTAGGGAAGAGGTTATCTCCCCAGATTGATGACTTAATCAATCTATTGGGTTCATGTTTGATGGAAGCCCCAGCCAGAACGTGCTGTCTACAAGCCCTTCTGGCTATAGCAAAGTCGTACAGATCCGCTTGAAAGGTCTGTAGCAGACCTTTCGCCAGGACTCTGAAGACTTGCTCCTCTTCATATGTGGAGGCTACTAGCTCCACCGCTGTGACGGAGTTGATGGATCCTTATAATCTGATCCTAGCCTCGAACTCCGTCTTCACTAAGCTCCGGAATTCTCGGCAGCCTTTCAGAGAAAAGGTCGGAGGCGCAATCCGGGTCTAGCTTACGAGTGGTAAATGTGGCCAGAGCGTCCGTCCAAAAGTCTGCTCCGGTAGGTAGCAAGAGGGAGGTAGCCTCTGTTTCTCTAAGTATTGGCAACGGCTTGTCCTCTGTTGCTGCTTGTAATGTTAGCTCTGCCACCTTGGAGGTACAAGGTGACGGAACACCATCTGGGGTCACGAAAATTGTGTATTTTCCCTTGTGGGGCATCAACTTAGTGTTGACGCAGCCCCAATCAGTGAGGGATCAAACCCAAGTCGCTTGGGCCTGTTCCCTAGGAAAGGTAACCGTTTCCTTAGGGACCTTATCGACCCTAACAAGCGCATGTTTCGCTAGCCTCACGAAACCAGGGAAGGGAAATTGAAGCCCGGGTGGGAAGAACTCAAAGTCTTCGATAGACTGGGTCCTGCATCCTTCAATTGTCAACTTTCCGTCGGAGAACGGAGCATGCAGAGCCTGTCTCCACGGGTTCTCCTTATCAAATGCGGGAAGTTTAGATGCGTCCGGCATTACCATAGACAAGGCCGAAGCTCCGGAGTGGAGAAGTCCGGAAAGCATCTCCTCCAGTGGTCTAATCCTTTCCGTCAGTGACGAGAAAGCCTGGCCAGAGGGGTCTGGTGCCGAGGAGAGACGTGCAGCCTCTAGCCTCTGGTCTATAACTCCACTAACTTTCTCCAGGAGAAGGGTAGTGAAGGCTTCAGGATCAAACCTGTGCTCCGCCGCCATATGAACAGGAGTTAATCCTGCCCCCATAGCAGAGGAAGGGTTCATGGCAGCAGGCGATGGGCCGGAGGATGTTGATGGTTGGGGGGCCGAGGACAACTCCTTCGCCGCTGACGGAGCTGATTTGGAGACCTTCTTTAGAGTCTTAGGTCTCACAGACTTGACTTTCAGGGCGACAGAAAGCGCTCCTGATAGATTAGGAGAGGGCCCTGAGAAGCCCCTGAAGGAAGAAGAGGAAGAAGGAGTAGGGCTAAATATGAGACTCTGCTCACCTACCTCCCCCCTTACCTGATCGTCCGTGGCCATGGGTTCGGTATGAATGTTCATCGCCGCCACATCCTCCATAAGGTCCTCCTGCTCTTCAGGCCCTGGCATCGTCGCTACTCGAATGGCTTCGATGAGGGGTTCGGCGACTTCCGCTGGCACAGCCGTTGTTGCTGTGGCTCCAGAAAAAAGCAGGGAGCACAACCTAGTGTCCAGCACGTATGGCTGTCCTTTGGGCGCGTTTTTGCCGAACCCCGCGACCCATTTCCGGAGAGCTATCCTCGCTTTGTGGCGGGTAGCCAGATCTGCCTTTAAGAGAAAACTCGGGTTAGAGTTTCATCTGGAAGGAAGAATTATATTTAATATATAATTTTAATGTATAAACGTATGTCAAGCATATAACACCTTTTGGTTATAATGTAATGCATAATCGTAAGTCAATCGTATAACATCTTTTATTTAAGTGTTACGTACTTGCTCTTCAGACAAGGTTAGCACCATGTCGTAATAAACGGTGCAGGCGTCCGGATGCCAGACCACGTAGTTGTCGAAGGGAACCGCACAGTTAGCATGCGAGCATGAGTCCCGAGCTTCGAGACGGGGATAACTCCGAAGAGTACATGCACCTTATTCTAGTAGTTAAGCTTAAATCTATACCTGATAAAAGCCTACATAGAATAAAAACACTTTGATACATATGGTCTAATCTCATTCCTATCCCTGGAGAATGTGTGGTTCGTTATTGTAAAACCTGCCATCCGCTTATGCCGGAAGGATAGGACGAATCCTACTACCTCCTATAATTATCTTTGTTCGGCGTATACGGCAGAGACAGATGGCTACTGATACCGTAGACGAACGTGTTATTCTCCTTCTATGCCGGAGCTTAGAAAGGAATGAAATTGAGATTTGGCCATACTAGATTTAGTTATTGGACACTTCACACCACCGGTCCCTTACAAGACCGGAGCTGTAAGTACAGTGGTCCCCCCGTATTCGCGGGGGATGCGTACCAGAGCCCCCCGCGAATAGTTAGAATCCGCGAATGTTTGGAACCCCCCTCTAAAAATGCTCATAAACTATCCTGAACATGCAAACACCAAAGTATCCCTTAAAGACCATCCTTCATCAAATATACATAAAATATCCTATTATGGTTCATATTAATCTTTGAAATATTATTAATACTATTTTAAAGTAAATCTTACATTTTATGTTTATACATAAATACATACTATGTACGTACTGAATGACTTAGTTACGTATGTGAAAATAATTCAGTCCCCCCATAAGTATTCAGTCATGCACATTTTCTTTCATACTGTTACTATTTGAGACACCCATTTTCTTTTTACAAGGGAACAATGGAATGTGAAATCACAAATACCAAATGTCTACTTAAAGTATTATCCTACATCAAATATACCATTGGATTGGTATTATTAATATAATTTTAAAGTAATCTTAAACATTTTACCATTAGAAATATATAAACAGCCAATAGCAGAGGAGGGAGAGAAGAGAGGAGGAGACGAGAGAGAGAGAGAGAGAGAGAGAGAGAGAGAGAGAGAGAGAGAGAGAATGTTATTATTACTGTTTAATCTCATTAAACGTAATATTATTTGTAAACTAGTACTGTATATTATTATTTTACCATAAAATGTAGTAATGTCCTTAAAGATATACTTATACATACACTTCCAGCCCAAACAGAGGGCGAGAGTTACCACTAGCGCATGCTAGTATCTCGTGTGGAGAGAGAGAGAGAGGAGAGAGAGAGAGAGAGAGAGAGAGAGAGAGGGGGTTGTCCTTATTTAAAAGAGTGAAATGGATAGATTATTGTACATCTTTAAAATACTATCACATGTGAATTTTGAGATTAGTTATATTATTATTATTATTATTATTATTATTATTATTATTATTATTATTATTATTATGCAAAAATATTAATAAACATACACATGTACCATAGAAATTATCTCATATATATCAGCAAAAGAGAAAGAGAGAGAGAGATCTCAATGATCGTAGATGGCAACACTCGATTTGACAGTTGGAACCCAGCCAACCAAGCTGGCTAAGTGTTAAAACAAAAAAACAAGACATGGGGTTACATAATTCTAGAGAGAGAGAGAGAGATTATCGTAGTATTTGTAAAATACTTTCACATATGATTTTTGTAATTACAGATTATTATTTTATTATTATTTATTATTCTTATTATTATTAGTAGATTATATTATATTATTATTATTATTATTTGAAAATATTAATAAACATATTATGCATATATGTACCATAAAAATCTCTCATCTCAGTAAAAGAGAGAGAGAGAGAGAGAGAGAGAGAGAGAGAGAGAGAGAGAGAGAGAGAGAGAGAGAGAGAGAGGGTGGAAATTTCATGCCCACTTGATGGCAGCAACAAATCAGCTCCTTCCCCCTCCGGTCACTTAACTTGATACGTATATCTGAGTTTTAGTACCTGGAGTTAGAGAAAGAATCTGACTGGGATTTCCTTCATTCTTCCATAATTTTTTAAATTTATAAGCTAAAATCTTACTAATTCACTATGGTATTTTCTTTAATGAATTGATATTATTGCTGTATAAATTAATATTAATATTTGAATATTTGGAAATAGTAAATCATTTATTTATCATACAAAAAAACATACATCTTTGTAGTAGAGAGAGAGAGAGAGAGAGAGAGAGAGAGAGAGAGAGAGAGAGAGAGAGAGAGAGAGAGAGAGAGAGAAAATTATTATTTCTGGGCTCAGTTCGTGTCACTGCGTGAAATAATCCCTTAGATCATTATTTCTAAGGTAAATGAGCTAACAAATACCAGAGAAAAGCAAATCAAAGAAGATGTCAGTATAACTGACTCGCTCACCCAAAATAAAAGAAAGGTGTCGGTATGGTAACTGGGGCGAGTGAGACCACTACCACGAACTTCTTGCCATTTAGAATTCTCCTATATCAAAATTCCCAAACGAGAGAGCCGATCCACAGGTCGAGGCGGCAACTACTACCTACACACACACACGCCGATCACCGCGCCTCTGGTGGCCATCCTTTCAGTTAGCGGACTTAAAACCACACATGTTTTCTTTCGCTCTGTGAATTGTGGATTTATCTTTTTCCCTTCTTCGTGATGGAACGTGCAGCGATTGCAGCAGCTAAGTTAAGTGTCCTGTAAAGGTTTGGATTTAGTTTCATTCCATCCAGGTGCCTGTATTTGCCGTTTTTTAGGTATAAATACGGGTTCCCGGTCTGGAGCATGGCGGCATTGTCCCGCCTCATGTTCGGTTAGGTTCTCGGTCCCCCATACCTGGAACCTTTCCTTTTCATTTATTCACGTGTGGCTCTAGTCCTATTATTCATTTTATGCCGTGTTGCCTTTTACATCGTTTTAGGGGATGTAGCCTACCCCTGGTGTTAGTTCATGCATGCATATGTCTCTACCTAACGTAGGCATTCGAGTGTTTCCTTGTCCAGACCCTAGCCATTGCTCTCCTTATCGGCTTAGGCTAGCTCTGAGTGATAGACTTTCTTCCGAGTCAGTCGTGCACTCCTGGACGTCCTTTCTCTTTCACTCATTGTTTTTTCCCCTACTTTCTTTTATCGATGTATAGTTATATTTTGGTTAGCCTAGGGTGTCTAGCCTTGTAGCCTGTGTCTCGGTGGTCCTTTGGTCCACGTTAGTTACAGTTTTGTTGCATCCTCTCTTATCAGTTTTGTTGCATCATGCATTGTTGCACCATCCTGGTCAGTTTGGTTGCATTAGACCTTTGGCTTCCGATCCAGTCGGTTGTGTTGTGTTATCGTACCTTGGTCCACTCGTGATCGCGTTACGGCTAGACGCCCGCCCCAGTCGCTTCCCCCCCTCCTCCTCTCGCCATAGAGTAGGAGGGAGGGATGTCTGTTCTCACTCGCTCCATCCGGGCCTGGCTCCCTCACTCCCTATGCGAAGGGAGTAGGGGAGTCTGGACAGACTGTTTGGCTGGGAGTGACCTTGTTCTCCCTCGTGCTCTGTGGTGCCTCGGTGTGGCGAGGGTTGGGGGGTTGGCCTCCCCCCTCCCTGGTTGCTCTGGCGTCCCGCGGTGTACACGGGAACTGATTTCTTCCCTCCTCGCTTTTCCCCCCCTGTGACGGCGGGCCTCTGCCTCGTCTTCCCCGGCGTCCCTTCGGTTACGGGAGGGGGCGTGGTAGGCTCCGCCAACCAACGGAGTGGATATGTTTCAGTTGGTCCTTAGCTTTCCATCGTTCCTTCGTCTCCGGCGTGTGCCCCTTTGGGCATTCTTCCAGCAGCGTTGGACAGCGCCGTCCTTCGGAGTCCTCCTCCGATTTTATTTTAGTTATGCTTAAGTTAGTTTAAGTATCTTAAGCTTGGGTCCCTCCCCTGCCCTTTGTTGGAAATTTCTTTTATAGTTATATACCATATATTTATATATTTACCTCTGGTTTACGAAATTTCCTTCTCCGGCTTACACCGGAGTTATTGTATCACCTATTTATCTCATAAGGTTCTCAGGGGAGGGGTTATGCCCGAATTTTCATTAATCTCCGGCATGCGGCGGAGTACTAGAGTAGCCCTGTGAGTGTAATTTTGATACTCATGTATCTTTCCACTTACAGGCTACCAACTGCCAGCATCCCGGCTGTAACGCCGAGTTGCAGGACCCCTGCGGGCACGAGGTCTGCAGGACTCATGCTCCCTGTTCCACCAGCCATGCGGATCTGCAGGTCTGGTTTCATGAAGCTTGTCCCATCTGTTACGAGCTTGTGAGTCAGTTTTTGGATGGGGTAAGTACTTTACTCATCAGCACATTCATACAATATGAGTTCTGATGTATGTTTAAGCTTAAGTTCTCCTTAGTAGAGTGGTACCTTTATGCAATAGAAGTTCTGATATATTGCTAAACTTAAGCTTAATTTAGTCTAATGGTTAGGGTTCACCTTTAGCCTTAAGTTCTAATAATCGCCCTCTCCTTCAGGCTGCCGCAGTCAGGGAGACCGCTCTCGCAACCCTGAGAGCTTGGGTCGGCGGATTCGGGAAAAACGCCGCTAAAGGACAGCCCTACATCTTGGAGAAAAGGCTGGCTGTCCTGTTGTTTCCCGGAGGCAAGTCGACAGGGTACGTCGACCCTACTGAGGCAGCCTCGACGATCACGACTATTCAACGTCAGGTGGAGCAATGCATGAAGGAAGGACCAGGCCAGGATATCTCGGCGGAAGTCGCCACATTAGACATTAATGTAGAGCCTATGGTAGGTGTGGATGACTTGTTGGTTGAGGTAGGTATGTTGGACGCTCAAGGGCTTCCCTTGGGCGTTCCTGGATCTTCTTCTCCTGTCCCTTCTTCTTCTTCCTTCTAGGGCTTTACGGAGGCGGAGCTCCCGTATAGTGCACCCGACGCCTCTGTGGTCCCCAAGGTGAAGGGCCACAGGGCACAGAAAACCCTAAGTAAGACGTCGTCGTCTAAAAAGACTTCTTCGTCGTCTTCAACTCATAAGTCTCCGGCTTCTCACCCCAGAGCAGAGAAAGTGAAAGTATCCACTTCTTCGGCTTCACTTCCTAAAGGGTCGAGGAGCAAGTCCTCCAAAGAGAGATCCCGCACTCCGGCAGAGTCGGTGGTCTCTCCTTCCACTAGGGTAGTTCCTTTGGGGACCTCATCTGCTTCTGCGCCAGTAAGTGGCTTTGATCCTGCTGCATTTTCCGCCGGAATGATGCAGCAGGTAGGAGATCTAGTAGGTTCTTTAAGATCTAGTATGGAGCAGATATTTACCCAGCTGTCGGACAGGATGTCCACGCAAGAGAACCTCCTGTCGGGCTTCAATCAGGCTCCGCAAGCTGCTACTCCAGCAGCTAGTGCCAGTCTCCTTCAGCTCCCTCCATATGAGTCCCTCCCGCCATTCTCCATGAGTAACCCTTGGAGAGTAGCGTCTTTCGCTCCTTTCCAAGATGGTCTCATCTCCATCCCGGAGTGTGGAACTCGAAGGATTGAAGACTTCGAGTTCTACCCTGAAAATTTGCAGCCTCCTTTCATTGGCTACGCCAGGCTGACAGAGTCGGCATTGAATAGGGAGGACAAGATCCCGAAGGAGACAGTTCTCTATTCTAGGGATCAGGTGCAGAGGGAATGGCTCCGCTGTCTCGAAGAATGGGACTGCATTAACACCAGGCTTCAAGCCTATAAGAGCCCATTCACAATCTTCACGACGGAAGAGGAAGCGCCACTTCCTTTCCTGATAAAGATTGCTAACGTCACCATTCAAGCAGGCTTAAAAGGGGATCCTTTGCCACAGTTGAGGGAGGCAGATCCCACATCTCCTTTGTTCCCTTCGTTTGGCGATATGTGGGAGGACTTGCCAGCCACCTTCACAGTGGGAAAGTTTAAACTGGACTGCGCTATGGATCAGTTCGGTGAAAAACTCCCAAGACTTCCGGACAACCTCATTCAAACAGAATTCGAGGCAAGGTCCAGGCTGGCAAGAACTCTAAACACGATGGTTATGACAGAAGTAGTGGCCCTTTCCTATGCATCGGAACCGCTCTTCAAGCTTTTGACTAAATCACAGACTTATACAGTCCAATCGGACTTGTATGAGTTTGTGGTTGCGAGAGTCAACTGCAGGAAGCATGTCCTCCAGGAAGCAACTATTCGGCATGAGCCAAATAAGTTGCTTTCCTCCAACATCTGGGGGGCGGACCTCTTCCCGGAGTCAGCGGTTAAAGAGGTCCAAAACGAGGCTACGAGACTCAACCAGAGTCTCAAAGATCGTTGGGGCCTCTCCGCTAAGAGAAAGCAGGACTTGTCTGCTTCAGGTAAGAAACTGAAAAAGTCGAAGAGGTTTCAACCCTATCAGAAGAAACCTCAACACTTTGTTCAGGCGGTCTCAGCTGTCCCAGTCACCCAACCAGGACAAGCTGCCACAACGAAGAGCCAAACTCAACCTATCCTCCTGATGTCACCTCAGGCTCAGCCATCCACCTCTTACGCTGTCTCCCCGGCGTTCAACCAAGTGTATGAAGGCCAGGCTTTTCAGCACTTCAACCGGTTTGCCAGGGGAAGTAGAGCCAGAGGAACGTTTCGTCAGAGAGGATCAGGCAGAGTTATCAACAAAGGAAAACACTTCCGTGGAGGCCGTGGAGCTCACCCAGCACAGCAGCAGTGAGATCCCCAAGGTAGGAGGGAGGCTGTTCCTCTTCCGGCATCGGTGGGGGTTCAGCAAATGGGCACAAAGTATTGTGTCAAAAGGTCTGGGTTGGAGTTGGATCAAGGGCCCCCCTCCACCCAGACTATTCCTTCAACTTCCATCGAAGGAATTGACAGATTATGCGGAGGAACTCCTTCAGAAAGGAGCAATATCGAGAGTCAAGCATTTAAAATTTCAAGGTCGCTTGTTCAGCATGCCAAAGAAAGGCTTATTAAAAAGAAGAGTAATCTTAGACTTGTCCCAGTTAAACTTATCCATTCGCTGCGAAAAGTTCAAAATGCTGACCATCTCGCATGTACGGACCTTACTTCCCTGTGGGGCCGTCACCACCTCTATCGATCTTACAGACGCATACTATCATATCCCAATAGCGAGACACTTTCGCCCTTACCTAGGCTTCAAGCTAGGGGACCAGGCATTCTCATTCAAAGTGATGCCCTTCGGGCTGAACGTAGCTCCCAGGGTATTCACGAAACTAGCGGAAGTAGTCGTTCAACAACTGAGGTCGCAAGGGATAATGGTAGTAGCATACCTCGATGATTGGTTGATCTGGGTGCCAACCGTCGAGGAATACCGAAAAGCCACAAAGAAAGTAATTCAGTTCCTGGAATATCGTGGGTTCCAGATAAACAAGGGAAAATCAAGACTCACTCCGGAGTCCCGATTTCAATGGCTAGGCATCCAATGGGATTTATCCTCTCACAATCTGTCAATTCCAATAGCCAAGAGGAAGGAAATAATGAAGTCAATAAAGCAATTTCTAAAGTACAAATATGCTTCAAGGAGAAACCAGGAAAGGATCCTAGGTTCTCTTCAGTTTGCTTCAGTGACAAACATCTTGATGAAAGCCAAACTGAAAGACATAAACCGGATCTGGCGCTCAAGAGCAAATGTCAGATCTCGGGACAAGCTGTCAGCAATCCCGCAAATCCTTCGGAACCGTCTGCGTCCTTGGACACAGATGAAGAATCTGTCCATGTCGGTACCTCTTCAATATCCTCCTCCGGTAATAACTATCCACACAGACGCGTCATTAAGCGGCTGGGGAGGGTATTTTGAGTTCAAGAAGGTTCAGGGAACTTGGTCACCACAGTTCCGTCAGCTTCACATAAACGTATTGGAAGCCATGGCAGTGTTCCTGACCCTAAAGAGGCTCCTTCCACCAAAGAACTCTCATGTAAAATTGGTTCTGGACAGCGCAGTAGTAGTACACTGCATCAACAGGGGAGGTTCCAAATCAAGACATCTAAACCATGTCATGATAGCCATCTTTTCCCTGGCGGACAAGTACAAATGGCACCTCTCCTCCACCCACCTGGCGGGAGTAAGGAATGTGATAGCAGACGCTCTATCCCAGTCAGTTCCCTTGGAGTCAGAATGGTCTCTGGACAACAGTTCGTTTCAATGGATACACCGGAGTGTCCCAGGTCTCCAAGTCGATCTCTTCGCTTATCAAGCGAACCACAAGCTTCCATGCTATGTGGCTCCCAACCTGGACCCTCTGGCATATGCCACAGACGCTCTGTCCATAGACTGGAACCAGTGGAAGAAGGTTTACATCTTTCCTCCAGTGAATCTTCTTCTGAAAGTTCTGAACAAACTCAGGACTTTCAAGGGACAAGTGGCACTAGTAGCACCGGACTGGCCGAAGAGCAATTGGTATCCCCTGCTTCTGGAATTGGGTCTTCGCCCCCAACGGATTCCCAATCCCAGACTCTCTCAGTCAGTACAAATGAAGACTGTGTTCGCTTCCTCAGGAATTCTCAAAGCCCTAACTTTATGGACTTCATGAAATTTGCGGCTAAAAAAGATGCAGGTATAGATCCCCAGAATATCCTTTTCCTGGAATCAGATAAAAGGGATTCAACTTTGAGGCAGTATGACGCTGCAGTTAAAAAGTTGGCATATTTCCTGAAGGAATCAAACATCAAAATCATGACTATCAATTCAGCTATATTCTTTTTTAGGTCCTTGTTTGAAAAAGGGTTAGCAGCTAGCACTATTACTACAAATAAATCAGCCTTGAAGAAGATCTTTCAAATGGGTTTTAACATAGACTTAACAGATTCCTATTTTTCGTCTATTCCCAAGGCTTGTGCTAGACTTAGACCTTCTGTAAGGCCTACTTCTGTGTTATGGTTTTTGAATGATGTCCTCAAATTGGCTTCAGATACTGATAACTCAACTTGTTCGTTTATAATGCTCTTAAGAAAAACATTATTTTTGCTAAGCCTGGCTTCAGGAGCTAGAATTTCAGAAATGTCGGCTCTGTCCAGAGATACGGGACATATAGAATTTCTCCCCTCAGGAGAAGTTCTACTCTCCCCGGATCGCAGCTTTTTAGCTAAAAATGAGGATCCTTTATTGAGGTGGGAACCTTGGAAAGTCATTCCTCTTCCTCAAGACCCTTCTCTTTGTCCAGTAATGACCTTACAAGCCTTTCTGTCTAGGACATCCTCCTCCTCTTCGGGTCCCCTCTTTAGGAGAGAAAAGGGTGGCACTTTATCAATTAAAGGCATAAGACAACAGATCCTCTACTTTATTAAACAAGCAAACCCTGAATCTTTCCCTAAAGCACATGATGTCAGGGCAGTAGTCACCTCAATTAACTATTTCCAGCACATGAACTTTGATGATTTGAAAAAGTATACTGGATGGAAATCGCCGACAGTGTTTAAGCGACACTATTTAAAGTCCCTAGAATCTCTAAAATTTTCAGCAGTGGCAGCGGGAAACATAGTTTCTCCTGACTCTGCCCAGTAGTTATAGTTGAAGATCCAGATCTCCTTTCTGCCTGCCTCATTTAACATTTTGTCCATCCTACCGTACTGCTCTACACTTCGCCTTTAGCCTTAGCTGCTTATCTGAATGGCTTAGTGGTGTGCCCCTTATTTTTTTTGCTAGGGTCACCCACAATTTTTGTTTATATATAAGCTTAACGAGTGTGGTTCCCTTATTTTTATGCTAAGGTCCCACACTCTCATCTTACAATGGCTTGATGCTTTGTGAATTTTCAATAATTGTATATGTGAAATTTCTTGAGTGTATTCCCTTATTGTATTGTTAAGATTACACGCACTATCATATAATAATATTTTGATGCCTTGTAATATTTTGTATACTTTTTAAAAAATTTTTTTACATGTTTGTAAGAAACAATTACTATGATTTATCTCACATTTAGAGATTAAATGGATATGTTTACTTGTAAATTTATATATAATTTCACAAGTTCCCTTGGATGTTATTACTTTGTATACATACCTTTTTCTCTAAATTATAGTATTGTAGATCTAATTTTTGGTTTTTATTGAGACCCTCTTGTATTTTCTTCAATCTTGTGCTATTTCTCTGGTACTATTTCACGCAGCGACACGAACTGAGCCCAGAAAAAGGATTTTGACGTAGGAAAAATCTATTTCTGGGCGATGGGTTCGTGTTGCCCAGTGAAATCCCACCACTGCCCTGCCCTGCCGCCCAAGATTGCCTGCTAACTTCAGGATGGCCACTAGAGGCGCGGTGATCGGCGTGGCGTGCGGTGTAGTGGTAGTAGTTGCCGCCTCGACCTGTGGATCGGCTCTCTCGTTTGGGAATTTTGATATAGGAGAATTCTAAATGGCAAGAAGTTCGTGGTAGTGGTCTCACTCGCCCCAGTTACCATACCGACACCCTTCTTTTATTTTGGGTGAGCGAGTCAGTTATACTGACATCTTCTTTGATTTGTTTTTCTCTGGTATTTGTTAGCTCATTTACCTTAGAAATAATGAACTAAGGGATTATTTCACTGGGCGACACGAACCCATCGCCCAGAAATAGATTTTTCCTATGTCAAAATCCCTTTTTTATTATGTGATATTTAAACTTATTAAACTTACTAATACAGTATTAATCAAAATTAATATTTGAAAATTAGTAAATCATTTTTTGTATCATAAAAATGTATTTAGTCATGAAAATAAACATCAAAATACAATAATTAGTGATTATTTTCGTCGGAAAATTCCGCGAATGGGCGAGTCCGTCCGCGAATAATTTCTAGATAGGTTCCAAAGAAAAATCTGCGAATGTGTGTGTGTCCGCGAATCCGGAGAACGCGAATACGGGGGGAACATTGTAGTACTATCGCCGGAGCTCCGTCTAGGAAACGAGTCGGTTCCTTGTGCCCTGCCTATGCCGAAAGGAGCGGAGGGGCGAAGCTATAGACTGGAGGGGGGCCGTTAGCTATATAGTAGGAGGATTGTTTCATCCCCTACCTCCACTCTTACCGGAGCGGCGGAGATACAGAGAACGAGACTTTTCATACCGAAGTTACTTTCACGCAACATTCAGCGTTCCCGAACGACTGTTGTGGTGGTAGACCACTGGGTCGCCAGAGCTGTACATGGAGCGTAATGGGTCAAGTCTACATATGGTAACTCTCCCTCCCTCCCCACCTTGTAGAAGGAGGGGGAGGGGGGGAAAGGGATAGTATGCATGGCCGGTCGTGAATGCCTGGTTCCCACTCGAACAGAGGTGGAACCAATCTAGGCTATATAGCCTACTTCTCCTAGGAGATTCGCAGACTGGCCGTGGCTCGTTGCGATTGGTAGTGGTCACACCCGATCAAGAGGCTATGCCAGGTAGGCCAGGCTTAACCGACCAGCCATACATTTGGGTTCATACATTACGTACACAAAAAGAGGTTTATGGAAGAGTTGCCCAAGAATTAGGTAAGGAAATAGAATGATATCCCTGCTTGGGGACGCCAACAGTGTACCAGGCTACCACCGTACTAGACAAGGTAGGCCTATAGCCTCCTTTGCCAAATAAGGAGGACGATAATCCTCGACCAGACCTACTAGGACGAATTTTTCGACCCAGACTGGCAGGGTGGGATGAACTCTACTAAACCTACTAGTCTAACTTATCAGTCCAGACCGGCAAGAAGGTAAGTCCCATAATGTACAGGGTGTTAGGAAGGAACACATAGGCTACCAGCCAAGCCTAGCCTAGGCTAGGTTGGTTCTAGGGAAAGGATAGGGGCAACCCGACCACCTCTAGAATTAGGTTATATACAAAATAACACATAATAAACTATAAAATGTAAATAATAATAAGGACTGACGCTCGTCCCTTACGCGAACTCATGGCGAACTTTACTAAAGTGTACGCTAGACTAACTTATCATTAGTCAACTATTCCTTATTAAGTGAACGAATTCACTGCTGGGACGAGCGCCAGTCCCTTAATTAAATGTCAAATAATGTCTATAACCTAATTATTCTTCAATAGATTGGTGTGTGAAATCACCTCGTGCTGCACCGACTACCCGAAATGGCCGCTCAGCGGGTGGCACCCACAACATATCTTGAGGTGCCGAGGCAGTAAAATATTACATTTTCGACTAAATGCTATATGAAAAACCAAATTGGGGTACTCAACTTAGAAGCAGAAGAACCTTGCGATGCCATAATTAACAAATTAAGGGGGAAAAATCCTGGAGCAGCGAAATGTATTAGTAGTAGTGGCGAGAGGAGTTGGCGGTGGGTTTCGTTGTGACGGCTTCCACCGCGGAAGGGGATTTTGGGAAGGAATCTTCTAAGTGGCGAAGGCCCTGTGTATTGTGGTTTCCACAACGCCCCTTTACTTATACCGACACCCTTCGGGGTGATCGCGCTGAGGGTAGTAACTTCAGCATACCATGCTAGCTTTTTCTCTGGTATAAGCTACAGGGATTTTTCACCGGCCGACACAGGTCGAACCCAGAAATGAAATATTGAGTACTATACTGTACTTTGTATAGGGGGGTAAGAATGCACACTAGAACTGTTAAGGCAGTCAAGGTGAGGAAGAAATGCCAAATGACCGGGAAGAATATGTGATGGTAATGTGTGTAAACATAAGGTAGATATGGAGTGGGGTAATTGTAGATGAATCAAACTAACATAATATTTGCTGAAGGTTTGAGAAAGAAGACTTACGAGATCTTGAGCAGTTTTGAAAATTGGACCTTTGGATCAGAGGGTTGACTAAGTTATAGGAGGAATGAAGGAAAAGGAGGAATTAGTGTTTTGGTATACAGTGTTCCCCCCATATTCGCGGGGGATGCGTACTAGACGACCCCCCGCGAATGTTTGGAACACCTTTAAAAAAGCTAAAAACCGCCCATTTTGTTAGTTAAAACTCAAGAAAAACCCACTAAAAAATTTTATACTTGGTTTTTTTAATAGTTTTATGACAAAAAGTGCATTTTATGATGAAACTGATGAAAAAACCAGGAATTTGTGGATATTCCTCATAGAACAATACCACGAATATGCGAATTTTCTGCGAATAATGCGGGGAAACGTTCCCGAGAGAAATCCGCGAATGTGTGAGTCCGCGAATCCGAAGAACGCGAATACGGGGGTTCCACTGTATAGTTGTTGGAGATGTTCTGGGAGAGTTCAGTTTCCATTGTGAACATCTCTCTTTTCACCTCCACTTTGGCATAAGCCACATCAGAAGGTCTTGTAGCAGCACTGGGTGGAAACTTGGCTGAGCTAGGAGCAGGAGTGGACCATGTCAAAGAAAATGCTGGTGAAGTCATGGCTTGTGTCACAAAAGGACCTGTTACTATAAAGACTTACCAAGGCAAAGGATCCCAATGATCAAAGAAAGATTCATTGTTGGAGAAAGATGAACAAAATTCATGTGTAGAAGATAAGCTTGTGTTCACAGAATTAATCTAAATATCATTGAGGAAAAAAATATTTTATCCATTCCGCAGCTGACTAGTGTGTCAGGTAGGTCAATTGAAAATGGAAAACAACCTTTTCTTCACCAGTTGCAATGCTAAAGATGAGTTCTTAATTTTTCATTGCTTTTCACATATAGTACATACATATATGCAAGCTGTACCATTTAACCCAGTTCACATTTGGTGCAACATTTTGCACTCTTAGTACAAAAGAAGTTAAAGTAGAAGATGCAGATGAACTGCAGATTTCCAGTCCTAGAATAGCAAAAGATCTAATACATACTGCAGAGGTGTATACTTGCAAAGTAGCAAAAACAGCAGTTTAAATAAACAAAAAATAAAGAAAAATTTTTCTACTGAACTAAATCTTGATAAAAAAAACCTACTGTACTAAATGCAGTATGAACCAAATGGTAACAAACTTATGAAAAATCACCAAAGTACCTGAGTCAGGAAAACTACCAAATTACATAATTTACCAAAATTGCAGCTCAAGAGTAAACACAACCAAATGGTTATAAGAAAAGGCTAACCAAGAATTAGCCCAGTAACCTACACCAAATAACTGGCAATATGAATTAAAAAATTTATTTGATGTGCACCTACACAATAACCAGCAAAAGTAAGGCTGAAGCTTTTGCATACTTAATAGTAAATAGTACTCTTAATCAACCTACTATTCTAGTACAGTAATCATCCATGGACTGGTTGAAAAAATTGAAATCTCCCAAGCACTTGCTCCACAAATGACAACAACATTGGTAAGGATGAAAGTGAAAATTATGATGTAAGTTCTCAAAAATAATCCTAGATGGGGAGCTGTAAGAGCAAGCTGTGGACTCTAGCTAGGAAAGGAGTTGTTGTGTACTGGAGGTTGTGCACATGGATCTACATAAAAGGTTATTAGCTGACTGCCATATTTTTTTATATAATTTTTTTGGGGAACTAAAGTCTCCATAGATGCTTTGGGACAAACAAAACAGGTTAATGATAAGTCTGATTTATGCATTTATATAATATAATTATTGTAGTATGGTTTTGTAAACATTTTCCTTGGTTGTAAGTTCTTTTACGTAGATGTTAAGACATTTTTAGCGAGTGTTAATGAAATTAGGATATTTTTATGAAGTGACATTGCATGGTGTGAAAAATTTCAAAATATGTACTGGACCAGAGACCAAATTTTCTTCTTATTTTATTTCTCATTGTGATAGCACTCAGTTTTTAAACAAATCTCCAGTTATTGACAATTATTTATTATTTCAGATGGCGTTATTAGTGTACATGATCTGACAGTTTTTAACTTGCCACTTCTCTTAACCATGCCTCAGACAAGGGGTGCATCAGCTTTTGATTTGGATATAAAGGTAATAAGTTTGTAATTTTTATGTTATTTCTGAAAATTAGGTAATTCAATTTCAAAGAATAAGGAAAAGCACTGATTTAGGGCTAGGGCTATTAGAGACAAATATTTAGCTGATATTGAAAATGCGAACTAGTTAATTCACCCTGTGAATTCAGTCTATTGGGTTTTATGTGCTCATATATGGCATAAACTCCTATTGTGCTTATGTTATACGTATTGGAACAGTGCTGTGTTAGCCATGAGAACCAGAGTAATATCCTGGAGGGCTTGTTGAAGCGTACCTGAAAGTATGCATCCATTAAGTCCAGTGATTGTAAAATGTCGTTCTCTTAAATGGAGTAATGTGCTGATGCCACAGTTTCTGTCCACTCGAGCTATAAGGCCAACCATCTTGGGGATAAGTCTAACCAAATTAACAGCTTTAGTTAACCCAAGAGAGAGCCTCAGAGGATTTATCTTACTAACTTGGAGCAGTGAAGGAGAGGACACCCAATTCCAATAGAGAAATTAGTGCTTGTACTCATTTCTGAGTCAGGCTTCTCCAACTAAAGACAGCTTCTGAAGTCCCATTTGGATGGGGGTTGCATTGGTTGGGAGGTTAGGACAAGTCACCTCACAGCTTGTGGGAAGAACTTTGACCACCATATATGGTCATGATTCTTCCCACACTTATACGTAGTTCCAGAAAGAGATAGACTTACAGATCAACCTATGTGAAGGCAGAATCTGCTATTTTAGCTTTACAAGCTTTCTTTCAGAAAATTTGGCAACAGTGGCTTTTCTCGGGACTAATGTAAAAACGATGGACCTGGGAGTATGGGTCATCTTATGCCTCTTGTGCTTCTTTGATTGGAGGAGAATATTTTTAGATTAGTGTCCTTGTGTCTTGTAAGTAAATTAAACCTGGGTTTTTTTATAAGTAACTTACCAAGTAATTACATAGCTATAAGTTTTCAAACATCTAACTCACCTATATATATAGCTTAAGTCCCTGACGCCACGGCAGAATTTCAAAACTCGCGGCAATCGCTTTGGGTAGTCAGGTGCACCACCTGTGCGCCCTCTACCCAGGTACGTAGAACTGTTCCAACTATTCCTCAGATCTTCCCTGCCGCCGCATCGGTGACATCATTGGAACTTCGCTCGCTTAGCCCGTGGTTTTTTGCAGTTGTTTGGTGAAGTACACTTTGGCTTTGGCTTTCGCTTGATTTGGATTCTTGATTTGGATTTTTCTTGACTTTTGTTTGGATTTTGTTGGTTTGACCCTTGCTTGTTTTGATTTCTCTTTTGAAAATTCCCAACATGACTGACTCTGCATCGAGTGTGAGAATATGTGTGAGAGGTTGTAAGACTCGGCTTGCTAAAGCCTTGATAGACCCTCATTCTATTTGCAATAAATGTAGAGGTAAGACTTGTGAGTTGGGTGATAGGTGTGAAGAATGTGTGAACTTGCCTGAGACTGAGTTGATTGAGTATTACCGCTATGTGCGGAAATTAGAGAAGGATAGGATAAGGAGAGCGAAGAGTACTATGTCTCGCTCCTCCAAAGATAGTCAAGGAATCGACAGTTCTCTATCCCTCAATAGTCAAGGAATCGACAGTTCTCTATCCCTCTATCCCTCAATGAACCTATTGATCCACCTTCTGTAGTAGTAGTACCAGATCCCACTACGGAAACAGGTAAAAGTCCAACATTAAAGGACATGATGACGGCCATTCAAGCCTTTGGTCAACGGGTAGAATCCCTTGCAGAAGATAGGGATAGATTATGGTCTAATGTGAGAGATCTTAAAGTGTCAAGTGATACGAAAAGTGCAAGTGCAGTGGAGGGTGCGGCCACTCGGATCTGTCGTGCTCCTAGCCCTAGACCTCTTCCAAGCTCACCAACCCCTGTGAGAAGGAAAGTCGACAGGCGAAGGGAGGCGAGAGGTTTTAGCTCCCGAGCAGTCGTCCCCTCGAGCATACCTGTTGACGATCCCCAGGACACTCACCCTCGCCATTGGAAAGGCGAGGTTAAAGTGTTTTCTTTGTCGTCTGACGACGCAGTCCCCAGATGGGGCTGGCGTCTGACTTCGAAATCAAGACCCCTTAAAAGACAATATCCAGTAGAGCAGGACGCCAAGCGTCAAGATCTGCCAGGATGTAGTCATTGGAGCAGCCCGGAGCGCTTCCCTTCCAGCTCCGATATTTGCTCTCCTACCAAGCTAAGACGCAAGATGTCGCACAAGCGGCCATCGTCTTTGGTAGGAGGCTAGGAAATATCGGACGATGGGAGGCCTTCGGTGCAGGCCCCAACTCCAGATTGCTTCTCTTTCGGTTACGATGCTTGCTCTCCTACCAAGCTAAGACGCAAGATGTCGCACAGGCGGCCGTCGTCTTTGGTAGGAGGCAAGGAAGTATCGGACGATTGGATGCCTTCGGTGCATGCTCCAGCTCCTCCTTCAGATTGGCATTCGTCTTCAGGACGTTCGTCTCAAACCGAACAGGATGAAGAGAGAGATATTGATGTTGCAGCTTCCCCAGTCTGTCCCCAGCAGCAAGAAGCTCCGCAGATTTCTTTACTGCAAGATTTGCAGCAGAAACTCTCCTCATTAATGCTGTCTTATCAGCCTGCTACAAGCAAATACGGCAAATGTCAAAAGCTTGGACGAGTAGTTGGACGCCAGGACGTCATGCCTCAAAAAGCTGGACGCCAGGACGTAGAGCGTCAAGGTTCTCAACACCTAGACGACAGACGTCAACAGGCTGGACGCCAGGACGCCTGGAGGCGAGAAATTGGACGCCAGAACGCCGAGCGTCAAAATTCTGGACGCCAGGACGCCGAGCGTCAAAAGCCTGGACGCCAGGACGCCAGGCGTCAAGATTCTGGACGCCAGGACGCCGGCATCAAGATTCTGGACGCCAGGACGCCAGACATCATGATTCTGGACGCCAGGACGCCGAGCGTCGAGAGGCTGGACGCCAGGCGTCAAGAGGCTGGACACCAAGACGCCAGGCGTCAAGAAATTGGAAGCCAGGACGCCTATCGTCAAGATTCTCGACGACAGGGCGCCAGGAGTCAAGAAACTGGACCAAGACACCGAGCGTCAAGTTTTTGAACATCAGGACGCCAAACGTCAAGAAGTTCGACACCAGGAAGCCGAGAGTCAGGATTCTCAACGCCAGGACACCAGTCGTCAAGAACATTCTTTGGAAGCGCCGACGAAGCATTACATCGCTACTTCGGTTATGGGTCGATCAGAAGAAAGGAAGGATGACTTCCCCCCTTCTCCTTTTGATCCGATGGAAGACTTTTCAGACGAAGAGAATCAAAAAGATCTGCAGCCTTCATTAGACTTGAAAAGGCTTATGAAAGTTTTCACAGAACTTTTTCCGGAAAACTTTGTTCCAGCTGCCCCCTCGTTCCCCACCTTCAGAGTTCACTCTAGGAAAGGCAACTAAGAAGTCCGACTTTACAAAGATGGTGTTATCACGCTCTTCGAAGAGAGCGTTGAAAATTATGAAGGACTGGATGGACACTAAGAGAGACCAAAGAAAGACAACTTTCTCATTTCCTCCGGCCAGATTAGCGTCCAGATCTAGCATCTGGTATGAGACTGGAGAAGCTCTCGGTCTGGGAGTTCCCGCTTCTTCCCAAGGGGACTTCTCGAGTCTTGTGGACGCTTCTCGTCGGACGGCCATGGGAAAGACGAAGGTTTTTTGGTCTACCTCTGAAATGGACCACCTCCTCAAAGGGATTTTTAGAGCCTTCGAGGTATTTAATTTCTTAGACTGGACTCTGGGATCTTTGGGGAAGAAAGTAGAATCCCTCAAGTCTGCTGATACAGAAGAGCTTGTACATCTCATGTCAGGCATTGACAAAGCTCTACAAGATGGATCGAACGAATTAGCGGCACTTTTCTCTGCGGGAATCCTTAAGAAAAGGGCCCAAATGTGTTCTTTCCTTTCGAATGGGGTCACACCCATTCAAAAAGCGGAACTGCTGTTTGCTTCCCTTTCCGCACCCCTTTTCCCGCAAGAGTTGGTGAAGGAAGTCTCCTCTGCCTTAGCCCAAAAGGCCACGCAGGACTTATGACGAAGGCAGCGAGGAAAGTTCTGCCAGCGAGTTTTGTGACTCAAAAGGTCAAAGAAACTGCTCCTGTGTCTCGAGTTTCTCAGCCCTTTCGAAGTAGAGCCCTCAGTAGAAGTAACACAAGACCTACGGGAAGGAGTGCAAAGAAAAGAGGCTTCAGACAAGGGCGAAGCAGGGTCTGACGGCACTCTTCTTCAGACAGCGGTTGGAGCCAGGCTTTCCAACTTCTGGGAAGACTTTTCCTTCACTCTCTTGACTAGAGAACGAAGGGTGTCGATTTCCAATCCTTATTCTCATTCCTCAAAGGGAAAAGAATTTAGGATGGAAGTCGTGGTACAGAAACCTACAAATATACTATGTATATTACCCTCGCGACATGATTCTGTTAAGCAGTTGAATTGTCCGGGGTGTAGGTGCATACCGTAGTTAATTCTACGGATTGCGACCGAGACGACTAGTTTCCTAATTGAACTGCAACTCGGGACTGTCTGCAACTTCCCAGGAGTTACCAGTTTCGATTTTAAGATACTTATGGTATTGTCACGACAACACCACCTCAGCTTTTATATTTTAATTTTTTTTAACGCTCGATGATTCTAGCCGAACGCATTCCTTCGTGGAATGGATTACCTGGCAACTCAGGATGACGAGTGAGCGAGAGCTATGTGTGTAGTGGACTGTAGATGACAGCCCAGTACAAGCTGGCTCTCCGAGATGCACGGTCGGTTAATGTCTCTCTCCCCTACAATGATTGACTACCGAACGGTATCTCTGTCCAACAATCACGGACTTAGGTCTCTGATTAACAGGGATTCTCGCATACATGAATGACATCTACTGCATTGCCTTGGACATTGCGAGAATTTTCAACAGAGATATATCTTGGACTCTTTCATCTTTCTGTTTACCGCACGGTAACAGAAGTCTGTACTAGTCTCCCGCTGCATCACATTGCGATAATGCGGAATGTTTTCTTCAGACATCTGAGTTTGTCTTCAAAATATCTCATATTCGTAGGTGTGCAATTGTTCATTGTTCACCCCGAATTAACAGATGTATACGGAAGACATCGCCTGCTCCCCGACCTGCCAGCTCTACTTCCAAATGATCAGCCCATGAGAAGCAGTACTCCCTGTGTTTTTCATTACTGAAAAACGCCCTGCTTTCATTGCAACTATGACTCCTCACCGGACAGCAATGAAATAGCGGTTAGCGTTTTCAGTCCTTTGTAATCACAGGTTCAGAATCTTGAGAATCCTTCTCTCGATTTGGCTGTGAAGACGTAGGTTGCATTCATTTTCCACCTTCGTCTTCAACGGAATATAGTGTTGTTTCTCCGTAGCTGAGATTCAACTACTATGAGGATGTCTTGCCATCAGGGGCCTCGGTCTCTAGAAGGCAATTGACTTTCGCCTTAAGAGAATCATCACCTCGCCGTCCTGCATAGGTGACAAACAAATAGACAATTTGTATGGTCTCTCGGCGTAACCCTTTAAAAGGCGAAGGTCACGTGACTTGCCTGGATGCTTGGACAACTTGCCTCACTACCGAATGCAGTCAGTCGGCAGCTGTCAGAGCGCTCGAGTCAGTTACAATCTACGTTGTGGACTTAGTTCGGTTGTTCCAGATCAATCATTACTTCGTCCTAATAGATTGTCCCAGTACCCATACCATTGACACCCACCATGGAGTGTCGCTGTCCTATCCACTACCGAGAAGAAGAAACTTCGTTCCAATGGGATAGGAGAATGCGAGACACTTCGCTGCAGACTTCGCTGCAGACGGATAGACCAGTATGAACGACAAGAGAATGGTTCACAGAGGTACTGGAATGGATGGTGGACACCCCCAGAAGTCTCCCTTTGAGAGTAGATCTACTCAAACAACCCCACTTGGAAAGGTATCACCAAAACCTCCAAGCTCTTCAAGTAACTGCCTTCAGACTATCGAAAAACTCACAAGAGCTAGAGGTTTTTCGAAGGAGGCAGCTAGAGCGATCGCAAGAGCAAGGAGGTCATCCACCGTTAAGGTATACCAATACAAGTGGGAGACATTTAGGGGATGGTGCAAGGACAACTCTGTTTTCCTCTTCCAGTACCTCTGTAACCCATATAGCTGACTTCCTTCTCTACCTTAAGAGGAGTCGTAACTTTTCGACCTCGACCATTAAAGGATACAGAAGCATGATGGCAGCGGTCTGCAGACACAGGAACTTGGACTTGTCTGACAATAAAGATCTCCAAGACCTTCTCAGATCCTTCAAGACTACTAAGGAGAGACTACAGTCCTCGCCAACTTGGAATCTGGACGTAGTCCTGAAGTTTCTCATGAGTGATAGGTTCGAGCCTTTGCAGGAGACATCATTTAAGGACCTCACCATGAAAACTCTTTTCCTAGTTAGTCTAGCTACAGCGAAAAGAGTCAGTGAAATTCATGCCTTCAGCAAAGCTGTAGGTTTCAGACAGGGCAAGTTTATCTGCTCTCTACAGCTGGGATTTCTAGCTAATAACGAATGCCCTTCTCAGCCCTGGCCAAAGCGTTCGAGATTCCGAACCTGTCGGATATCACAGATGAAGAAGTAGAGAGAGTTCTGTGTCCGCTAAGAGCTCTGAGGCATTACCTTGAAAGAACGAAACATTTACGTGGCAATTCAGAGGTGCTTTGGTGTTCAGTCAAAAAGCCCTCTCTGCAAATGTCAAAGAATGCGCTATCCTTTTTTATAAGGCATTTAATAAGGGAAGCACATTCGGAATGTAATGAGGCGGATCTCAGGCTACTGAAAGTCAAGACACACAAGGTTAGGGCTGTAGCAACCTCTGTAGCCTTTAAACAGAATAGATCCCTTCAAAATATTCTGGACGCAACCTTCTGGAGAAGCAAATCAGTGTTTGCGTCGCACTACCTGAAGCAAGTGCAAACTCTGTATGAAGACTGCTAAATGCTGGGGCTGTTCGTAGCAGCTCATTCAGTAGTGGGAGAAGGGACTACCCCTGAAATCCCATAACCCAATATCTTACCTTGGAACTATTGAATTTTTATGGTTGTTTGTGGAGACTGGATGCAGTCTTCCGCAATCATTGATCCTTAGTCAGGTGATCAGCTTGTTCCTTGGTAGCGCCCGGAACAAGGGTATTGTATGGAGTCTAGTCACATAGAGGTTTGACCGGTTGACAGTCTCCAAGAGGTCTTCAGCCCCCTTGATGGGTCGCTGGATCTCATAAGGAAAGCAGACATAATGAGGCAGGATATCATTGAAGTCGGCTTCCTTAACAGGTACGAACCCGTAAGTTGGTTTTTAATTAGCACTTATGTCAATTCCAACAATGATAGCTGTCTCTGACCCTCCACCAAAGGTGTCAATCAGCTATATATATAACTACCAGGTGAGTTAGATGTTTGAAAATGTTATTTTCATGATAAAATGAATTTTTGAACATACTCACCTGGTAGTTATATATAATTTAATTCCCACCCTCCTCCCCTCTAGAGACTATGGGCATGGAAGATCTGAGGAATAGTTGGAACGGTTCCACGTATCTGTGTAGAGGGCGCACAGGTGGTGCACCTGACTACCCAATCGGCAATTGCCGCGAGTTTTGAAATTCTGCTGTGACATCAGGGACGTAAGCTATATATATAACTACCAGGTGAGTATGTTCAAAAATTTATTTTATCATGAAAATAACATTTCTAACACTACAGCAGCTAAAAAAATTTTAAATTTTGAAAATCACAGTAGCACTCTCTTGTTTTGGATGTAGGTAACTCACCTGCCCACTTTTGGGGAAGAATAATTACAACATAGCTAGACAGATCAATTTGTTTCTGCTGGTCAACGATAATAGATGATGGTTGAGTAGCTCTTTTGACATTTTTGTTCACCGGATGTTTGTGGTTTTTCACTAGTTTGTGATGTATTCTATTACTGTGTAGTGCTAATTATATCAACCTAGATTGACTTTATCACTGATTTTGACTCCTGATTTTTACTTTTAATTGAATTATGTCAGACTCTATTTCTTCTAGTGTTAGGTTTTCCAACAAAAGCTGCAAAACAAGACTGACTTTGGCTAAATATGACTTCCATACTGTGTGCAGTAGGTGCAGAGGACAAGCTTGCTCTTTAACTCTGACTTATGACAAGTGTAAAGATTGGGATAAGGGAAATGGCAGGTATTAGATTCTCATTAAATGAAACTTAAACGTGACAGAAGTAGGAAAGCTTCCTGCTAGAGCCGAGGCTAAGACCACTAATCAGGTAAGCTCATCGAGAGTTGATAATATTGATAATGTCAATATTCCTGCATCTGTTATGCTTTTGACTGCTTTTGCTCCCATTAATACTCTTCTGACTTTTCCCTCAACTCCAATTCCCAGCTCCCTCTCTTTGGAACCCAGTGCCATTGCCAATCTCAAGGCACAGATAGGCCATAAGTTTGGTTGATTAGTGAATACAGTGGCCCAAATTGGGACTGGTTAAAGTTCTGATGCACAAAATGAACAGTTTTATTGCAAGTGCAGTGGAGGAGGTGACAAGCCATTCCACTGAAGCTCCTAGACCAAGGTCCCTGCTGAACTCCCCTGCCCCTGAGAGGAAGCAAACTGGCAGTCCAAGAGGCCGAGCACCCAGTAGCCTAATGCCCAAACTACAAACGCACAGAGCGTCCAGTGCCAGATTGTACAGTATATATACAAGTGTCCAACACCTGAACGTAAAGAAGCCAAACACTACCAAGTGTATGATTATTGTTTTCCTTTTGAACATGAGAGTTCAAGTTATACACAAAATAAGACATTGTAAGAATGACCAATTGCCGAGCTTCCAGTATCCAAATGTGCATTTCATCCTGAATGCATTTCACTGGAAATGTATGAGCCCAGGGTCCTGTTCCTCCTCGCCTGCAATCAGTAGTGCCTCCTATATCTAGCCATGCTTCCATCCAGTTGGTGCCCGAAGAGAAGCGTATGGTGCCACATCTCAAGTGCCAGTTGCCTACTCAGGAACAACCTGATGGAGACTCAACACATGAAGCAACGACTGGTTAGTATTCTGAACATACTTCAGAAACCCTTTTCGACAACTCAGAATCTTCTGGAAGTTCTAGAAGACGTGTCTTCCAGTTCTTCACATAAAGATGATGTAGAAAAGGAGTGACTGACTTCTAATTTTTTGGCTCTTCTGTAGTATTTCCTTGTATGCTACTTTCTTTCTTTTCCCAAGCAGCACCATCTTCTCCAGGATCGGCATTTGTGATGCAACAGCCCTCAGGAACAGCAGAGCTTCCCAAGCTGGTACTGTCATCTTCTAAGAAGGCTTTCACCAAGATTGATTCTTGGTAAGCTTAGAAGCAGCAGCTTGGTCAAGCAGCTTTCTGTTCAACTCCTTGTTTATTGAAGCAAAGACAAGTGTTGTATGCCACTGGAGAAATTCCTTCCTTGGGAGTATCTGCCTCCCCTCAAGAGGATTTCTCCAGTCTTATTGATTCAGGTAGATCTGTTTTTGCTTCATAAAAGTCCTCTTTGCTACCTCAGAAATACACCAACTTATTAAAGATGTTTTTAAGGTGTTAAAAGTCCTAGGCTTCCTAGATTGAACAGTAGGAGCTCTAGCGAAGAAAATAGAGGACTGTCCTAACCTTCAAGAGAATTTTGCTACAGACTTGCTGTGTTCTTGAATGTGGAGATAAAGTAGTTAGAAACAGCGCACAAGAACTAGCTTTGGTTTTTACTACTTGAGTACTGAAAAAGAGGGAATTGTAATGTTCATTTACCATGAAAGGGGTAACTCCCTCTCAAAGATCGTCGCTGCTTTTCACTTCCCTTGACAAAACCAGTCTTTTCCAACATTTCACATTGGAGCGAGTCACTAAGAATTGCAAAAGGTGTTGACACAGGACCTTCTTGCACAATCTACTAAGCGTCTGAGGAACACAGTACTATGTGCACCTGCGACCCCTGCCAACACGAGAACAGTATCTCCTCTGACTCAACACTCATTCATGGTAGCAGAGGACGCTTCCAACCCCGCCCTCGCAGAAATCTTAAGACAGGAAGGACCAATAAAAAACCCTGCAGTCAGACCTACCCCTGGAAAATAAAGAATCTATCATCTGTGCACATGTAGGAGAAAGGCTACTACAGTTTTGGGAGCAGTGGGAAGCCAGAGGTGTGGAACTGTTGGTACTAAAGTCATCAAGGAGGGCTATACCATCCCATTCAGGGAGAAACCTCCTCACTCATCAACTTAAAAGCCTACCTGGTGGGCTCAAAGAGGTTTTCAGATGAACCTGTTGAGGACACTTTCATCGATAGAGAAGTTTGCGCCTTCAGGAAGGTTACACACCAGACCTCTCCAGTTTTACCTAAAGGCCAGTTGGAAGAAGAAGACAACCAAAATTTTTTTGTTTGCCTTCCCCATCTCCTCCGAGACCAAAGAGGATCTTTAGTGGTGGCTAGAATAGCACAGGTTTGCTGTAGGAAAGTCATTACTTACATTGAACCCCAACCTAATTATGTTCAGACATGTTGGATCTAGGTTAGGGAGCTCTGTTAGACGGCAAAGAAATTGAGGGGTGTGTGGTCTCCAACAGAGAAGAACCTGCACATCAATGTGAATAAGTTGAGAGCAATGCATGTAGCCCTTCAAGCATTCTCAACCCTGACACACAACAAAATAGTAACCACTCACTCCGACAACATGACAGCATTAGCATGCATGAAAAAGCAAGGAGGAACTCATTCCTTTTCTCTCTACCAAGAAGCCAGAGAGCTACTGTTATGGGCAGAGAGCAACCAGATGATGATACCATAGCAGAGTCCACCTAGTTTTGGAGCTAAGCCCTGACCACTGCATGTCTGTGATTGGCTAGCTCTTAAAGGGGATGATGTTACACTATACTCTGTTTTTTTTTTTCCATCTGTCCACCCGCCTCTGGTACTCGTGCATGGTAACACTGTGTCCCGGACTTTAATTATTTTCTCTATGTGTAAGTTTTAGGTAAATAAAAGGATATCTGGATGTACATTTGCAAATGAAAAGTATTTTTATAATTGACTGTCTGCAAATTACACTGTTAATATTTGAAATAGGATATTGCTATAATTGTTGACTGTAAGCTGCCTTTTCGGGGTGGTGAATGAAACAGCCAGACGCAAATTCCATTAAACAGATGCTAAACCAAGTTACGCCATATCGTATCTGGCTAAAATGCACTTTATAAAAATTAAAAGTATCTACTGATATACTTAAGTGTAGTGAAGTAACACGTAACTTGGTAGCAGAGTAGGTGTGGTCCAATAAAGTTGACATCTTGCTGTGGTGAACAGTGAGAGAAGCAATTTTCCTGCCACTGCGTCTGGCTGTTCCATTCATCACCCCGAAAAGGCAGCTTACATTCAACAATAATAACAATATCCTATTTTGAATATTTATGGTGTAATTTGCATACATTAAATTATTAAAACACTTTTCAGTTGCAAATGTTCACCCAGATATCCTTTTATTTACCTAAAACTTACACATAGCATAACTATTTAAGGCCCGGGATGCAGTGTTACCATTCGTGAGCCCCACAAGCAGGTGGACAGATGGAGAAAAATAGAGTATAGTTAACAGTCTACATGATTACCAATACGGATTTGACTCCATCCAGTAATGTTGAGTTTCATGCATGAATCATGTCACTACAGATATGAGTTCCCGGAGTTGTGAAGTAAACAATCGAGATCTTCGATAAAAGATTTATTAAGTTAAATATATGTATCATTATGAATATCTTGGATAATTTTGTCTGCATCTTTTTTTTTTTTATCATGCGCAGACTAAATATACATGCATCTTGCTTTTTTTTTTCTTTTAAATTGGTATTGACCTACATTAGCGATCTGACAGACTACGTACATTAATTAAAATTCAAACGTCCTAAGTTGCGTAAACCAACAAAAAGGCATAGGACCTTATAGGTAGTATGTGTCATTTTTTATGATCCTATTATTTCAAAAGGAGATAATGTCCTTATGAAAATTCTCAGCAATTTATATCCAATATGAATTGTTAAACAAAAGTATATGCTAGTGTTGTAGAGTGTAGTCACTGGTTGTCATCCCTCTGAATGGGTAAAGAATTCATGTGTAATTGATTTCAAGACTATTGAAATGCAGTAATATTTCCTGAAATCAAAATGAAATACCAGTCTGCATTGCTCTGAGAAAGTCTTCATGTTTTTAAATTTTGAATGGTGAACAAGCTTGACAATATCAGATGGTAATTACATTATCCAGTGATTCTAGTGCACCAATTCGAATTTAGACATTCCCAGTGTCACCTGTTTATTCAGGTGATCCTTATATACGAAACACGAGATTGCGGAAACGTGGAACACTTCTGACTTTATTCATATTTTCCTGTTTTTTTTTTTTTTAACCATTTTTAGAGAACTGTGTAATTAGATTTTATTTCAGGGGATAATATAACGTTTCATTTTGTTAAACAACACAGCTTATTTTACTTCAGCAAAACAACCATTGCAGAATAAATGAAGGTGAAAAGAACCACAGATTAACCAACTTTTCAAAACTATTCCCAACCAATCAGCTTCAAGGAATAGTCGTGACATAATCAATGGATGGGGCTTAGCTGCAAAGCTAGCTGGACTCTACTAGAGCTCTATTCATTCAAGGAAAATTAAGTGTTCTAGCGGACGAACTAAGCCACACCCATGTGTTTTCAGTCTGAAATAGGAGGGGATGCAGCAGGCATTATATCCTTGTATAATTAGTCTAGACAACATAGCCATGGCACTAGTATGACCACAGTTCAATTCTTTGCTCCTTTTTTTGTCACTTAGAGCTTTGTACGCTGTACTATGTATATAATCTTTCTTCAGAAGTTGCTTTACCATAACAGCTCTATCTCTATTATGTATATAGACAATGCATTTTTAAAATTAACCTTACCTCTCCCATACAGTGGACCCACAGTATTTTGGGGGGGGATGTGTACCACTACCTCCAGTGAATAGCTAAAAGCTGGAAATTCTGTGAACCCCCTCTATAAATATTAATAACTGTATTTTGATAGTTCAAACACCAAAAACCCCTTCTAAAAATGCTTATACCTGTGAGTACATATTGTAATAGAGTGGAACCTCGGTTTTCATAAATATCCGTCTCGGAATCTCCCACGAAATCCAAAATGTACGAAAACCGAAACAATAATTCGCATTAGGAATAATGTATAAACACAGTTAATGCATTCCAGACCTCTAAAAATATTTTTTAAAAATACATTTTTAGGGAATAAACAGTTTTACGTACAGAAAACAATGAAAAATAAATATAAATCGCTAATAAAATGAATTGATGAACATTTAACATCACTCTTACCTTTATGGAAAACACTTTTTATCATATGGAAAATGGAGAGGAGGGGAGAGGGAGGAGAGGTCATTGTTTGGAAGGGGAATTTCCCTCCAAAAGGACTTCAGGTATCAAGGACCTATCTGGGATTACTTCTCTACGTTTATTACTGGCACTCTGTGAGGTTACTTCCCCTCGCCTTTTTTACTGGCACTAGGACCAGCTTGAGAGTTACTAGACTCCCTTTGCACAACAAAACTATCCTGAGACATTTGTTTCTGTTTTTTTTTTTTTTTTAATTGTCTTAAAGTTAAACACACCATTGATTTTTGGGAAGCTTGGAGGTAGTACTCAGTGTTGAGTATTAGAAGTATATCTTCTTGTACATACATACTTGTTTGTTATCCATCGTTGGTTCTGCACAGTTTTGGCAAAGTAACCCTACCCCTCCTTCTACTGAAGGGGGCCACTCTACAAAGTGACCTCAGATATCTTTATGATGATCTCGTACCTGTGTCAATCCTCATAAGGTGGTAGTAGTAGCCTTTGGATTGAATTCATTGGGTAAACAAACACTTTTATTATCAATATATTTTGTTACTAAGTAATCTTGAAGGGTTGGCTTTTTTTCACCTTGCCCAGCACCTTTTTCAAATGTGGAAATTAGCTATATAGTAATGGTTGAATACCTACCTCTCCATTATATAAATTGCCCTCCCTACCTACCTACCCACACCCAAAGTGGACAGAAGTAGAATGACTGGCTATGAGTGTTTGTACCTATCGGTCCCCTTAGCTTGTAACATCTTAGGTACCTGGAACTCTCAAGTTACTGTAATACCTGTATCTTGACACCTTTATTGATATATAACCAGATACGAATCATAATGGAGAGTGATACTCTGCACCCGTCTAAGTAACAACTAATCACAAGTAAAATGAGAATTTTGATTTGAGTATAGTATTGTCATAAACAAAGTTGTAAACAATATAAAATTCCAATGAATATGAACATTTCACATCTATAGAAGGATCCTTTCAAAAACCTGAGATTGGTTTTTTCCTGTACTAGTTGTTTTAGCTTTCCTAGGCAGCCAGATAAATTGTAACAGTTTTTCAAAATAGTATATTCACCATAGAGGATTATTGTTATTAATTAAATATTAATAATTGTATATTAGTTTAGAGACCACTGATTCACATTTCTAGACTAGTTAGCTCACTAAAGGATTTATTCTTACTTGAGAGGTAGAAATTGAAGGTAAACAATGTCAAAAGTTGGACAGCTGAATCCAAGGGAGCAAAGGGAGCTTGAGGTGAAGTAATGTTACAAGTGACTTAACTTCTTTTCTCTATCTGTGATTATTTTGACATTCTTCTATTAATAAGTACTCTTGACCACCATATCTCTGTTCTTGGCAGTATAACATATGTGGAGTAGGAGTTCATATCTTTGGGATGTTAACCTAATTTTAAGTTGTTCTTTTATATTAAAGCACCAGGTATCTCTCACTGGAGAAACTGTCGCTACAGTACGCATGGCAGTGGCTGTTAAGAGGCGCTTGCAGCTGTATTACTGGAAAGCACGGAAGTTCCACAACTTGAGAGAGGACATTGCACTTCCAGATGTCCCACGATCAATAACTTGGTGCAAAGAAGCTATTGCAGTAGCATATAAGCATGACTACTGGCTTGTGCAGGTATGCCAGAATGTTCCTATAGAAATGTTTTATTGATAAGGCAAAATTTTACCCCACAGATTATTTTTATTTTTTAGTGAGTAAATGTCCATTTAATGTATTAGTTCCTTGATAGCATTGTGTAAAAACATATTTAACAAAGAATGGTTTATATCTCAAACTTGTAAGTGCTAATAAGATTGTCGCTCTACAAGTTAGGAATGTGTTGATATGTATAGATTAATTGGTTTACATAATGGGTGAAAATTGTGTACAGTGGAAGCTCTACATACGAAAGTCCCTACGTACAAAAAATCCAGGTTACGAAAGCAAAGACAAGGATTTTTTTTGCTTCTGTGTACAAAAATAATTCAGGTTGCGAAATGGTAAAGTCTGAGATTCGCCCGGGCCGCTGAGAACAATGTTAAAACTTGCACGCCGCCAACTCAGTAGACTTGCCACCATCCTCCCGCTCTCCCATTGGTTCCTGATGCTAGTCACCACCGTAAGATCCTGCTCTCTTATTGGTTAGCATCTGTCCCATCATGCCTCTATGTAAAGGCGTTCCTTGACCATTTTTTGCGGCAGCGTTATCATAAACACCTGGAATTTGTTCGTTCACTTATATTTAGTTTGTTACCGTAAATTCGTGTCAGTGATTTCGCTTTTGTTGTACTGTAAGTTACTTTATTGTGTTGTGTGTGAACTTAATTACTTACGTTATTAGCCATGGATCCCAAGAATGTTGCTGAAGTTCACTGAAAGAAGAGGATACTTTCTATGGAGACGAAGATGGAGATAATCAAGTGATAATGTTTTCTGCCATTTGTTATTGTTTCATAAAGTTTAGTGTTAATGTTTTCTGCCATTTTTAATGTGTTTCATAAAGTTAAGTGTTCATGTTTTCTGCCATTTGTCCTCCTCCTCTGTCACCATCGGATATCACCTCACTCGAAAGGTAAGGTTCCACATTTTACTATATACGTACATACATGTACATAAAGTATTTCCTGTACCCTGTACACTAATACACTTTATTTACAGGTACGTACTACAATAAAGGTTATGTTAGGTATTGAATGGTCCAAATTGTTGTATTTCATTGTTTATTGGTCACTTTAGCTTTGTTATGAAATTTACTGTGGTGTTTTTGTAGGGTTTAGAACGAATTAGGCAATTTACATGTAAAACATAGTTCTAGATATGAAAAAATCAGGTTACGAAGGCCGCTTCGGAACGGATTAATTTTGTAACCTGATGCACTACTGTATTTTACATTGCTAGACTTTATATCTAAGCCTTATAGTTATTTCTATTTTTTATGTTAAATTTAAGGAAGATGTCTGTGAAAAAAAGAAAAAAAGTATTGTTTTAGTCAATTGGTACTTTACAGAAGCAAAATTACTTTTGCCATGCAAATGCATGCTTTTAACCCTCTTACGCCGATTGCACGTATTAAACGTCGACATAAATTGTCTGTCGGGTGCCGATTGGACGTATGGTACGTCGATAAAAAAAGTTTTTTTTTAAATTTGCGGAAAAATACTTATAGGCCTACCAGGGGAAAACTTTTGAATCACGTGCCTTGGGGGATGCTGGGAGCTCACGGATCAAGGCGTTGTTTTGTTTACAATCGTTACGCAGGCGCGCAAGTGCGAATTTCTTTCTTATTGCACTAAAAACTATCAGTGACATATCTCAGAAATTATTTCGTCACTTTGACATAATTTTTGCACCATTTTACATTAGCCATTACATGGAGTATTATATATGAAAATGTGCGCAATTTTATGTAGAATACAACTAAAAATACTCATGATTGTAGCTTTTATCAGTTCTGAAATATTTTCATATAAATAACGATGATAAGTGCCAAAATTCAACCTTCGGTCAACTTTAACTCTACCGAAATGGTCGAAAAATGCAATTGTAAGCTAAAACTCTTACAGTCTAGTAATATTCAGTCATTTATCTTCATTTTGAAACAAATTTGAAGTCTCTAGCACAATATTTCGATTTATGGTGAATTTATGAAAAAAACTTTTTCCTTATGTCCGCGCGGTAACTCTTCCGATAATTTTTTTTGTGCGATTGTCGTAATATTTGCACCATTTTAGATTAGCCGTTACATAAAGTTGTATATATGGAAATGTGTGCAATTTCATGCACAATACAACTAAAAACAACCCATGGTTGTAGCTTTTATCAGTTTTGAAATATTTTCATATAAATAACGATAAGTGCCAAAATTTCAACCTTTGATCAACTTTGGCTCTAGCAAAATGGTCAAAAACCGCAATTGTAAGCTAAAACTCTTATATTCTAGTAATATTCAATCATTTACCTTCATTTTGCAACAAATTGGAAGTCTCTAGCACAATATTTCGATTTATGGTGAATTTATGAAAAAAAAACATTTTCCTTATGTCCACGCAGTAAGTCTTCCGAAAAAAATCAGAATTTTTTTCGGCTGATTGTCGTAATGTTTGCACCATTTTAAATTAGCCGTTACATAAAGTTTTATATATGAAAATGTGCGCAATTTAATGTAGAATACAAAAAAATAATTGAAGGTTGTAGCTTTTCTCTTTTTTGAAATATTTGCATATAAATCATGATAAATAGAAAAAAAACCACGTTCGGTCAACGTTGACTCTACCGAAATGGTCGAAAAACGCAATTGTAAGCTAAAACTCTTACAGTCTAGTAATATTCAGTCATTTATCTTCATTTTGAAACAAATTTGAAGTCTCTAGTACATAATTAGATTTGTGGTGAATTTTTGAAAAAACTTTCCTTCCCTCCGCGCACCGATTCTCCGCCGCAAATCTCCGAGATGCGTACGTCGCATTCTCGTAATATTTGCTTTGTTTCATATTAGGCATTTCATAGAGTTTTATATATGAAAATGTGCGCAATTTCATGTAAAATACAACAAAAAATAATTGAAGGTTGTAGCTTTTCTCATTTTCAAAATATTTGCATATAAAAAAATATATAATAAATTCGACATTTGGTCAACTTTAACTCATCCGAAATGGTCGAAAACTGCAATTGTAAGCTAAAACTCTTACAGTATAGTAATATTCAATCATTTGTCTTCATTTTGAAACAAATTGGAAGTCTCTAGAACAATATTTAGATTTATGGTGAATTTTTGAAAAAAACATTTTTTTATGTACACGAGTTACAAATTCATGCATCATTTTGTGATAATATTTTCTCTGTGTTGCTTTGATCGTTTTACAATGTGTTATATACCAAAATGATCGAAATTTAGTGTACAATACAACGAAAAAGAAATTAACTTGTTAGCTTTAACTGTTTTGCTCACATCGCGATTTTAATACAATTATATATGAAATTTTGTTTGTGCTCTATCATGTATCGCATTATTTATATATGATAATGATATTTTTTTCATTTCTGATGGTTGCATACTAAACTTCAGGCAATGACAAAATTAAGGAGCCAAAAATGAACTCTTAATCTCGAAAACTAAGCGTGCTGTGATTTTTTGAAAAAAAAAAAAATTCCGTTTCTGCGCTCACTCCGAGACCCCCAGGCATACGGGAGACGATTTTTATTATACCTCTTCGGCGTAAGAGTTTTAATTAGCCAATTTCATGGTTGGTGAAGTGCCCTACACAAAAGAAAAAGAAATTAGTGAAAAGGTAGGTAACAAGTGATCCTTGCTTATGTCAATCAGTCCATATGTTTTCAACAACCAACTGGATCATTGCCTTGTTTTGATCAGCTAGCCATATAAATGTTGGTTGAGAGCATGTGTCTGTCTTGTGTTGTCCTTTTGTGTACATATTCTTTTGTCCTCTATGTCATCTTGAATGTTGTTTCTCCATCTTCTCGTAGGCCTTCCTCTCCTTCATGTCCTTATCGCTTCCATTTCCATGATCTCTCCTGCAACATGTTGTTCACCATCTCCTATCGTCATCAGGTGCCCAAACCATCTCAGTCTTGATTCTTGGGCTTTCAGGGAGACTAAATGACTTTTGCTTATCCCCTGATATATGTACGTATTTCTTATCCCATCTCTGTCATCACTCCACTCTTCCATCTGAGTCCTAATTTCTGCTATGTTTAACTTCTTTTGTTCTGTTTTCTCCAGTGTTGTCGCTTTAGGCTGTACAACATAGGTCTTGCCACCATCTTATGTGTACACTTCCCTTCATCCTAAAAGGGGATGTCTAGTCCCAGAATACACCAGATACCCCTCTCCAATTATTCAATCTGACTTGAATTCAGTGGTTAACCTCTATCCATATCTCCCTCTGATTCTGTTTTGAGTTCAGATAATTGAGCTCAAGCATTCTCGGCTTTCACTCTTCCCAGCTGAAACATGGGTCATTGGTCATAATCCTTCTCACTTTTCATATATTCAGTCTGTGTTCAACTTAGCTTCATGCATCTACACTTTGATGCATATCTCCACGTATCTAAGTTGCTCTCTAGATCATGTCTATACTCTGTTTTTTTTCATCTGTCCATCCGCCTGTGGTGTTTTTGTATGGTAACACTGCATCCCAGGCTTTAAATAGTTACGCTATGTGTAAGTTTTAGGTAAATAAAAGGATATCTGGGTGTACATTTGCAACTGAAAAGTGTTTTAATAATTTACTGTATGCGAATTACACCGTTAATATTCGAAATATGATATTATTATAATCGTTGAATGGAAGCTGAATGTAACTATTTAAAGCCCGGGATGCAGTGTTACCATACAAAAACACCACAGGCGGATGGACAGATGAAAAAAAACAGAGTATAGTCTCTGCCATCAAAACAGTTTCACCAGCGTAGACTGTGCACCGAGGGACTTTTTCCATTACAAATTCAGTCATTAAATCTGCCATGGTATTGAACAAGAAGGACCTCGACACTGACGCCTGGTGTAGTCCTGCCTTAACCTGGAAACTGCTTGTCATCCCTGCCATACTTCTCATGATGGTGTTAAAGTTTTATATAAATTTTACCAAGACCTTTTTCTGGTGCCTCCCTCACAGGCATACTTTTCTCTACTTATTGTTTAGGTACTTTTCTTGTATACCGTTTATGACAATAAAGACCATATGTAGAGCTGTCTGCTTTTCTGTGTGCTTTGCCATGACATGGTGTAAGGGAGATATTCTATCAATTTTACCATTCATTTTCATGTAGCGTAGTTGCTGCCTTCCAATTTTGACTTCTGTCATAGTGTTCAGTTTATCATTTTTTTCAAATGTTTATAGGGTATAGGCCATTAAAATTTATTTCTTTTAGAGTTCTTTCAACTCTTGCATCTGAGTGTGCTCTCTCTCCATTTTCCTCATTAGCTCTCACGGTATAGCTATTCCCTTTGTACCCAGTGTCTTCCACGCTTTTACAGGTATGCCATCTAGCCTAGCAGCTTTACCACTTCATCTCTCTCAGAACTTCTTTTAACTCAGTGTTCTTTATCTAATTAACTATTCCATAATTTTTAGGCCAACTTCCCCATATGAATCACACTTTGTTCCGACACGGCATACAAACCTTCGGTCCTTTTACAATAGGAAGGTACTAGCAGCAGCTGGATAGGTCGTAAGCTTTCGAACAAGGGGTTCGGTAGTTAACTGCTTGTCCGACAGGCGCGCGCGCGCGACTGGGAGGTAAACAAATCACTTTTGCTTTCGGCCTGCTGGCGTGTAGACGTGTATCATCGCTCTCTGCCCGCTTCATCGTCGTTGCTTTCGCATGGTTGTGTTTTTCTTTTTCTATTTATCTAGTGAAACTGAATTGTAAGTACAATCATTTCATATTTATTTCCATTGAATTCAATTGTGAATTAAAGGATCTTGGTTTCTCCACGCCCTCCGATTACCCGAGTGCCGGGACTGAAGGGCGTAAGTGCGGGAATTCATTTTTCCCAGAAATGATCCTCGTATTGTGTATGCTCGGTGCCGAGGGCGGGAGAGCGCTCGCTCCGAGCTTATATTTTGGTTGGAAATGTGTAGATGAAAATCGTAAGTAAGTGCCCTTTTCATTTATATTTTTTTTGACCTGTATGCTCGTTGCCGAGCGAATGCGCTCGGCACGAAAACTTATTCTGTATGGAAGTGGAATCGCAAGTACAGTATTCTTTTTCATTTTCATATATTTATTTTGATTGTAGCAATACTCATTTTGGATCAGTTTCCGCTCTTACCCGGGAATTGATCCTTTCCCCTTTTTATTGAATGAAGTGAAATCGCAAGTGCAGTTCTTTTTCATTTTCATATTTTATTGAGATTGCATTATGTACTTGGATCAATGTTTCCGCTATTTCCCGGGAATTGATCCTTCCCCTTTTTATTTTGTATGAAGTGAAATCGCAAGCGCAGTATTCTTTTTCATTTTCATATATATTTTGATTGCATCAATTCATTATGGATCAAGGTTTCCGTTCATATCGGGAATGGATCCTTTTACCCTTGCGCTCGGTACCGAGGGCGCAAATGCGCTCGATCCGAGCCCTTATTCATGGTGAAGTGAATCGTAATGCAAGATTCTTTTTCATTTTATTCTTTTTATTATTGATTGCATCAATATTTATTTGGTTCAAGTTCCACTCAGTCAGGGAATTGATCCTTATGCCCTTGCATTCGGGCCGAGGGCATGATTGCTCTCGGGCTCTTATTATTATTGTTGGGTACATGGGTGCTGTGCAGGGGTGGGTGGAGGGGAACGAGAATCCCCCCCACCCCCCCCCACCCCCCCGCTCAGACTACCCACAGATGGCCCTTCCCCTTCGGGGGGGGGGAGGTTATCTGGGTTCTTCTCCTCGCCCGATCCGTCGAGCGCGGGGGAGGGCGCTCGGTGCCCGATATACAATTGTATTCGGGGTCTTCCACTCGTTCGGTGTGGGGCTCACCCCCCCGCGTGAGGGGACTTCCCCCCCCACTAATCACTACTACTGTTATTTCCGCAGGTGCTACTGCCACGAGGGTGGACCTTGGTGAGGTATGGGTGTCCTTCCATTTGCAGGGCGTGCTAGTGTCCAGGGGCTGCGGTTCTATGTCTGGGCCTACTGCGGTCACCCATGGAGTGGTGACCACGCTCCAGGTGACGACGTCCCTCCTCACCTGGTGTACTCGCCTCACGTGGTAACAGTCTTGCCTACAGCCGCTGTGAAGTGCCGTTCGCCGTACCGAGAGGGGGGCGTGCCGCTGCCGCTCGTGGTTGCCGCGCTGCCGCGACCACACTTCCGCTGCCCTAGAGCTCGCCCCTGGACCTGCCGCCGGTACCAGGATGTTGCTGGCTGCTGCTCCACCTCCTGTGTTTCCGGTGCTGCCTGCCGTACCTGCCGATTCTGGGCTGACTGTCCATGCAGTTGCTGCGCTGGCTGTCCCTGCCGTTGCTGCGCTGGCTGTCCCTACCGATGCTGTGCTGGCTGTGCCTGCTGTTCCTGAGATGCCCATACCTGCTGACGTCGTCCCTGTTCGTGGTGGTACTACCCCAGACTTTGGTCTGTCCTTACAGGTGCGTCCGGGCCCTGTGGCTTCGGCTACAGCAGCCCCGGCTCCGCCCTGGATAGCAGATCTTACGTCTGTCCTGAGGAAGCTGACGAAGAAGAGGAGGAAGGTGTCGTCGTCGTCGTCTTCATCTTCTTCATCGTCGTCGGCTGCCGCCTCTTCCCTTCGACTTCTAAGGCTTCACAGCCGAGGAAGAAGAAGGTTGCCTCCTCCCTCCTAAGAAGTCTCCCTCGGGAGCTTCTCGGGACCCGTCTCACCTCGGTGGGACGGGAGGGTTCCTTCCGCTGGACCTCCTGCTCCTTCGGGAGCGGGGCCCGTCTCTTCTTCCGCAAGGAAGAAGACTACGGGGACCAGAAGGGTACCGGCTAACACCGGTACTTCCTCGCCTGGTGTCAGTGGTTCTGCCACTGCATCAGGGTTCGTCTCGGCCTCTCGTTCACGGGAGGTACCGAGTGTACGGTCGCCTACCAGCGACCGTGCAGCCAGGAACCAGACCTCTGAGCCTGCTCAGCGTCAGGTTCACGGCACAGGGGGCGGTAAGACTGGTGACAGCCGTCCACGCGACTCTCACCAGACCAGCTCTCGCTCTCGCGGCGACCAGCTGGCTACCCAGGGACGTGACGGTCCACGACCGGCCACGGGCTGAGGCTGGGAAGAGGTCCCCCCGTTCGCCGGTGCCAGCCACGGCTGGAACCAGCGACGTGACGTTCCGTGAGGACAAGCACCGGTCTCACTGTGACAGTGGAGCCTGCAGGTCGCCTGACCGTCGCTCTCACAGAGAGCGATCGGGTACGGCAACCAGCACCAGCTCTTCTGACACTCGAGATCGGGGCCGCTGTGCTCAGTCCAGCCGTTCTCCACAGCGAGAACAGTTCGACCAGGCCTGCAGCTCGATCGCCACCGCGGGTTGACGATCGCCTGCAGCCCTCCAAGCCTGCTGGTTCTGCCAGCGAGCGAGGAGGGAGCGTCAGGTCTGCCTCTCCCGTACCTTCAACTTCCTCGGGTTACACCGGGAGGAGCGAGGTATTGAGGAGTGATCGTGAGGGGTGTGCCCCTCATGATCCCACCACGACGCCCTTCGTGCCAGGCACGGTTCTTGGACCGGCCAGGACGTATGCGCAAGTGGATGGAGAAGACCGAGAGGGCTGTCGCTGTTCCCCCTTCTTAGGAGGAAGGTTCTCGGAATATGCTCTTGTTCGAAGGGCTTAACGGTCCTACTCTGCAAGATGCTGTGACTTCCGAGATCCAGAGGAACTTTGCCGAGGTTATGGCGCTGATTCGTCAGCACAACGACCTCGGGGAAGGATCGCCGCTCCCACCAGCAGAGCCACGTCTCGGCTCGAGTCGTTTTGGGGCCCGAGAGGGAACCCAAATCGACGGTGGGTCTGCCGCGATCGGAGCTTGCCGACTGTGTTGAACCAGGTAGTCTCTCGTCTCCGGACAAGAAGGCTCTCTCAGTTCTGGCCGGTCGAACAAGCTACTTCACCTCCTCTACTGCGACAGAGGCGTTTCTACGTGTCTTCGGACACCGTATTTGAATACCCCTTCGGTCCTCCTGAGAGGTTTCGACCTCGACGAGGACTGGAATGAGTCGGAGGACGGTATCGGCTCTCTCCTGTCAGGTGTCGATCAGCCCCACCCAGACGACGTTCACAGTGGCGGCAGACCCTTACCTACAGTGAGAGTTCGTAACCCTCCTCGGGAAAACGTTTTCTCCTGACGATACGTTTTCCCAGACTCTGAGAGGCCATCGCTGCAAGGCGATGGCTGCTCCTACTCTTCTCCAACTGCTAGTTCCACTGGGAAGGCGAGCGAGTATCCAATTCCTCCCCCATTCCCTCTCTCCTTACGGCTACGAGGGAAAGGGGAGGGATCATACAGAGATTTCTCTGTAAGATCCCACGTTAGGGGCTGCGCTACCGGGGGGACCTTCGGGTCCTACCTGACGTAAGCCCCGGTCGTTGAGGAGGGATCCTGCCCCTTTCTCGATTTCTACGGGAATCGAGAGGACCACCAGCCGATATCGTTTGACGAATTCGGTGGGGGTTTCGCAGAGTGCTTAGAATTCTACGGAATTTCTAGCGCACTCAGAGTGTTCGAGTTTTTTACGATCTCCAAACACTTAGGCGAGACCACGGTCCAAAATGAGCGAGAATCCCCGATAATTGTTACACGATAATCGGGAACCTCACTTATGCTCGAATTCCTGTAATTTCTAGCATTTGGAAGAAGACTGCTGCTGAAAGAAGAGTATCTCACAGTAGGCGATTAACCTGGAATAGAGAAGAACGGACGGGAACTTCCAGTTTGGCTTGAACTATCGTCTTCGGTATTCTGTTCACCATTGAAGCTTTCCTTTGGGAAAGACTTCTCCTTCACTCTCTTGACTAGAGAACGAAGGCGGTCGATCTCCAATCCTTATTCTCATTCCTCGAGAGGAAAAGAATTTAGGATGGAGGTCGTGGTACAGAACCTACAAAATATACTACGTATATTACCCTCGCGACATGATTCTTTTAACAGTTGAATTGTCCGGGGGGTAGGCGCATACCGTAGTTAACTCTACGGTTTGTGACCGAGACGAATTGTATCTTAATTGAACTGCAACTCGGGGTTGCCTGCAACTTCCCAGCAGTTATCAGTTTCGATTTTAGATACTTGGTATTGTCATGACAACACCAAATCAGCTTTTGTATTTACCGAAATCCGTTTCGTTTAAATATAATTGCTCGAGCGTATTCTTTATGCTCGATGGTTCTAGCCGAACGCATTCCTTTGTGGAATAATGGATTACCTGGCAACTCAGGATGACGAGTCACCGAGAGCTACTGCGTATTGAGCTGCCTGATAGCAGCTCAGTATCAGCTAGGTCTCCGAGATGCACGGTCGGTTACGTCTCTCTCTCCCCTGGTTTGATTGACTACCGAACCGTATCTCTGCCCAACAATCATGGACTTAGGTCTCTGATTAACGGGGATTCTCGCAATAATGAAGGACCATCTACTGCTGTGACGCTCGATTTCATCGCCTTCGACATTGCGAGAATTTTCAACAGACATATCTCTTGGACTCTCATCTTTCTGTTTACCGCACGGTAACAGAAGTCTGTACTAGTCTCCCGCTGCATCGCACCGCGATAATGCGAATAATTTTTGCAGACATCTGAGTTTGTCTTCAAAATATCTCTTTTTCGTAGGTGTGCAATTATTCATTGCTCGCCCCGAATTAACAGATATGTCAGAAGATATCACCTACTCTCCGACCTGACAGCTCTACTTCCAAATGTTCAGCCCATGAGAAGCAGTTCTTCAGGCAGTATTTCCCTGTGTCTTCATTACTGAAAAGCGCTCCGCTTTTATTGCAACTATGATCCTCACCGGACAGCAAAGAATAGCGGTTAGCGTTCTCAGTCTTTGTAGCACAGGTTCAGAATCTTGAGAATCCTTCTCTCGGTTCAGCTGTGAAGACGTAGGTTGCTTTTTCTGTACACCTTCGTCTTCAACGACACATAGTGTTGTTTCTCCTTAGCTGAGAATCAACTATACTATGAGATATCTTGCCATCAGGGACCTCGGTCTCTAGAAGGCAATTGACTTTCGCCTGTTGGGCACATGCCTTAAGAGAATCATCACCTCGCCTTCTGGCATCGGTGACGAACAAATTATTTGTTTAGTCTCTTGGCATAACCCTTTTAAGGCGAAGGTCACGTGACTTGCTCGGGCGCTTGGACAACTTGCCTCCTACCGAACGCAGTCAGTCGGCAGCTGTCAGAGCGCCCAAGTCAGTTACGAACTTCGCTGTGGACTTAGTTCGGTTGTTCCATAACATGTCTTTTCTTTCGTCCTAACGGCTTGTCACAGTACCCCATACCATCGACACCCACCATTGAGTGTCGGTGTCCTATCCACTACCGAGAAGAACTTCACTGCATGGGGATAGGAGAATGTGAGACACTTCGCTGCAGACGGATAGACCAGTATGGGTACAGGACATCACCGAAGTCGAGAAGAGGGATAGGTCATACGACCATTCCCTTCTTTTCCTCTGAGGTAATTGCATGACTTTTCCTGCGAAGTCAAGCATCCAGTGATGGGGATTCGTGACGCTTCGATTTCGTACCGACTTCGTAGCGAAGACTCAGAACCCTTCGTTTCCTGACGATCGGTTAGAGTCCTTCACAATCCCCTCCCTAATGGACTTCACCGCCTTCGATGCGAAGGAGATGCTGCTTTGTCCTGTGAAAGCGCGACCGCGCTTTCTGAAGAAACTCGACATCCCAGGCTGAGTGTTGAAGACTCTTCGTCAGCACCAAGATGACCTAGAAGTACACTCCCTCGAGTTACACAAGAACTTCTCCATGGCGCAGGTACTGAAGGCAGGGGTCTGGTACAACCAGACCACTGGCACCTCCTTCTACCTTTTGGATATTGCCCACAGGTCCTTGGATCGTTTTCCTTGGGACCCGTGGTGGCTGCTCAACACGTTGTGTAGCTAACCCAGACCCTAGCAGGCTGAACAGCATCGAGTCCTGGTGTGACTGTAAGAATAGATAAGTGAATGAGAGAGTGACTGGCTTCTCTTCCTATCTTTTTCTCCCCTTCTGCCTGTGGGTAGAGGGATACGGTCATCACCTTGCTGGATAAGGACGAGATGCCGGTGAGCTACTCGACAGAGCCCATCCTATCCCTTTCACTAGGGATGGGAGCGAATATCCACCACTTCCTCCTACAAGGGGGGGGAAGTGGATGCCAACAAGAGACAAACCATAACTTTATGTTGCCTCTTCGCAAAATAGGAACTTGTTCTTGTTTGCTGGTACGAAGAGATACGCTTGCCCTCTCTCTTAGTACTTGGTCCAGAGGTCTGACCATTGATCCTGCGGTGCACACCCCGATCAATCGGACAGAGGCTTGGATCCCTCCCTCACTCTTACGACCAGGGAGGCATTCCAAGGTTGGGCGAACACCAGTCTGTTCACAAAAGACTCAGATTCCTCCCACCAAGAAGTGAGTCTTCCTATTGTAAAAGGACCGAAGGTTTGTATGCCGTGTCGGAACAAATGACAATTTGTCCAAAATTGCATTTTTCCTAACTATACAAACCTGAGGTCCTTTTACACATAGTCCCACCTCATGCCACCCCTCACTCTGCAGTTTTTGCTTGGGCCAAAAGCAAAAGTGATTTGTTTACCTCCCAGTCGCGTGCGCGCGCCTGTCGGACAAGCAGTTAACTACCGAACCCCTTGTTCGAAAGCTTACGACCTATCCAGCTGCCGCTAGTACCTTCCTATTGTAAAAGGACCTCAGGTTTGTATAGTTAGGAAAAATGCAATTTTGGACAAATTGTCATTTTACATAAGTGGCTTACCAAGCAATGACATAGCTCTAAGGGCTGCCTTCCACTTGGTGCCAAAAGTGATTATGTAATTACTACTTGGTAAATTATATGTTAAACTTTATTTTATCATGAAAATATCATTTTTACATAATAGACTTACCAAGCAATAGGAGTCATCAACATGACGTCATCAACACGTCTTTTCCAAACACTAACACTGCTGGTAGGCAAAAGGCCTTTCCGCTTCACTACTGTGTCAGACAAACGTTGATCATTCAAGTTAATCTGGGCCTCATTTCTAAGCAATGGTTCAGTCGTGTCTTATTGTAGGATGCATGGATAGGTGGGGCAAGGGAAGCCTAGTATCCTGGCATCGTATTCCCAGTGAAAGTGACAAGGAAAGGAGAAATAAGTGCCTGGCAGCCATTCACTGTCCAACTCATGCAAGGCTTAAAGAGAATTAACCCTTAAACACCGATTGGACTTTTTACACGTTAACATAAATTGTCTGTTGGGTCCCGATTGGACGTATGGTACATCAATATAAAAAGTTTTTTTGAAAATTTGCGGAAATATACTTATAGGCCTACCAGGCAAAAACTTTTGAATCACGCACCTTGGGGGATGCTGGGAGCTCACGGATCAAGCCGTTGTTTTGTTTATAATCGTTACCCAGGCACGCAAGCGCGAATTTCTTTCTTCTCGCACTAAAAAACATCAGCGACACATCTCAGAAATTATTTCGTCACTTTGACATAATTTTTGCACCATTTTATATTAGTTGTTACATGGAGTATTGTATATGAAAATGTGCGTAATTTCATGTAGAATACAACTAAAAACAACTCATGGTTTTAGCTTTTATCAGTTTTGAAATATTTTTATATAAATAACAATAAGTGCCAAAATTTCAACATTCGGTCAACTTTGACTCTACCGAAATGGTCGAAAAACGCAATTGTAAGCTGAAACTCTTATATTGTAGTAATATTCAATCATTCACCTTAATTTTGCAACAAATTGGAAGTCTCTAGCACAATATTTCGATTTATGGTGAATTTATGAAAAAAAACTTTTTCCTTACGTCTGCGCGGTAACTCTTCCGAAAAAATCAGAAATTTTTTCGTCCGATTGTCATAATGTTTGCACCATTTTAAATTAGCCGTTACATAAATTTTTATATATGGAAATGTGCGCAATTTCATGTAGAATCCAACCAAAAACAATCCATGATTGTAGCTTTTATCAGTTTTGAAATATTTTCATATAAATAACGATAAGTGCCAAAATTGCAACCTTTGGTCAACTTTGACTCGACCAAAATGGTCGAAAAACGGAATTTTAAGCTAAAACTCTTACATTCTAGTAATATTCAGTCATTTACCTTTATTTTGCAACAAATTGGAAGTCTCTAGCACAATATTTCGATTTATGGTGAATTTATGAAAAAAAAACATTTTCCTTACGTCAGAGCGGTAACTCTTCCGAAAAAAATCAGAAATTTTTTTGTCCGATTGTCGTAATGGTTGCACCATTTTAAATTAGCCGTTACATAAAGTTTTATATATGAAAATGTGCACAATTTCATGTAGAATACAACAAAAAATAATTGAAGATTGTAGCTTTTCTCATTTTCGGAATATTTGCATATAAAAAAAATATATATATAAAAAAATTCTACATTCGGTCAACTTTAACTTGTCCGAAATGGTCAAAAACTGCAATTGTAAGCTAAAACTCTTACAGTATAGTAATATTCAATCATTTATCTTAATTTTGAAACAAATTGGAAGTCTCTAGAATCATATTTCGATTTCTGGGCTTAACCTGTGTCGCCCTGTGAAATGGTTCCTTTGATACTATTTCTTAGGTATAAATATTGCTATTCATCCTAGAGAAAAAAGAAACAATATAATGCCAAGATAAATGGCTCGCTCACCTCTAATAGAAGTGTCGGTATAGTAAAGGAGCGAGTGGAATCACTACCAGAGGTCCCTTGCCATTTAGCTTCTTCCTTCGACTAAACCCCCAACTACGGAGGAGCCGTGCTACAGCTCCCGGTACCCTCTACTACTACCGTGAGCGCCTCTGACGCCTGTGACGTCATTCCTTTGATAGCCGCCATCGTCACCACACGTTGTTTTTTCCACTGTGCTGTGCGATCGCTTTTTTCAAGGTTTTTTGACGCATTTCAAGATGTCTTCCGCTTCTGCTTCTAAGTTAAGTACTGCCTTGGGTTTCAGATCACATTTTATGCTGATTTACCTATTTATCTAGGAGTTCTCAGAGCTTCACCGGCCCCGACCGCTCCTCCGACCGCATGGCGGTAGGGGTTTTTTCTTTTGGTCTCCCATACCATTAGAGATTCCTCCCCCTTTTTGCAGTACTTTATGATATAGTTACTGTATTATATCATGCAGTTAGCTTTGTTAGTTAGGCCCTCACGGGGCACACTCCGACTGCACGTTTCGGATCTTAGCCTAGCTTTGCCCTTCCGTTCGTTAGGAGTTTTCCAGTCAGAACTATTTTTCTCCCTTGTCCTACTTCTAGTCCTATGTTTATTTGATATAGTATTACTTGACGTAGGTGTTAGGTTAGGCTAATATACCCCATTCTTCGGACTGGCGATTAGCCTATTCCTTGTTCACACTGACCTAGGCGTTAGGTTAGGCTAACATACCCCAATCTTCGGATTGGCGATTAGCCTATTCCCTTGTTACATTGGCCTAGAGGTTAGGTTAGGCTAACGTACCCCTATCTTCGGATTGGCGATTAGCCTACACCTTTGGACTTTCTAATATGTATTATCATGTAATTTTTGTTCCCCGTGTTAGCCTAGCTTTAAGATATATCATATATATATATTTTGTTATTATGTTTTTTATAGATATCCTAATATATCAGTTTATTACCATGTCGTTTCGACCATTTTGTTGTTCCGATGGGCCTTCCCCATCACGTGTTTATCGCCTGGCTAGGAGGGTCGCTGGTCGATCACGACGAGCCAGCTGGTCACGGGGTCCACTCCCCGTCCCCTTCATCCCCCCCTCCACGCCTTGCCACCCATGCCATCGGGTGATGACTCGCTGCTCATAGCTAGCGTCCGAGTCTGCATGAGAGGGGGTGACTCATAGGGATAGCGGGGAGGCTCCCCCTACTGGTGCTCTCTCACAGTCCTGTGTCTCGGGGGCTTGGGACCTTCTCCCCCTCCCTCCTCCGACCTTAATTGGCCGCAGAGGTTAGAAGGTTCCCCTACCCCACCATTACCTCCCTACCCTCCCCCCCGTTTTAGTCTGGCGGTAATACTCCATACCCACCGGACAACCAAGGGGGAGGGATTCACTGGGAGCCTATCCACATAGGATAGTTCACACGGGCACCCACTGATATGATGTTTTTCTGTTACACTATTTTAAGGGCTTAATTTATTTTATACTGTTACTCCGGGGGTTATAGTTCTGCCTCATGTTCCATCCTTGGCTCTCACCCAGGGAGCTGAACCCCTCTCGCTCGGTAATCACAACTCTGGGCCCCGACGGAGTTTATTTTTACCCATATAACTAAGTGAGCTTAACATGGAGTCAGAGGCTATTCCCCCTGTAACCATTTTCTATGTTATTTTTAAGTGCATGCCCCCTTTATTTTAAGTCCTTATTCATACGGGTGTGAGCTTTAGAGCTCACTTCGGCAGTCCCTTTTTTGCATGCCACTTATACGTAGAACCCTATCCGTCGGTTCCCACTCCGGCATCCACGGATATTTACATAGGTACCTCCCCGGAGGTTGTCAATGGTACTCGTGTATCCTTTGACTTACAGGTTTCGTGTTGCCAGGAGATCGGGTGCAGTGCTGTACTGCAAGACCCATGCGGCCATATAGTCTGCCGCTCCCATGCTAGCTGTGCAGTGAAGGTGGAGGACTTCATCGTTTGGCACCATGAAGGTTGCCAAACCTGCTACATGCTAGTAGGCGAAGCATCTTTAGTAGTAAGTTTTCCTATCTCCGTCAGCATTCAATACCAGGTATACTTGTCGATACTGACTATATTTCACAAGGTGGACACATATTCAGTCAATATATTTCTAGTCACGATCCTTACGTCCCCTCCTTCTTCCCTAACTCTAGACCTTTCTTACAGGGTTCCGATGAAGAGAAGAAGAAGGCCTTGGTGACCCTCAAAGCCTGGGTTGGAGGATTTGGTCGGAACTCAAAAGGCCGTCCCTACATCCTCGCCCAGGACATGGCTGATCTCATCTTCCCTGGGGCCAAGAAGGGATCAGTGGTAGACCCGCTAGTGGCCGCCCCTTTGTTAGCAGACCTCCAAGTCATGATCTCCCTCCAGGATGGGGATTTCTCAGAGGATGTGGCAGAAGACGTCGCGGCTATGAACCTCGACGTTGAGCCCATGGCAGTAGACCCCATGGGCACAGGTAAGGGTGCAGTAGGGGCAGCTTCTGGGGGTTCTCAGGGCCCTTTCCTGAGTTCCCTTTCTCCATCTCCTTCTACTGATCCTTCCTCTTCTACCTCTTTTCGGGGCTTCACTGAAGACCAATGGGCTGTTCGCCCTAAGGTCACTTCAGTGATCCCCAAGTTAAGTCGACCGTGGACAAACTGAAAAAGTCCCTCCCTAAGAAATCGGCCATCTTAACGGACGCTGTTACTCCGGCTCCCCACCCCGGAACAGTCAGATCAAGGGCGGCCTCTTCGTCAGCGTCGAGGTCCCCCAAACGTAAGTCTAGAAAGGATCGGGCTCAAGTGCCCCCTTTCGATCCTGAAAGCTTCTCAGCCAACATCTTAGAGCAGATGGGGATTATTGTGGGAACCTTGGTAGATAACAAGGTTGGCACGGTACTCTCCCAGCTCTCAAGTACTGTTGCGTCATCCGGCCAGTCAATTCAATCCCTGGTGGAACGACTGGCTGCTCAAGAGAACGCCATCGCCGGGATCCAGACCACGATCGCGGCAGGGACTCCTCTGGCAATGCCACCCTCTCCTCTCCCAATGCCAGACTCTAGCCAACTGCCTGAATTCAAGGCGGCCAATCCTTGGAGGATTGCCTCACATGCTCCGTTCGTCAACGGGATGCTGACCAATGAAGGCATTGGAACTCGAAGGCTGGAAGACTTCGAGTTCTTTCCCAGGAACCTTCAACCCCCATTCATTGGCTACGTCCACCTGACGGAAGCAGCCATGATGAGAGAAGACAAAGTTCCCAAGGAAACCATGATCCTTCCTAGGGAACAGGCTCAACAAACTCTGCTGAGAAGCCTGGAAGAGTGGGGGTGCGAGAATACTCGCATCACAGCCTTTAGGAGTCCCTTCACCATTTTTACTCCGGTGAAAGGTACTCCGCTACCACTTACCCTTAAGGTAGTGGAAGCAACGTTTCAGGCAGCCCTGAAGGACGAGCCTTTGCCTCAACTCCGGGAGACAGAACCCACCTCTCTCCTGGTTCCAGGCTCTGAGGCCTACTTCGAGGGAGCAGTACCAACTTTCTCGGTAGGGAAACTTAAGGCTGACTGCGCCACCACTCTCTTTAGCGAGAGACTTCCCAGGTTGTCGGACTCTCTCATCCAGACGGAGTACGACGCCCGGACCAGGCTTGCGAGATCCCTCTCCTCCATGACGATGGCTGAAATGACGGCTCTAGTGTACCAGCAAGAGCCATTGTTCAAAGTCATGGCTAAAGGTTTGCTGCACACCATGCAGTGTGACCTTTACGACTTTCTAATCGCCAGGAGGAATTGTAGGAAGCATGTCCTGGCGGAAGCCACCATCCGCCATGAACCAAACAAACTGATAGCTTCCTCAATTTGGGGGACGGACCTCTTCACAGCACCAGTGGTGGCAGAGGTCTTACATGAGGCATCCAAAGTGAACCAGTGCCTCAAGGTCAGGTGGGGGCTGGTACCTAAACGGAAACAGGAATCCTCTGGTTCGAACCAGAGGATAAAGAAGAAACCAAGGAAGTTCTTGCCCTTCCAGACCCCTCAGCAGACACTGGTCCAAGCGGTCCAAACACCTCAAGGGCAACAACACTCCTCTTCTAAGGGTCAACAACAATACCTTGTCCTGACCCCACAGTCACAGCAGCCTCAGCCTTCCACATCCTTTGCTGTCTCCCCAGCCTACAACTCTACCTATGAAAGCCAGAACTTTCAGGCTTTCAACAGGTTCATGAGAGGTAGCAGAGCAAGAGGTGCCTCTCGTTTCAGAGGGTCCGGCAGGGCTACAAGTAGGGGAAAAGGCTTCCGAGGAGCAAGGGGTGGCCACCCCTCGGCAAGCCAGCAGTGAGAGCCCCAAGGTAGGAGGGAGACTGTACCTCTTCCGCCAGCAGTGGAGGTTCAGCCCCTGGGCTCAGAGTATAGTAACCAAAGGCCTAGGTTGGAGTTGGCTAGAGGGCCCTCCTCCAACCAACAAATTCTATCAAGCACCAACAACGGAATTGGTAGAGTATACTCAAGACCTCCTTCTCAAAGGAGTAGTCTCAAGAGTCAACAATTTAAAATTTCAAGGACGCTTGTTCAGCGTGCCAAAGAAAGACTCGGAAAACTAAAGGATCATCTTAGACTTGTCCCATCTGAACTTTTACATTCATTGCGACAAGTTCAGGATGCTGACCGTTTCGCAGGTACGGACCTTACTTCCCCGTGGGGCCGTCACAACCTCTATAGATCTTACAGATGCCTACTATCATGTTTCCCATAGCCAGACACTTCCGTCCATTCCTAGGCTTCAAACTAGGAAACAGATCCTACTCCTTCAAAGTAATGCCATTCGGGCTCAACATAGCCCCCAGGATTTTCACCAATTTGGCGGAAGCAGTAGTGCAAGAGCTAAGGAAACAGGGAATAATGCTAGTGGCTTATCTGGACGATTGGCTTATTTGGGCAAAGAACCCCAAAGAATGCAAAGAAGCAACGGTCAAAGTGATCAAATTTCTGGAACATTTAGGTTTCCAAATAAACAAAACCAAGTCCAGACTAACACCGGAATCCCGATTCCAGTGGTTAGGCCTTCAGTGGGACTTGCAATCACACACTCTATCGATTCCGTCGTTGAAAAGGAAAGAAATAGCAAGAGCTACAAAGCAATTTCTCAAAGAACAACAAACATCCCGGAGGTGCCAGGAGAGGATCCTGGGCTCACTCCAGTTTGCATCAGTCACAGACGTTCTGCTCAGAGCCAAACTCAAAGATATAAACAGAGTATGGCGCTCAAGAGCAAATTGCAGATCACGGGACAAACTAGCCTCTATCCCAGCGATCTTACGGAAACGTCTCCGTCCCTGGACGGAGACAAAGAATCTTTCAAAAGCAATTCCTCTACAGTTTCCCCCTCCATCATTAGTGATCCACACAGACGCCTCACTAACAGGGTGGGGAGGATACTCCCAGTACGAAAAAGTTCAAGGAACTTGGTCGTTAACATTCCGCCAGCTACATATCAATGTACTGGAGGCCATGGCAGTATTCCTCACACTGAAACGACTCCGACCGCCCAAGAACTCAACATTTCAAACTAGTTCTGGACAGTGCAGTGGTGGTACACTGCATCAACAGGGGCTGATCCAAGTCAAGCCACTTGAACCACGTCATGATAGCCATCTTCTCTCTGGCAAACAAGAACAAATGGCACCTGTCAGCCACTCACTTGGCAGGGGTCAAGAACGCAGTAGCAGACGCTCTATCTCGCTCCGTTCCGTTAGAATCGGAGTGGACACTGGACAGGAATTCGTTCAATTGGATCAGTCTACAAGTCCTGGGACTTCAAGTAGATCTCTTTGCCATGGAGTCAAACCACAAACTCCCTTGTTACGTGGCACCCAACCTCGATCCTCTAGCATATGCTACAGACGCAATGATCCTTGATTGGAACACATGGAAGAAGATTTACCTCTTCCCTCCGGTGAACCTTCTCCTGAAAGTTTTAAACAAACTCAGGACATTCAAGGGCCAAGTAGCTCTAGTAGCTCCCAACTGGCCCAAGAGCAATTGGTTCCCTCTACTTCTAGAGTTGAGACTCCGGCCCCTACGGATTCCCAACCCCAAACTAACCCAGTTAGTGCAAACTCAGACTGTGTCCGCTTCCTCAAGAATTCAGAAAACCCTAACTTTATGGATTTTCTGAAATTTACAGCTATGAGGAATGCAGAAATTGATCCCCAGAATATTTCATTCTTGGAATCAGATAAAAGGGAATCTACCCTGCGTCAATATGACTCATCTGTTAAGAAACTAGCAGAGTTCCTTAAGGATTCAAACTCTCAAGTCATGACAACGAACCTAGCCATAACTTTCTTCAGATCATTGTTTGAGAAAGGTTTAGCAGCAAGCACTATCACTACGACCAAATCAGCTCTCAAAAAGATCTTCCAGTTTGGTTTTAGCATAGATCTTATGGATTCGTACTTTACCTCCATACCAAAAGCTTGTGCTAGATTAAGACCATCAACGAGACCTAAATCAGTCTCTTGGTTTTTAAATGATGTCCTCAAACTGGCCTCGGACATTAACAATGACTCTTGCAATTATATATATCTCCTGAGGAAAACCATATTTTTACTAAGTTTAGCCTCAGGAGCTAGAATATCAGAACTGTCAGCCTTATCAAGGGAACCGGGTCACATTGAGTTCCTCCCCTCAGGGGAGGTCCTCTTATCCCCAGATCGCCACTTTCTAGCCAAAAATGAATATCCACAGGACAGATGGTCCTCGTGGAAAATCCTACCACTACCTCAAGACATCTCTCTTTGTCCTGTCAACTCATTAAGAGCCTACCTAGGTAGAACAACTCTGAAGTCTTCAGGTCCATTGTTCATTAGGAAGGAAGGTGGTACAATCTCCCTAAAAGGGATCAGGCAACAAATTTTATACTTCATTAAACAGGCCAACCCAGAGTCCTTTCCTCGGGCCCACAATGTTAGGGCAGTGGCCACATCTATTAACTATTTCCAACATATGAATTTTGACGATCTTAAGAAATATACAGGCTGGAAATCTCCGTCAGTTTTCAACGACACTACCTAAAACCCTTGGAAGCCCTCAAATTTCCAGCAGTGGCAGCTGGAAACACAGTTTCTCCTGACTCTTAATAATTCTTATAACTTTCTTGTAGCCTTCCCTTCTGCCTGCCCCATTGCACCCTTACTTACTTTAGTCGCCTCTATGTAATTGTGTTACCTTGAGTATTGCTGTTATGTTCATCATTCTCGTTTGGGATTCAGTTCTATTGTTTATGTATAAGTCAACTTGTTATCCAGTCTTATGCCTACCCTGTATATATTTTGCTTGTTTGGTAGGCTAATTAATTTTAAGTTCTAACCCATGTTTAAGGGTTCATACTATTAAATTTTAATTGTAAGACTGTAATTTAGGTTGATCATTATACTATCAACCTTACAGGTGTTTGTTTTTACCTTCTTAATTATCTGTACTGTCCCTCAAGCTTGGTGTTTTAGCATTCTCTGGTACTATTTCACAGGGTTAAGCCCAGAAAAGGGATTTTGACGAAGGAAAAATCTATTTCTGGGCAACGACCTGTGTCGCCCTGTGAAACCCCACCCTGTAGTTAGATTGTCCTCACCCAGCTTACCCCAAGCTTGGAGGCTATCTTCAGGAATGACGTCACAGGCGTCGGAGGCGCTCACGGTAGTAGTAGAGGGTACCGGGAGCTGTAGCACGGCTCCTCCATAGTTGGGGGTTTTGTCGAAGGAAGAAGCTAAATGGCAAGGGACCTCTGGTAGTGATTCCACTCGCTCCTTTACTATACCGACACTTCTATTAGAGGTGAGCGAGCCATTTATCTTGGCATTATATTGTTTCTTTTTTCTCTAGGATGAATAGCAATATTTATACCTAAGAAATAGTATCAAAGGAACCATTTCACAGGGCGACACAGGTCGTTGCCCAGAAATAGATTTTTTCCTTCGTCAAAATCCCTTTTATGGTGAATTTTTGAAAAAAAATTTGTACGTCCGTACATTACGAATTCATGCATCATTTTGTGATAATATTTTCTCTGTGTTGCTTTGATCGTTCTACAATATGTTATATACCAAAAGGATTGCAATTTAGTGTACAATACAACGAAAAAAATTAACTCGTTAGCTTTAACCGTTTTGCTCACAGTGCGATTTGAATACAATTATATATGAAATTTTGTTTTTGCTCCATCATATACCACATTATTTATATATGATAATATTTTTTTTCATTTCTGATGGTTGCATACTAAACTTCAGGCGATGACCAAAAAAGGAGCCAAAAATGAACTCAATCTTGAAAACTAAGCCTGCTGTAATTTTTGAAAAAAATATTTTTTCCGCTTCTGCGCTCACTCCGAGACCCCCTTGGTATACGGGAGAGGATTTTTATTAGACCCCTTTGGCGTTAAAGGGTTAAGATGAAAGAGAACAGTGGGACAGAACACTTTGTAACCTGGCCTAAATTGTTCAGGAGGTATAAGGTAGAGCACTTGCTCAGTAAATGAGTAATATTATCTCTAAATTCAAAAGACTGACACAATAGCCCTGCCATGTGCAAAAGCATTAAAAGTTTGTCTACCAACCAGCGATGTTCCAATAATATTTTCCCGCCACTACTAACTCATGGTCAGAAGTTTTCACCGTTACGTATCTAATTTGTCCTATCTTTCAATTGGAAGTTTATCTTTATGAAATAATATAATCCTATGCAAAATATTAGAGCATAAAGGCATTATTCTATTGAAATATTTAAATTTACATATTTTCGTTGACATCGTTTTGGAGGACTGCTCAAAATGCAAGTAATTTCACTACACACAAAATTTAAAACATTATTACTCCACCACATTCTTAATTTATTTTAACCCATATACCAACAGTAAATACATAAAATTATAATTCCACGTTTTTAGGGTAAAAAAAATGATAGACTTCACAGAAGCAACAGTTGAGATTCACGAAAAAATGGATCGTGATAAAGGACCAATGTTTTCAGACCATTCCACTTTTAAGAGTGCATTGACACAGTTTGGTTGTCCTCAGGTGAAAGTTGTTTGAAACTACTAGATTCTAAACCTGTATGGAAAGCAAAGTAATTTTTATTTAATTTAAATATTTATTGTTGCCATGAAATGTTTCTTCTCTCATGGCAAATGAAGCTTACAGACTGAAAAGATTAAAACATAAGCAATTTTGAGAATATTTTTTTTCACATTTTGAGAAATTAATACAGCACTACACGAGAATACATATATAATGTAATAAGCAAGAAAGAAACCTTACCCTACCATACATGTACAGTGTGCACAAAACACTTGACAAAGTTAAATTAGCTGTCATGTTTGCTTTTACTCACTAGCATGCTGCACATGCACCAGATATGCTTCATTTGTTTACAAACATAATCTCTCCTTTTACATAGACATCTTTGATACCAAGCGGAAGGTGATCCTTAGACTATGTAATTTCTTGGCAAGTACGTAATGTAAAACTTTGTTTTATCATAAAAAAGGGATTTTGACGTAGGAAAAATCTATTTCTGGGCGAGGAAGCCGTGTCGCCCAGTGAAATCCCACCCTATCTTTCCCACCCTTCTTAGTCACCAAGCTAGAATGCTATCTACAGGTATGACGTCACTAACGCTACCTACGTGGTAGCAGGGAGTGAGCCGTAGCACGGCTCCCCTTTTCTAAAGGGTTTTGATGTGGAAAAGGCTAATTGGAGAGGTTGCTGTGGTAGTGTATTTCACTCGCCCCAGATTCATACCGACACCTTTTAATGAAGGTGAGCGAGTCAGAATATTCGGACATGTCCAATTCAGTAGTTCTCTGGTATTATAGCAATATTTTACCTTAGAAATAGTGCTAAAGGAACGTATTTCACTGGGCAACACGGCTTCCTCGCCCAGAAATAGATTTTTCCCACGTCAAAATCCCTTTTTTATGATAAAACAAAGTTTTACATTACGTACTTGCCAAGAAATTACATAGTCTAAGGATCACCTTCCGCTTGGTATCAAAGATGTCTATGTAAAAGGAGAGATTATGTTTGTAAACAAATGAAGCATATCTGGTGCATGTGCAGCATGCTAGTGAGTAAAAGCAAACATGACAGCTAATTTAACTTTGTCAAGTGTTTTGTGCACACTGTACATGTATGGTAGGGTAAGGTTTCTTTCTTGCTTATTACATTATATATGTATTCTCGTGTAGTGCTGTATTAATTTCTCAAAATGTGAAAAAAAATATTCTCAAAATTGCTTATGTTTTAATCTTTTCAGTCTGTAAGCTTCATTTGCCATGAGAGAAGAAACATTTCATGGCAACAATAAATATTTAAATTAAATAAAAATTACTTTGCTTTCCATACAGGTTTAGAATCTAGTAGTTTCAAACAACTTTCACCTGAGGACAACCAAACTGTGTCAATGCACTCTTAAAAGTGGAATGGTCTGAAAACATTGGTCCTTTATCACGATCCATTTTTTCGTGAATCTCAACTGTTGCTTCTGTGAAGTCTATCATTTTTTTTACCCTAAAAACGTGGAATTATAATTTTATGTATTTACTGTTGGTATATGGGTTAAAATAAATTAAGAATGTGGTGGAGTAATAATGTTTTAAATTTTGTGTGTAGTGAAATTACTTGCATTTTGAGCAGTCCTCCAAAACGATGTCAACGAAAATATGTAAATTTAAATATTTCAATAGAATAATGCCTTTATGCTCTAATATTTTGCATAGGATTATATTATTTCATAAAGATAAACTTCCAATTGAAAGATAGGACAAATTAGATACGTAACGGTGAAAACTTCTGACCATGAGTTAGTAGTGGCGGGAAAATATTATTGGAACATCGCTGGTTGGTAGACAAACTTTTAATGCTTTTGCACATGGCAGGGCTATTGTGTCAGTCTTTTGAATTTAGAGATAATATTACTCATTTACTGAGCAAGTGCTCTACCTTATACCTCCTGAACAATTTAGGCCAGGTTACAAAGTGTTCTGTCCCACTGTTCTCTTTCATCTTAACCCTTTAACGCCAAAGGGGTCTAATAAAAATCCTCTCCCGTATACCAAGGGGGTCTCGGAGTGAGCGCAGAAGCGGAAAAAATATTTTTTTCAAAAATTACAGCAGGCTTAGTTTTCAAGATTGAGTTCATTTTTGGCTCCTTTTTTGGTCATCGCCTGAAGTTTAGTATGCAACCATCAGAAATGAAAAAAAATATTATCATATATAAATAATGTGGTATATGATGGAGCAAAAACAAAATTTCATATATAATTGTATTCAAATCGCACTGTGAGCAAAACGGTTAAAGCTAACGAGTTAATTTTTTTCGTTGTATTGTACACTAAATTGCAATCCTTTTGGTATATAACATATTGTAGAACGATCAAAGCAACACAGAGAAAATATTATCACAAAATGATGCATGAATTCGTAATGTACGGACGTACAAATTTTTTTTCAAAAATTCACCATAAAAGGGATTTTGACGAAGGAAAAATCTATTTCTGGGCAACGACCTGTGTCGCCCTGTGAAACCCCACCCTGTAGTTAGATTGTCCTCACCCAGCTTACCCCAAGCTTGGAGGCTATCTTCAGGAATGACGTCACAGGCGTCGGAGGCGCTCACGGTAGTAGTAGAGGGTACCGGGAGCTGTAGCACGGCTCCTCCATAGTTGGGGGTTTTGTCGAAGGAAGAAGCTAAATGGCAAGGGACCTCTGGTAGTGATTCCACTCGCTCCTTTACTATACCGACACTTCTATTAGAGGTGAGCGAGCCATTTATCTTGGCATTATATTGTTTCTTTTTTCTCTAGGATGAATAGCAATATTTATACCTAAGAAATAGTATCAAAGGAACCATTTCACAGGGCGACACAGGTCGTTGCCCAGAAATAGATTTTTCCTTCGTCAAAATCCCTTTTATGGTGAATTTTTGAAAAAAAATTTGTACGTCCGTACATTACGAATTCATGCATCATTTTGTGATAATATTTTCTCTGTGTTGCTTTGATCGTTCTACAATATGTTATATACCAAAAGGATTGCAATTTAGTGTACAATACAACGAAAAAAATTAACTCGTTAGCTTTAACCGTTTTGCTCACAGTGCGATTTGAATACAATTATATATGAAATTTTGTTTTTGCTCCATCATATACCACATTATTTATATATGATAATATTTTTTTTCATTTCTGATGGTTGCATACTAAACTTCAGGCGATGACCAAAAAAGGAGCCAAAAATGAACTCAATCTTGAAAACTAAGCCTGCTGTAATTTTTGAAAAAAATATTTTTTCCGCTTCTGCGCTCACTCCGAGACCCCCTTGGTATACGGGAGAGGATTTTTATTAGACCCCTTTGGCGTTAAAGGGTTAAGATGAAAGAGAACAGTGGGACAGAACACTTTGTAACCTGGCCTAAATTGTTCAGGAGGTATAAGGTAGAGCACTTGCTCAGTAAATGAGTAATATTATCTCTAAATTCAAAAGACTGACACAATAGCCCTGCCATGTGCAAAAGCATTAAAAGTTTGTCTACCAACCAGCGATGTTCCAATAATATTTTCCCGCCACTACTAACTCATGGTCAGAAGTTTTCACCGTTACATATCTAATTTGTCCTATCTTTCAATTGGAAGTTTATCTTTATGAAATAATATAATCCTATGCAAAATATTAGAGCATAAAGGCATTATTCTATTTGAAATATTTAAATTTACATATTTTCGTTGACATCGTTTTGGAGGACTGCTCAAAATGCAAGTAATTTCACTACACACAAAATTTAAAACATTATTACTCCACCACATTCTTAATTTATTTTAACCCATATACCAACAGTAAATACATAAAATTATAATTCCACGTTTTTAGGGTAAAAAAAATGATAGACTTCACAGAAGCAACAGTTGAGATTCACGAAAAAATGGATCGTGATAAAGGACCAATGTTTTCAGACCATTCCACTTTTAAGAGTGCATTGACACAGTTTGGTTGTCCTCAGGTGAAAGTTGTTTGAAACTACTAGATTCTAAACCTGTATGGAAAGCAAAGTAATTTTTATTTAATTTAAATATTTATTGTTGCCATGAAATGTTTCTTCTCTCATGGCAAATGAAGCTTACAGACTGAAAAGATTAAAACATAAGCAATTTTGAGAATATTTTTTTTCACATTTTGAGAAATTAATACAGCACTACACGAGAATACATATATAATGTAATAAGCAAGAAAGAAACCTTACCGTACCATACATGTACAGTGTGCACAAAACACTTGACAAAGTTAAATTAGCTGTCATGTTTGCTTTTACTCACTAGCATGCTGCACATGCACCAGATATGCTTCATTTGTTTACAAACATAATCTCTCCTTTTACATAGACATCTTTGATACCAAGCGGAAGGTGATCCTTAGACTATGTAATTTCTTGGCAAGTACGTAATGTAAAACTTTGTTTTATCATAAAAAAGGGATTTTGACGTGGGAAAAATCTATTTCTGGGCGAGGAAGCCGTGTTGCCCAGTGAAATACGTTCCTTTAGCACTATTTCTAAGGTAAAATATTGCTATAATACCAGAGAACTACTGAATTGGACATGTCCGAATATTCTGACTCGCTCACCTTCATTAAAAGGTGTCGGTATGAATCTGGGGCGAGTGAAATACACTACCACAGCAACCTCTCCAATTAGCCTTTTCCACATCAAAACCCTTTAGAAAAGGGGAGCCGTGCTACGGCTCACTCCCTGCTACCACGTAGGTAGCGTTAGTGACGTCATACCTGTAGATAGCATTCTAGCTTGGTGACTAAGAAGGGTGGGAAAGATAGGGTGGGATTTCACTGGGCGACACGGCTTCCTCGCCCAGAAATAGATTTTTCCTACGTCAAAATCCCTTTTCTGGGCTCGGCCGTGTCGCTCCGTGAAATTGTACCAGAGAAAACACCAAGCTATAAAAATATAAGTTAAATGGCAATAGAATAAATAATAAAGGATTGAAAATGAAAAACAACTAACATATGAGAATATAATAAACTATAATACACATAATACAAAAACATATCACAGCCTAAAAGTACACCATGTTTTAAGGCACAACAATTTATACAAAATAGAATTCAGTTACAATACAATAACATTATATACAAAAATACTTTACATTGCCCAGTATTATCACCAATAAAATGGGCTGAGGTAGCTGAGGTAGACTGTTAATGAGGCTGGTGGAAAGGATACAAGGAACAGATAACATAATTACCGCTTGGAATTTAAGGTCCTCCAAGGACTTAAGGTAATGGCGTTTGAATACTGAGGGGGACTTCCAACCAGTGTACTTTTTAAGATCATCAAAGCTCATATACTTGAAAAAATTAATTGATGTTGCTATAGCCCGAATGTCATGTACCCTTGGAAATGACTCTGGATTTGCTTTCTTAATAAAATACAGGATTTGCTGTCTTATACCCTTTAGAGAAATGGTCCCCCCCCCCCTCCCTAATGAAAAGCGGACCCTTCGAATGCCCGGATGTCCTTATGAGGAAATCCTTTAAAGTTTGAATAGGGCACAGTGATGGATCCTGTGAAAGCGGGACAATTTTCCAGGGGGACCACCTATCTAAAGGGTCCTCATTTTTGGCAAGAAATGTGCGATTTTTTTTTCGGTGAAAGCAACACGTCTCCCGAAGGTAAGAATTCTATATGACCTGGGTCTCTAGATAAGGCTGACAATTCCGAAACCCTAGCTCCTGAAGCCAGACTAATTAAGAAGAGTGTTTTCCTCAATAAAGATTGGTAACCACACTCCAAGTTGTCTGTATCCGAAGCTAGCTTAAGTACATCATTAAGAAACCATGACACTGTCGCCGGCCTCTCTACGGGCCTAAGGCGTGCACAAGCCCTCGGGATTGATGTGAAGTAAGACTTTGTTAAATTGATATCAAACCCGAACTGGAAAATTTTTTTCAAGGCTGATTTTGTTGTTGTTATTGTGCTAGCTGCTAAACCTTGTTCAAATAAGGACCTGAAGAAGGTGATAGCTATGTTAACAGTCATGGTCTGAATATTGGATGCATTCAGGAATGCTGACAATTTCTTAACTGCCAAATCATACTGGCGGAGCATTGACTCCCTTTTGTCTGACTCCAAGAACAAAATATTCTCTGGGTCTATGTCCGCACCCCTATGTCCTGCAAACTTCATAAAATCCATAAAGTTAGGGTTTTGTGAAGACCTGAGGAATCGAACACAGTCTTCATTTGTACTTGTTGTGACAAGCTGGGGTTTGGAAGAGGATGAGGACGTAGACCCAGTTCCAGGACAAGTGGGAACCAATTGCTCTTTGGCCAATGTGGTGCTATAAGGGCTACCCGACCCGTAAATGACCTCAATTTGTGTAGAACCTTCAAGAGAAGATTCACTGGAGGAAACAGATAGATCTTCTGCCACTGGTTCCAATCTATGGTCAGAGCGTCTGTAGCGTAAGCCAGAGGGTCCAGGTTGGGGGCCACATAACATGGCAGCTTGTGGTTCGCCTCTGTAGCAAATAGATCCACTTCCAGACCTGGTACTATACTGCAAACCCTCCGGAAGGATTTCCAGTCCAGGGACCATTCCAATTCCAGTGGAACCGAGCGAGAAAGTGCGTCTGCTACCACGTTCTGAATTCCCGCTAGATGAGTGGCCAATAGATGCCAGGTGTTCTTGGCTGTAAGAGAAAAGATGGCTATCATCACGTGGTTCACATGGCTTGATTTTGAACCTCCCCTGTTTATGCAGTGCACCACTACTGCACTGTCGAACACCAGCCTGATATGTGTTCTCTTTGCAGAGCGAAGTTTCCTCAGTGTGAGAAACACTGCCATAGCCTCCAGGACGTTGATGTGGAGCTTTTGAAATTGAGTGGACCACGTTCCCTGAACCCTCTTGTATTGCGAGTATCCCCCCCAACCTGTCAGTGACGCATCTGTGTGAACCACTAATGACGGGGGAGGATACTGCAGCGGGATTTCCTTCGCCAAGTTGCTGCTTTCGACCAGGGACAAAGGTGTTTCCGCAGAATTGCCGGAACCGGAGCAAGCTTGTCCCGGAACCTTGCGTTGGCCTTTGAGCGCCAAACTCGATTGATGTCCTTGAGCTTGGCTTTCAGCAGTACGTCCGTCACTGAGGCAAACTGAAGAGAGCCCAAGATCCTCTCTTGGCTCCTCCTGGACGTCTGTTTGGACTTCAAGAATTGCCTGGTTGCCTTGGCAATCTCTTTCCTCTTTGCCGGTGGTATGGAAAGAGTATGTGAATCCAAGTCACATTGGATACCCAACCACTGGAACCGTGACTGTGGGGTCAGCCGGGACTTGCCTCTGTTGATTTTGAACCCTAGATGTTCCAGGAAACGCATTACCTTTTCCGTAGCCTTTATACATTTCTCCATGTCCACCTCCCATACTAGCCAATCGTCTAGATACGCTACTACCATTATACCCTGTAACCTTACTTCCTGCACCACTGACTCCGCTAGCTTCATAAAGATCCTGGGGGCTATATTGAGCCCAAAGGGCATTACTTTGAAGGAGAAGGCTTCCTTCCCTAACTTGAAGCCTAGGAACGGATGGAAGTGCCGGGCTATTGGAACATGATAGTAGGCGTCTGTAAGATCTATAGAGGTGGTGACGGCCCCACGGGGAAGTAAGGTCCGCACCTGAGAGATGGTCAGCATTTTGAACTTGTCGCAGCGAATGAACAAGTTTAGACGGGACAAGTCTAAGATCACCCGCCTCTTGTCGGTGCCTTTCTTTGGAACACTGAACAAGCGTCCTTGAAATTTCAGATTTCTCGTTCTCAACACTGCTCCCTTTTGGAGAAGTTCCTGGGAGTAGTCTACCAACTCCTGTGTTGGCTCGTGATAGAAGGTGTTGGGTGGAGGAGGACCTTCGATCCAACTCCAGCCTAGGCCTCTGGATACTATGCTTTGTGTCCAATTGCTGAACCGCCACCGATGTCGAAAGTGGTACAGCCTCCCTCCTACCTGTGAATCCTCATTGAGATGCTGAGGGCCGGGTTCCCTGCCCTGCTCTTGCACCCCTAGCCCGGCCGGAGGCTCTACTTCCGGCTCGTTGGCGAAAGGAACTTCTTGCCCTGCCCCCTCTACCAAACCTGTTAAATGGCTGAAATGCTTGGTTTTCATAGGTTGGGTTAACGGCAGGTGACACCGCATAAGGGGTCGGAGCTGGCTGATGAGGAGGATGAGCAAACAGAACGAACTGTTGCTGAGGCTGCTTCTTAGAGGTCGAAGGCTGTGGCACTTGCTGCACTGGGACTGCCTGGACCAAAGCTGGTTGTTGAGGTGCCTGGAATGAATGGAATTTCCTAGGCTTTTTCTTTGCCTTGGAACTTGAGGAGGAAGACTCTGACTTCCTTTTATGTGAAATACCCCAACGAAGTCTGATACTTTGGTTCAGATGAGCTGCCTCATGCTGAACTTCATTGACGACCGAGGGCGGGAAGAGATCTGCACCCCAAACTGAAGAAGCCAGAAGCTTATTAGGTTCATGCCTGATCGTTGCTTCGGCTAGGACATGCTTCCTACAATTCCTCCTAGCCACAGCAAAGTCGTACAGATCGCATTGCATGCTCAGAAGTAACGACTTTGCGATAACCTTAAACAGCGGCTCCTGTGCGTACTCAAGAGCCGCAGTCTCAGTCATCACCAAGGAGTTAAGAGACCTTGCAAGCTGTGTCCTAGCATCGAATTCTGTTTGGATCAGAGCATCCGAAAGCCTCGGAAGGCGTTCACTGAACAAAGTGATTGCACAATCCGGTTTAAGCTTCCCCACGGAGAAGGTTGCCGGCAGATCAATCCACAAATCCTCACCTCCCGGAAGTAACAGTGATGTAGAATCTGTTTCCCTAAGCTGTGGCATAGGCCCGTCACGCGACACTGCTTGAAGGGTGAGCTCCGCCACCTTAGTTGTAAAAGGTAACGGGTTCTCATCGTCTGTCGTGAACATAGTGAACGGACTCTTAAAGGCTGTGATTCTAGTGTTTGCGCAGTTCCACTCGTCCAAACTGCGAACCCACGTCTGTTGGGCTTGGTCCCTGGAAAGGATAACTGTTTCTTTTGGGACCTTATCCTTCCTAATGAGAGCCGACTCCGTAAGTCGAACGTAGCCAATGAAAGGGGCTGTAAACCTGCAGGGAAAAACTCGAAGTCCTCGAGTCTCCGAGTTCCACAACCCCCTATCGTCAACATTCCGTTCACAAACGGAGCGTAGTTCGCTACCCTCCAAGGGTTACTTGGATGAAACGGAGGGAGAGTGGAACCATCCGGCATAATCTGGCCTTGCACTAGCTTACTAGGGTAGGCCGGACCTGCTGCACCCTGCAATTAGGGACTCCTGAGTGCCTAGTCTTTTGAGAACCTCCTCAAACCTTGTCGAAACCGTGTTCACTAAACTTCTTAGAGCACTGACCTGTTTTAATATATTGGTGTTGAACAGATCTTGACCAACGGAGGAGGAATCCTCCTTCTCCTTTGGTACCTTATTAGCTGACAGGCCCTTAGAAGTTGATGGTATGGGGCTTGAAGAGGAATGGTAAGATTTCCCCTCCTGTGACCTTGGTTTTGAGGATTTTGTTAGGGACTTCTGTCTGGGTTTGTGGCCTCCGGTATGGGATGCCGGGGGCGCTTTTAGGAAGACTATCATATGTTGTTTTGGTAATTGAAGCCCTTTTTTGCAGTGTTTTAGACCGTGGTTTACCTTTTAGTTTAGGTATCGCCGAGAAGGATTCTGACCTAGAAGGAGGCAATCCCCCGGTGAAACCTTGAAAAGAATTAGAAGAAGAAGGAGTGGAAGAGTCAGAAGTGCTCAAGGAATGACCCTGAGGACTTAAAAGGCTAGCCTCATTAATACTTTTACCAATACCCAAATCAGATGCCATGGGCACATGCTCCGTATCCGGAACTGGTACCCCTTCTAACACAATCTGCGGTAAAACATCCTCCTGTTGGTGAGATACGGGGGGGGGGGGGGGGGGGGGGGGGGTGGGGGGGGGGGGGGGTAGGTAGGTAGGTAGGTCGAATGGGGTGACGATCACGTGACCAAGCGGCTCCCCGCGATTACTGGACCGCGAGGAAGGCGAAGGGGTGGCCTACGTCGTAGGCTAGCCGACCGCACACCCAAACAAAAAACATACAAAAAGTAACAATATATAAAAGTAAGACAAAATCATGCGCTAACATGGGGGAAAGGAAAACGAACAAAAGGGGAGAGAAATGAACCCTAAATCGCATAACAAACAGGCAGGGCCACCCGATAAGGATGGCCCTGACAGTGATACACCAGAACTAGCCTAATGCCGTAATGATATAAAAATACCATTGGGCAGACGGCCAGGGTAGGTATGAAAATAAAATAAAACTAATGTTACAGAAAATACGTAACAACAGAAAGACACGCACGAAAAATATAACGGAGGGTACTGAAGAGGCACGAAACAAAGATACGTGCTCGGAAGGAAACCCCCGTGCTAACTCATGAAAAATAATGAAAACTGAAAAGAAAAATGAAAAATATACACGATCGACAATACTGCACTGCAAATGAAAACACTTCGTACTGATAAAGTACTCGGTTCACTAGGTATGGAAGACCACGTGAAACCGATACGACACAAAGGGATACGCCGAAATGGCGGCTCGCAGCCGCTACTGCGTAGGGCGATGCCTCGAAATATCCTAAATAAAAAGGACCACGAAGGTCAAAAGCACTCCCTAAATAGTGTCGAACTTAAAACCAGTACTTAACTTTGATGCAGCAGGAGATTGACGATCCATAACGCAAAAACACAAGCAAAAAAGCAGAAAATATGAGAGCGCAAAAAATGCGTGCAGCTCACAAAAGGCTATCTAAAGGAATGACGTCACTGACGCTACCTACGCGGTAGCAGGAAGTGAGCCGTAGCACGGCTCCCCTTTTCTAAAGGGTTTTGATGTGGAAAAGGCTAATTGGAGAGGTTGCTTTGGTAGTGTATTTCACACGCCCCAGATTCATACCGACACCTTTTAATGAAGGTGAGCGAGTCAGAATATTCTGACATGTCCAATTTAGCAGTTCTCTGGTATTATAGCAATATTTTACCTTAGAAATAGCGCTAAAGGAACGTATTTCACGGAGCGACACGGCCAAGCCCAGAAATACCATACAGTAGTGCCTCAGGATACAAAATTAATCCGTTCCGAAGCAGCCTTCATAACCTGATTTCTCCGTATCTTGAACTACGTTTTACATGCAAATTGCCTAATTCGATCCAAGCCCTACAAAAACACCACAGTAAATTTTATAATAAAGCTAAATTGACCAATAAACAATGAAATACAACAATTTGGACCATTCAATACCTAACATAACCCTTATTGTAGTACGTACTTGTAAATAAAGTGTATTAGTGTACATGGTAAAAGAAATACTTTACGTACATGTACGTACATATGTAGTAAAATGTGGAACCTTACCTTTCGAGTGAGGCAATTTCCGAAAGTGGCGACAGAGGAGGAGGAAAAATGGCAGAAAACATGAACACTGAACTTTACGAAACACATTAAAAATGGCAGAAAACATAAACACTAAACTTTACGAAACACAATAACAAATGGCAGAGAACATTAACACTTCTTGATTATCTCCATCTTCGTTCTCCATAGAAAGCAACCTCTTCTTTCCGTGAACTTCAGCAACATTCTTGGGCTCCATGGCTAATAACGTAAGTAATTAAGTTCACACACAACACGATAAAGTAACTTACAGAACAACAAAAGCTAATCACTAACACGAATTTACATTAACAAGTGAAATATATATGAACAAACAAATTCCAGTGTTTACGATAACGTTGCCGCAAAAAATGGTCAAGGAACGCCTTTACATAGAGGCATGATGGGACAGATGCTGACCAATAGGAGAGCAGGATCTTACGGCAGTTGACTGGCATCAGGAACCAATGGGAGAGTGGGAGGATGGTGGCAAGTCTACTGAGTTGGCGGCGCATGTTTTAAAATTGTTCTTGGTGGTCCGGGCGAATCTTGGACTTTACCCTTTTGCAACCTGAATTATTTTCGTATACAGAAACAAAAAAATCTTCGTCTTTGCTCTTGTAACTTGGATTTTTTGTAAGTATGTCGAGGTTCCACTGTATTTGGGCACAATTTTCAGTGTCAAAAAGATGACAATGGTTGCAGGTGCAACCAATACCATATTTCTCCATTTAGTAGTTTTTCAACATGCTCCTTCCATCTCAATAATGTTCTCTTTCCTTAGTGCCTTTTCATCTGTTTATTTGATTTTCTTTATGTTTGCTATTTCCTTTTGTAATTTTGTTTCTTGCTTTTACTAGCCAGAAAATCTATCATTTGCCTTGGTATAATTGGTCATATGCTTTATCTTTGGCTTTTGCTACTACCCTTTTGACTTCTGTATTATGTACTTTCCTTGTAGATTTTGTTTTTATTCTCCTTTATGTGTCTTTTCCGTTTTCCTCCTCCCTCACTTTTTTTGTTGTTGCATATTGTATTTCATCATTAAATAATAAGGTTTCCTTATTTTCTCATATATTACCAGTACTGTCTCTGGTACGAACCTCAAGAGAGGTCCGCTCCAAGTTCAATATTATGATAAACCAAAAGGAATTCAACACCAACAGTTGAAACTGGGGGATACGAATATAGAAAGAAACACTAACAGAACAAAGGTTTATCTACAAGCTTACTAACAAAGATAAATGCAGAATGGTATCTCCTATTTACATAAAAAAAGGTAAAATCTTACAGTGCATGAACTGGGGGAACAGTGACGTAAAGTTAACACTTGCTGGCAAGTTTTGCGCTGTCGGGATCTATGCTTGAAGCAGTGGCTTCACAAAAGGAGAACTGTAGTTGTAGACGTCTTCTTGACTCCGTATTGCAGAAAATAATGGCTATTCTTGATACTTGAGGGGCAGGGACTCCTGGAAACCTCTTGTAGAAAGTTTCTTCTCTAAAGGCTTGCTCAGCGTCGAAAATACCTCGGTCGTTCTCCCTGACTGGACGACTTGACCAGAATTCGATCAAACTCTCGAGCACCTTTTCCTCTCTGATCCTTCGTCTGTTCCTTCTTCTCTTATCTCGTCAGTCATGTTTATACAGCAACCTGGTGGCATGGCTCACCAGCGAACGTCACAGGCTCCCGAGATTATCGGAACTTCTTAGAAGAATCTCGACGAAGTATTGCATCAGAAATCGCGGCGTTCCTCCCGTCACGTCGGCGCCTGTCAAGTTCCATAAAACTCCTGCCGATTCTAGAACCATCATGAGAATAGGCACCTCCAACACATGCGCCAATGCCTCCTTGCTACCGAACTTCTCGAAGATGCGTTTTCCTTTCCTTTATCTTTCTTTGCTATAAAGCAATTACCATGACACGTCCCCCCAAAAAAGAGAGAAAAAAAATTAAACCAACTGATTTTATTTTTTTCTAAAGAAACAAAAATTAAAAAGCAGGGAAACAATCCTGCATAAAGCTTTAATACTTCTCCATTCACTCACCCACTCATGCCAAAACAGAAAACGGTTATCAGGCTATTCATTCTGAAAACTCTAGAGAGGCTATTAGCTATCACATTATCCTTTCCTCTTACTTTCTCCGTTTTTTGAACTCTGATCAAAACTTGGAAATACTAAAACACCTCCTGTGTTTTTCTCAAAACTAATTTCTCTCTGTAATACTGTTACTGCAAGCACTGGCGGGGGCCACGGTACAGGGCGTTCTTTATAATTCTTAATTAAGTTTACATGCATCCACTTTGCTCTACTTTTACCCATATCAATTACATAATGTATATTTCCCCTCTTCTCTAACACTGAAAAAGGACCTTCGAACATATAAGGTGAAGCGGAACCTTCTTTCTGGACTAGTACTAAAACTTTATTTTTTACTCACAAACTTCTCTCTTTTGCTCTAAGATCATGTTTCCCTTTAGTTTCCCCTTGACTTCCACTCGCGCTTCCGTTCTCCTCCGCTAGTTGCCAAACATCTCTTAAATTGTTTTTATAATACTCTAAATTAGTTGTGTAATCTTCTCTACCCTTACTTACAGACAAAGGTCCGACCATATTGATAAATACATTCTCAAAAGATTCGCCTACTGAAGGAATATTACACAACGGAACTCTGGGAATTGCTTGATTCGGTTTCCCGGCAATTTGGCATTCATGACAGCTTAAAATATATCTCTTTATGTCACTCCTCATCTTAGGCCAAAAGTATGCCCTACTAATACACCTGAAAGTTTTATTTACTCCTAAATGTCCTTGCTCATCATGTGCTAACTTCAAAACTAGCTCACGAAGCTTCCTAGGAACCGCTAATTGTTTCGTGATTTCCCCTTTACTACCTGACTTAGGACGAACATAACGACACAAAACTTCGTCCTTTAAACAAAAAGTTTCCTTACACACATCATCGAGATCGTCATCCAGCTCACAGTAAAAAATTCGGGTTAGTGTCTCATCCTCTCTCTGAAACTTGACTAGCTCATCTTTATCCAAAATGTTAGTACCTAATTCATCACCGTAACTAGTACTAGATACCGGTACATTTACTACGTTACTCTCGACAGCTACACCCTCCCCTTGGCTATCACTGTCAACATCGATAGAGTCCGGTCTCTCAGCCACACTCATGCCAAGATCAGCCTCGCCACCTCTATCACACTCGTTCAAATCCACGAACTCACTCTCGTTCGAATCCACAAACAAATTATGACCGTAGTCTATGTCTGCATCTAAACCTGACCTAGTTACTACCATTTCAGGCACTGGAATATCCCTCACAACAGGATTCACATTCTTGGATAAAGCTAAGTCATTACCGACAATAATGTCAACGCCATCAACGGGCAAACTGTCAACAACTGCAAGTTTCACTTCTCCTGACACTACCTGACTTTCTAAGTTCAACTTCAACAAAGGACAAAGAACACAAGTGTTAGGAAATCCACCTAACATGACTTTTTCTTCCATGTTGATTTCTGCCTTGTTTGGCACACTCTCTCTCTTAATCAGTGAGGCAGCAGCTCCTGTGTCTCGAAGCAAGACTACATCCCCCGAAAATACTCCTCCAAGAGAGGAAACTACGCCTTCTGACAGAAATTCACCAAAAAATGTCCTAGTTTCTCTCATCACTTCATTCCTACTTGACGAAAGGTTAACCAGAGACACTGGTTTCTTACCGTCCTTCCTTTCTATTGCACAATTTTTCGCTAAATGCCCTTTCCCATTACATCGGAAACAAGTTAATTCTGAGCCACTAGATGCCACTTTACTCTTACAAACCTTAGACGTACCAGGTTTTCTGCATGTATAACAGGAATAGTCACTTTTACTCGCATTGCTATTACTAGAACTGAAACCTTTACTGCTTTGTACTCTACCAGACGAAGGATCATTTCGTTTCTTACTAACACTCAAATTATGAGTTAGACTATATTCGTCAGCTAACCTAGTTGCTCCTGCGAAAGATACTTCTCGCGTATCTTCTATATAAAGCTTAATCTCAGGGGATATGTTATCTATGAAGTTTTCTAACAACACTAAGTTCTTCAAACTATCAAAATCCTCAACTTTAGCAGAAGTTAACCAATCAAAAAACAGCCTTTCTAACTTCTTACTGTATTCTACATACGTAATATTTTCATTCTTTCTCAAACTTCTAAATTTCTTATGGTAAGCCTCCGGTACTAACCTGTATTCGCTAAGAACAGTTTCTTTCACAATATCATAATCATCACATTCCTCCTGAGACATGCAACTATACACAGTAAGTGCCCTACCACTCAAAACTGACTGTAAATATAAAGTCCACATTTCTTTAGGAAAACCTACTATTTCCCTTAACCCTCTTACGCCGACTGGACGCATTTTACGTCAACATTTTTTGTCTCTCGGGTGCCGACTGGACGTATTTTACGTCGACATACAAAAGTTTTTTTTAAAATTCGCGGAAAAATACTTATAGGCCTACCAGCCTAAAACTTTTGAATCACGCGCCTTGGGGGATGCTGGGAGTTCACGGATCAAGGCCTTGTTTTGTTTTGAAGCGTGACCCAAGTGTGCATGCGCGATATCCCTTCTTCTCGCTCCAGCCAGCATCAGTAGCGCATCATCCGAGAGCGATCTTTCGTCAAAAGCGTGTTTTTCTGGACTTGTGCGAGACTTTGAGCATTTGTGTTGCTACAGGACATTCATAGATATGTCTCAATGACGTGTGAACTGCGAAAGGCACGTTTTACCCGTCGGAAGGGATCGTGTAAGGCGAGTTTTGGACCTGGATGCTGGCAAGGGGCCAAGCACCCTGCATGACCCCGCGCCTCAAGGCCGTTCTGTGCGGCCACGTGTGGCTGAAAGTGTTTCAGGAACACAGCGTATGCCTTTGGTTACCCCTAGGAAGCATGTGGGCGTCCTTAGGGGCATTCATAGGCATTTGTTAGGCCTCCAACCAAGGGACATAGATGAATATCTATCGGAGCTTGATCGGGAACATGTTGCAAGTCCTCATTTTGATGGCGGATGGTCATCGAGTGATGAGGACATCAGTCCCAATGAAAGTGAGGATGAATATATGCCCCCAATGTCCGTTCGAGGCTCACATCCCGAAAGTGAGCTCTAATTCAGTGGGTTCAGTGCTTACGAGGGGGAATCTGAGGAGGGGGAGGATGGGGATACGGGGTCAAGTTTTATTGCAGAGGACGATACAGAAAGTGAAGGCCTAAGTGAGGGTGATGGGCCAACGGGGGAGGGTAGAGTGCAATATCGTGCCCACACCCGTGCACGTAGAAGATCGGCTCGTCGCGCCAGCCAAGGTAGGTCGGTCGTCGGAGAGTGACTAGGGGTGGACGGAGGACCCCACCCCTCCTAACATGCACCCCTTCACGGCAACCCCTGGGCTCACCGTACCAGTACTCCTGACTGTTTTGGGGTTCATCCAGCTTTTCCTGACGCGGGAATTGCTGGAATACCTGGTACACGAGACGGTGGACTACGCTCGGTACTGCCGGTATGAGCTGAGGACGACCTTGTCGTATTACTGGCGGGGTTGCAACCTCATTGACATGGCGCATTTTTTTGGGCTGCACATTTATTTTGGTATGACACCTGCTTCCGACGTCAGGCAATATTGGAGGAGGAATTATTTTTTATGTATGCCTAATGTGCCTGGCGTTATGTCCCGTGATAATTTCCTGGTGTTGGACAGGTACTTCAACGCCTTCAACCGAAGGGCCATACCCCGGAATAACAGTGATCGCCTCATTTTAGTGCGCCCAGTGTTGGATTATATCCGTGATCGGTGTAGTAATCTGGTGATTCCTGGAAAGAACCTGTCTTTGGATGAGGGGATGATGCCTTACAAAGGACGTCTTAGTATAAAAGTGTATAACCCCAAGAAGCCGAAGAAATATGGTGTGAAATTCTTTCTTATTACCGAGGCCAACACTGGATACGTTGTGGACTTTTCAGTGTATTCCGGGGTCTTCTCCACGCTGCGTGACACTGTATTCAATCTTGTGGGACGTTTCCGTAACCAGGGATATCACCTGTTTATGGATAATTATTATAACTCGGTATCCCTGGCCCAGGAACTGTATGAAGCTGGTGTGCATGTCAGTGGTACCCTTCGGTTGGTGCGTGGGGCCCCAAATCTCCTCAAGAGGTTCGCTAGTCATCCACAACACCTGGCAAGAGGAGAGACAGAGTGGCGGCGGAAGGGCGCTGTTTTCGTCATCTGTTGGAAGGGTGTCCGACTCGTCCCCATAATTACGAGGAGTCATGAACCCATCCAAGAAGAGATCGTACAGCGGAAGAAGAAGGTGGACACGAAACTCCTCAAATACATCCTTCAGTTGGCCCTCCAAAATGCCTACATACTGTACTGTGGGTACCGCGGTGACAATCTTCCGAGGTTGACCCACTTACAGTTCCTAGAGGAAGCCGGGAATGCCCTCATCAACTTCGATCCCGATGAGTGGCCTTCCATAACTGACCCCCTGCCCCGAGCTGCAGATCTGCCCCTAGAGGAAAGGGCAGATAGGAGGGCCAACTTCGCTCGACCTGCCGCCGCCCCTGCTGACGACGCCCCTGCTGCCGCTGCCCCTGCTGACGACGCCCCTCTTGCTGCCGCCGCCCCTGCTGACGACGCCCCTCTTGCTGCCGGCCCCGCCATCACCGCTTCTCGTTGGGTAGTGGACCCTGTGTGTCAGCTGCAGCCAGGGGATCACATACTGGAGGCCTTACAAGGGCGAAGGCAGAAACGGTGCCGGGTGTGCCATATGAATGGCAGAAGGAGAGACACCCGGTTCTTCTGTCGTTTCTGTAAAGTTGCTCTTTGCAGGATAGGGGAGTGTGACCGAAAATACCACACTAAGGTCTTGTATTGGAGCGCGCCCCCTAAACCGACAGCGGAGGGCGCACGGGGCCGCTGGGTCCATCAGCAGTAAGGGCGCGCGTCTCCCTCCTCCACCTGTACCTCGTCATGTCGAGTGGAAAAAAATGCAAGACTCTTCAATGGAGGAGGGAGAAAACAAGAATAGAACGAAGAGTCAGGATTACGAGTGAGTATTCTGCATTTATTTTATATTTATTTTTATATTTATTACAATTTTTTATATATCCGTATCTATGCATGATAAAATAATAATAAGACATTTCATTGTATGCGAAAAGAGAAGTGTCACCTGCATTCCTTTTATTTATGTATTGGTACCAGAATCGAAGAATGTAATATATATACTATATATATATATATATATATCTATATATATATATATATATATATATATATATAGTATATATATATATATATAATATATATATATTATATTATAAATATTGTTTTTTTTTGGGTAAGCAAATTACTTACAGTCTAGTAATATTCAATCATTTATCTTCACTTTAAAACAAATTGCAAGTCTCTAGAACAATATCTCGATTTATGGTGAATAATTGAAAAACATATTTTTATTCCCTCCGCGCGCCGATTCTCGGCAGCGAATCTCCGAAATGCGTAGGTCACATTCTCCTAATATTTGTGCCTTTTCATATTACGCTTTTTTTAGAGTTTTATATATAGAAATGTGCGCAAAAACATGCACAATATAACAAAAAATATTGGAAGGTTGTAGCATTTCTCATTTTTGAAATATTTGCATATAAAGTACGATAAGTACGAAAAAAACTACGATCGGTCAACTTTGACTCAACCGAAATGGTCAAAAAACGCATTTGTAACATAAAAATCTTACAGTCTAGTAATATTCAATCATTTATCTTAACTTTAAAACAAATTGCAAGTCTCTAGAACAATATCTCGATTTATGGTGAATTTTTGAAAAAAATATTTTTTTTCCCTCTGCGCCGATTCTCGGCCGAAAATCTCCGAAACACATAGGTCACATTCTCCTAATATTTGTGCCTTTTCATATTACGCTTTTTTTAGAGTTTTATATATGAAAATGTGCGCAAAAACATACACAATATAACAAAAAATATTGGAAGGTTGTAGCATTTCTCATTTTTTTTATATTTGCATATAAAAAATTTTTAAAAAAAATTCGACATTTGGTCAACTTTAACTCGTCCGAAATGGTCGAAAACTGCATTTGTAAGCTAAAACTCTTACAGTATCATAATATTCCATCATTTACCTTCATTTTGAAACAAATTGCAAGTCTCTATAACAATATTTTGATTTATGGTGAATTTAAAAAAAAATTATTTTTTTATGTCCGCGCGCTACGAATTCATGCATCATTTTGTGATAATATTTTCTCTGTGTTGCGTTTATTGTTTTACAATGTGTTGTATACCAAAATGATCGCAATTTAGTGTACATTACAATGAAAAAAAGTAACTTGTTACCTCTAACCGTTTTGCGCACAGTGCGATTTGAATACAATTATATATGAAATTTCGTTTTTGCGCTATCATATATTGCATTATTTATATATGATAATGATAATTTTTTTCATTTCTAATGGTTGCATGCTAAACTTAAAGCAATGACAAAAAAAGGAGCCAAAAATGAACTCTTAATCTTGAAAACTAAGCGCGCTGTGATTTTTGAAAAAAATATTTTTTCCGCTTCTGCGCTCACTCTCAAACCCCTCCGGCATACGGGAGTCATTTTTTTATTTACCGCTCCAGCGTAAGAGCGTTAACTTCTCAAAACACATGAAATATTTTGTTACATCTTCCTCATCAAACTTTGGTACTAATTTCATCACTGCACTCATACTTAACCTATCAGCTACGATTTTGTTCTGGCCTGACTGACTGTTAAGAGTGCTTTGCCTCAACCGAGCAATTTCCAACTCGTGCATACTTTCTTTTTCTCTTTCTTCCTGCTCATGCATATGCTCTCTCTCTCTTTCTTCCTGCTGCATTACCAACATTTCCCTCTCTTGCTGCATTTTCATTGCTTCTCTCTCTTTCTCTTGCTGCATTTTCATTGTTTCTCTCGCTTGCTGCACTTCCCTCTCAGCTGCTCTTTCCTCTCGCTCAGCCGCTCTTTCATCTCTCTCATACTTCTCTCTTTCTTTCTTTTCAACATTCCCCTCTAGACCTACAAGCTTACCCGACTCAATAAACTCTTTCACCATCTCACTCATTCTGGTTCTTTCTATATTCTCCCTGTTTCAAACTGTAACAGTGCTGAATATTTTAAGCAAGGTCGCCACAATGTTATGAACCCCAAGAGAGGTCCGCTCCAAGTTTGATATTATGATAAACATAAAGGAATTCAACACCTTCAGTTGAAACTGGGGATACTAATATAGAAAGAAACACTAACAGAACAAAGGTTTATTTACAAGCTTACTAACAAAGATAAATGCAGAATGGTATCTCCTATTTACATAAAAAAGGTAAAATCTTACACTGCATGAACTGGGGGAACAGTGATGTAATGTTAATACTTGCTGGCAAGTTTTGCACTGTCAGAGATCTATGCTCAAAGCAGTGGCTTCACAAAAGGAGAACTGTAGTTGTAGACTTCTTCTTGACTCCGTATTGCAGAAAATAATGGCTATTCTTGATACTTGAAGGGCAGGGATTCCTCGAAACCTCTTGTAGAAAGTTTCTTCTCTCAAGGCTTGCTCAACGTCAAAAATACCTCGGTCGTTCTCCCTGACTGGACGACTTGACCAGAGTTCGATCAAACTCTCGAGCACCTTTTCCTCTCTGATCCTTTGTCTGTTCCTTCTTCTCTTATCTCTCTCTGATGATCTCTGATCTCTGCTGCTGGGCTCTCACTGATAATCTGGTCTGTGACTCTTACTGATGATCTCTCCCTCCTACTTCGTCAGTCGTATTTATACGGCAACCTGGTGGCGTGGCTCACCAGCGAACGTCACAGGCTCCCGAGATTACCGGAACTTCTTAGAAGAATCTCGATGAAGTATTGCATCAGAAATTGCGGCGTTCCTCCCGTCACGTCGGCGCCTGTCAAGTTCCATAAAACTCCTGCCGATTCTAGAACCATCATGAGAACAGGCACCTCCAACACATGCGCGAATGCCTCCTTGCTACAGAACTTCTCGAAGATGTGTTTTCCTTTCCTTTATCTTCCTTTGCTATAAAGCAATTACCATGACAGTCTCCTAAGCTGTCATTAACCCTTAAACGCCGACTGGACGTATTTTACGTCGACATTTTTTGTCTCTTGGGTGCCAACTGGACGTATTTTACGTCGACATACAAAAGTTTTTTTAAAAATTCGCGGAAAAATACTTTTAGGCCTACCAGCCAAAAACTCTTGAATCACGCTCCTTGGGGGATGCTGGGAGTTCACGGATCAAGGTGTTGTTTTGTTTACAATCGTTACGCAGGCGCGCAAGCGCAAATTTCTTTCTTGCCGCACTAAAAAGTATCTGTGACACATCTCGGAAATTATTTCGTCACTTTGACATAATTTTTTTACCATTTTAAATTAGCCGTTACATGGAGTATTATATATGAAAATGTGCGCATTTTTATGTAGAATACAACAACAAAAAAATACTCATGATTGTAGCTTTTATCAGTTTTGAGATATTTTCATATAAATAACGATAAGTGCCAAAATTTCAACCTTCGGTCAACTTTGACTCTACTGAAATGGTCGAAAAACGCAATTGTAAGCTAAAACTCTTATATTTTAGTAATATTCAATCATTTACCTTAATTTTGCAACTAATTGGAAGTCTCTAGCACAATATTTCGATTTATGGTGAATTTATGAAAAAACTTTTTCCTTACGTCCGCACGGTAACTCTTCTGAAAAAAATCATACATGCGATTGTGGTAATGTTTGCACCATTTTAAATTAGCCGTTACATAAAGTTTTATATATGAAAATGTGCACAATTTCATGCACAATACAACTAAAAACAACCCATGGTTGTAGCTTTTATCAATTTTGAAATATTTTCATATAAAAAATGATAAGTGACAAATATTCAACCTTCGGTCAACTTTGACTCTACCGAAATGGTCGAAAACGCAATTGTAAGCTAAAACGCTTATATTCTAGTAATATTCTAGCATTTACCTTCATTTTGCAACAAATTGGAAGTCTCTAGCACAATATTTCGATTTATGGTGAATTTATGAAAAAAATAACATTTTCTTTACGTCCGTGCGGTAACTCTTCCGAAAAAATCATATGTGCGATTGTGGTAATGTTTGCACCATTTTAAATTAGCCGTTACATAAAGTTTTATATATGAAAATGTGCGCAATTTCATGTATAATACAACAAAAAATAGTTGAAGGTTGTAGCTTTTCTCATTTTTGAAATATTTGCATATAAATCACGATAAATAGAAAAAAAACCACGTTCGGTCAAATTTGACTCTACCGAAATGGTCGAAAAACGCAATTGTAAGATTAAACTCTTACAGTCTAGTAATATTCAGTCATTTATCTTCATCGTGAAACAAATTCGAAGTCTGTAGCACAATATTTAAATTTATGGTGAATTTTTAAAAAAAACTTTGCTTCCCTCCGCGCGCGGATTCTCCGCCACAAATCTCCGAAATGCGTAAGTCCCATTCTCGGAATATTTGCTCCGTTTCATATTAGGCATTTCATAGAGTTTTATATATGAAAATGTGCGCAATTTCATGTAGAATAAAACGAAAAATATTTGAAAGTTGTAGCTTTTCTTATTTCCGAAATAATTGCATATAAAAAAATATATATTTAAAAAATTTGACATTCGGTCAAATTTAACTCGTCAGATATGGTCGAAAACTGCATTTGTAAGCTAATATTCTTACAGTATAGTAATATTCAATCATTTGTCTTCATTTTGAAAGAAATTAGAAGTCTCTAGGACAATATTTAGATTTATGGTGAATTTTTTAAAAAAATATTTGTTTACATCCGCGCGTTACGAATTCATGCATTATTTTGTGATAATATTTACTCTGTGTTGCTTTTATCGTTTTACAAACAACGTGCTATAAACCAAAATAATTGCAATTTAGTGTACATTACAAAAAAAAAAAAGTAACTTGTTACCTTTAACCGTTTTGCGCACAGCGCAATTTGGATACAATTATATATGAAATTTCGTTTTTGCGCTATCATATATCGCATTATTTATATATGATAATGATAATTTTTTTCATTTCTGATGGTTGCATACTAAACTTCAGGCAATGAAAAAAAAAGGAGCCAAAAATGAACTCTTAATCTCGAAAACTAAGCGCGCTGTGATTTTTTGAAAAAAATATTTTTTCCGCTTCCGCGTTCACTCTGAATCGTCTCCAGCACACGGGAGACATTTTTTTTTTACCGCTTCGGCGTTTAAGGGTTAATGTGATTTAAAGTGTAAAGATGGCAAATGCTTTTTAACTTGGACAAGTGTAAAGTGTTACAAATAGGAACAAACAACCCTCATGCGCCAACTACATGCTGCTTGGGAATGACATAAATAGTGTAGAACAAGAAGAGGAGGACCTTGGAGTCATTATTACCAAGGACTTAAAATCCACAAAACAGTGCTTAAAAGCTGAAAAGAAGGCACAGTAACTAGTGGGATACATAAAGAGCCAGTTCCAATACAGAAACAAGGAAACAGTGCTGCAGCTCTACACATCCATAGTTAGACATCATTTTGAATATGCACTACAATTTTGGTCACCAACACTAAGAAAGGACATAAATAGATTAGAAGGGGTACAAGCAAGAGCCATAAAGTTAATTCCATTTATCTGGCAAATAAGGTACCAAAGACGACTAAAGCCTGAACATGTATGGATTAGAAACACGACCATTACAAGGACAACTAATAGAAACATTCAAAATGCTGAAAGGCATAACAAAAGTAGACAGTAA
>NC_087200.1:107712863-107757863 GCF_015104395.2 Macrobrachium nipponense | reverse complement strand
TTAGTTATTCCTAGACAAGACAAAGCACACATCATGAGTCATAAGGCTCAGCGCGTGGCCACAGGCCAACAGTTGCCTATAAAACTTGCATGTTATAAGGTCACATTTTTTCACGCTCGCTAGCCTTGACTGAACTCTGTGTTTTCTGCGGTGCTTTTAGTTTTTCACCATGCCTAAAAGGTCCAAGACTTCACTTCAAGCCTCTAGAATGCAGAAAAGCCAATTGGATATGCCCATCAAAGAAGTAGAACAGAAAATTCAAGAAACGAGTGCCATAGAGGGGAATGAAGCGACGACGGGAGAGAGAGAGGCCGTGCAGCAAATGGCGCACGTTATGATCTCTGCTGACCAGAGATCAACCACATCCACCCCTAATCGTCTCTATTCGTTCATCACTGCTGAAGGGCAATGATATTTTAGAAGAAGAAAGCAGTAGATCGGAAGCTGATATTATCAACGATAGTGAAAATAAAATTATAATAATAAGTGAAGCAAGACTTGAAAAATTACTTGAATCACAAATACCGATTGTGGATGCAAAGTAATTCCGAGGATCCATTTGGCAAGGGATGGATTTGAGACACTAGTAAAAAAGATATGTCCTAAATGCAGAGGGAAAATTATTTCAGAACCTGCAAAATGCCCACCGATTTCTACAGAATGTGGCAGTAATCTATCATTCTTTGTTGGAAGATTATGGATTCGCGGGACTGAAGAGATTACAAGGAACGCTTGGTATAAAATCAATGGGAAATAGCAAGTATTCATGCCATCTTAGATAACTTTATGATAAAATGGATACATATTTTCAGATGAAACAAGAGAAAATCTTTGAAAATATAAGAACATACTACAGGAAATATATGGGAATTGTGCCTAATGAAAATGGAATACTCAATATTGACGTATCCTACGATGGGACATGGATGAAAAGAGGCCATGTATCTAATGTAGGTATGGGAGTCATAATAGAAGTGTGCACAGGATATGTGATAGACTTTGAAGTGATGAACAAAGTTTGCAAAGCATGTGCCGCTAAAACGACTGAACTAAAAGAAATGAAAGTAACAGAAGAAGATTTCAACGTTGGAGAACCCTTCATGATGAAGATTGTAATATAAACTATGAAGGTGCCATAAGGATGTTTTCAAGGCCGCAAGATTTGGGATTCCGCTACGCCACCTTTGTTGGAGACGGAGATTCCAGCGCTTATAATAGTGTTTTAGCAAAGCACAGTGGAAATGGACCGTATGAAAATTTAAAAGTGGCGAAAGTAGAATGCATCAACCATGTAAAGAAAAGAATGACTAACAGAATGAAGAGACTAAGAGAAGATGAAAAAGAAGAGAGAGTAACAAGAACTGGAAAAAGAAGAAAATATAGTGCTCTAAGTGGAAAGAATAAATTGTCGGATACAAACATTAGCATAATGACTAATTATTATGGCAGGGCAATCCACCGTAATATTGGTAAATCGTGGATTGATATGAAGAAGGATATAATGGCATCATTCAACCATATATTCAGTTCCAAAGAAAATCAACGTCATGGACTTTGTCCAAAAGGGGAAGATTCTTGGTGCTATTTTCAGCGCAGCATAGCAATGGGTAAAGAAAGAGAGAAAATAGAGTTCAAGAGATCTTCAACAGTTATCAATTTAGACGCTGAGAGTGAAAGGAAAATAAAGGCTGTGTATGAATCACTGTCTGAGAAAGAATTGCTTGAACGCTGCGTTCGCGGTCTTACACAAAACGCGAATGAAAGTTTTCATTCAAAAATTTGGAACAGAGCACACAAGACTAAGTTTGCTGGAGCACAAAGAGTAAAGTTTGTAGCACAAACAAATGTGCTTGACCATAACTTTGGATACAGAAACGCAACACTCTTCCAAGAATTTGGCATGTCTTCTGCTCTTCAACGAAGCCTAGAACTTCAAGATAAAGAAGGAATAATATTGAGTGCCAGAAAGAAGAAATTCCCAGAAAGAAAGAAAATACTCAAGAAAATTCAAGAATATGAAGCTGGAGGATTTTAAATAACCACATAACCTGGCGACAATGAGTAGTGTAGGCAACTATGATACCCTAGAGTAATACCTTATGACAAGATAAGACAAGGGGGAACCAGGAGCCTAAAATTTATAATAATGTGTCGTAGGCACAAAGATAATCAATTAATTAATATTCCTATTCATAATAATTTTGCATTAATACTCAAAAATAAAATTAAAACCATAAAATTAATGGTAACACAGTCTTTTACCTTTTTTTATGTACCTATAACTTTGAAGGCCCATTTCTCAAAACATAAGTTTTTCACCTTCAAAATGTATCTCCTCCCTTAGTATAGTATTGAACCAATCTAAATGAAATTTCAAATATAATATGAGAAAACATGGTAGATTAAATAAAAGCCGGGGATTTTTAATATTTTGAGTTTCTGATTTTTGGCAATTTTTTTCCTGTAATTTTTCGGGGAAAATTTCATAAAAAAAAAAAATTCATATCTCGAAAAATAATTGAAAAATAAAAAATCCTCGGCTTTATATCGAAGGTCCATATGTGTTTTATAAGTGGTTCAAATTTCATCCCTTAAAACCAAAAAGCAAAGGAGGAGATGCATTTTGAAAATGGCCATTTTTGGCCAAAAAATGCTCTGGCGTCACAAAACCTAAGGTCACTGAACAAAATTTTTTTCCCCAGAAGTTCCACACAATATCCTTTAGCAAACCCCCTATATATCAACAACCTGTCGTTAAAAAAGTTGGAAACCGGCCGATCCCCTTAAGAGGACAATGAAGAGGGACAAGGGAAAAATATAAGGTTAAGAGGACAGTGAAGAATGGCAAGGGAAAAGGATAAGATTAAGAAGACAATGAAGAGGGAAAAAGGAAAAAGGATAAGATTAAGAGGACAATGAAGAGGGAAAAAGGAAAAAGGATAAGATTAAGAGGACAATGAAGAGGGAAAAAGGAAAAAGGATAAGATTAAGAGGACAATGAAGAGGGAAAAAGGATAAGATTAAGAGGACAATGAAGAGGGACAAGGGAAAAGGATAAGATTAAGAGGACAATGAAGAGGGACAAGTTAAAAGGATAAGATTAAGAGGACAATGAAGAGGGAAAAGGAAAAAGGATAAGATTAAGAGGACAATGAAGAGGGACAAGTTATAAGGATAAGATTAAGAGGACAATGAAGAGGGACAAGGGAAAAGGATAAGATTAGGAGGACAATGAAGAGGGAAAAAGGAAAAAGGATAAGATTAAGAGGACAATGAAGAGGGACAAGGAAAAAGGATAAGATTAAGAGGACAATGAAGAGGGACAAGGGAAAAGGATAAGATTAAGAGGACAATGAAGAGGGACAAGGGAAAAGGATAAGATTAAGAGGACAATGAAGAGGGACAAGGAAAAAGGATAAGATTAAGAGGACAATGAAGAGGGAAAAAGGAAAAAGGATAAGATTAACCCTCTCACGCTGACTGGACGTATTTTACGTCGACATTTTTTTTCTCCCGTGTGCCGACTGGACGTATTTTACGTCGACTTACAAAAGTTTTTTTTAAAATTCGCGGAAAAATACTTATAGGCCTACCAGCCTAAAACTTTTGAATCACGCGCCTTGGGGGATGCTGGGAGTTCACGGATCAAGGTGTTGTTTTGTTTACAATCGTTACGCAGGCGCGCAAGCGCGAATTTCTTTCTTGCCGCACTAAAAAGTATCTGTGACACATCTCGGAAATTATTTCGTCACTTTGACATAATTTTTGTACCATTGTAAATTAGCCGTTACATGAAGTATTGTATATGGAAATGTGTGCATTTTTATGTAGAATACAACAATAAAATACTCATGATTGTAGCTTTTATCAGTTTTGAGATATTTTCATATAAATAACGATAATTGCCAAAATTTCAACCTTTGGTCAACTTTGACTCTACCGAAATGGTCAAAAAATGCAATTGTAAGCTAAAACTCTTATATTTTAGTAATATTCAATCATTTACCTTAATTTTGCAACTAATTGGAAGTCTCTAGCACAATATTTTGATTTATGGTGAATTTATGAAAAAACATTTTTCTTACGTCCGCGCGGTAACTCTTCCGAAAAAAATCATACATGCGATTGTGGTAATGTTTGCACCATTTTAAAATTAGCCGTTATATAAAGTTTTGTATATGGAAATGTGCGCAATTTCATGCACAATACAACTAAAAACAACCCATGGTTGTAGCTTTTATCAGTTTTGAGATATTTTCATATAAATAATGATAATTGCCAAAATTTCAACCTTCAGTCAACTTTGACTCTACCGAAATGGTCGAAAAACGCAATTGTAAGCTAAAACTCTTATATTCTAGTAATATCCAAGCATTTACCTTCATTTTGCAACAAATTGGAAGTCTCTAGCACAATATTTAGATTTATGGTGAATTTATGAAAAAAATAACATTTTCTTTACGTCCGCGCGGTAACTCTTCCGAAAAAATCATACGTGCGATTGTGGTAATGTTTGCACCATTTTAAATTAGCCGTTACATAAAGTTTTATATATGAAAATGTGCGCAATTTCATGTAGAATACAACAAAAAATAATTGAAGGTTGTAGCTTTTCTCATTTTTGAAGTATTTGCATATAAATCAATATAAATAGAAAAAAATCCACGTTCGGTCAACTTTGACTCTACCGAAATGGTCGAAAAACGCAATTGTAAGCTAAAACTCTTACAGTCTAGTAATATTCAGTCATTTATCTTCATCTTGAAACAAATTCTAAGTCTCTAGCAAAATATTTAGATTTATGGTGAATTAAAAAAAAAATCTTTCCTTCCCCCCGCGCGCGGATTCTCCGCCACAAATCTCCGAAATGCGTACGTCCCATTCTCGGATATTTGCTCCGTTTCATATTAGGCATTTCATAGAGTTTTATATATGAAAATGTGCGCAATTTCATGTAGAATACAACTAAAAATATTTGAAGGTTGTAGCTTTTCTTATTTCCGAAATAATTGTATATAAAATATATATATATAAAAAAATTCGACATTCGGTTAAATTTAACTCGTCAGATATGGTCGAAAACTGCAATTGTAAGCTAATACTCTTACAGTATAGTAATATTCAATCATTTGTCTTCATTTTGAAAGAAATTGGAAGTCTCTAGGAAAATATTTAGATTTATGGTGAATTTTTGGAAAAAATATTTGTTTACATCTCTGTGTTGCTTTTATCGTTTTACAATGTGTTATATACCAAAATGATCGCAATTTAGTGTACATTACAACGAAAAAAAAAGTAACTTGTTACCTTTAACCGTTTTGCGCACAGCGCGATTTGAATACAATTATATATGAAATTTCGTTTTTGCGCTATCATATATCGCATTATTTATATATGATAATGATAATTTTTTTCATTTCTGATGGTTGCATACTAAACTTCAGCCAATGACAAAAAAAGGAGCCAAAAATGAACTCTTAATCTCGAAAACTAAGCGCTCTGTGATTTTTTGAAAAAAATATTTTTTCCGCTTCCGCGCTCACTCTGAAACACCTCCGGCACACGGGAGACAATTTTTTTTTTACCGCTTCGGCGTAAGAGGGTTAAGAGGACAATGAAGAGGGACAAGGAAAAAGGATAAGATTAAGAGGACAATGAAGAGGGAAAAAGGAAAAAGGATAAGATTAAGAGGACAATGAAGAGGGACAAGTTAAAAGGATAAGATTAAGAGGAACAATGAAGCGGACAGGAAAAGGATAAATTAAGAGGGGACATGAAGAGGGGCAGGGGGAAAAGGATAAGATTAAGAGGACAATGAAGAGGACAAGGGAAAAGATAAGATTAAGAGGGACAATGAAGAGGGACAAGGGAAAAGGATAAGATTAAGAGGGACATGAGAGGGACAGGGAAAAGGACATAAGATTAAGAGGACAGAAAGAGGGACAAGGGAAAAGGATAAGATTAAGAGGACAATGAAGAGGGACAAGACAAAGGATAAGATTAAGAGGACAGTGATGAAAGAGGGCACAAGGGAAAAGGATAAGATTAAGAGGACAATGAAGAGAGGCAAGGGAAAAGGATAAGATTAAGAGGACAATGAAGAGGGACAAGGGAAAAGGATAAGATTAAGAGGACAGTGAAGAGGGACAAGGGAAAAGGATAAGATTAAGAGGACAATGAAGAGGACAAGGGAAAGGAAACGATTAGAGGACAAAGTTTTTTTTTGAAGAGGGACCAAGGGAAAAGGATACGATTAAGAGGGGGACAATGAAGGAGGCAAGGGAAAAGGATAGATTAGAGGGACAAATTGAAGAGGGACCCACGGGAAAGGATAAGATTAAGAGGACCAAGTGAAGAGGGACAAAGGGAAAAAGGATAAAAGAGTTAAGAGGAAATGAAGAGGGGCAAGGGAAAAGAAAGATAAGAGGATACATGAAAGAGGGGAAAGGGCAAAAAGGATAAGATTAATGAGGACAATGAAGAGGGACAAAGGGAAAGGATAAGATTAAGAGGACAATGAAGAGGGGCAAGATGAAAAGATAAGATTAAGAGGACAAGAAGAAGGGAAACAAGGGATAAGATTAAGAGGACAATGAAGAGAGGGGCAAAAGGGAAAAGGATAGATAAGAGGGACAGTAATGAGAGGGACAAGGAAAAGGATAAGATTAAGAGGGACAGTGAAGAGGGACAAGGGAACAAAAGGGAAAAGGATAAGATTAAGAGGGAACAATGAAGAGACAAGGAAAAGGATAAGATAAGAGGACAATGAAGAGGGACAAAAGGGGAAAGGATAAGATAAGAGGACAGTTGACGAGGGACAAGGGAAAAGGATAAGATAAGAGGCAATGAGAGGACAGGGAAAAGGATAAGATTAAGAGGACAATGAAGAGGGGGCAAGGGAAAAGGATAAGGATTAAGAGGGACATTAGAGGGACAAGGGAAAAGGATAAGATTAAGAGGACCACTGAAGAGGGAGGCAAGGAAAAAGGATAAGATAAGAGGACAGTGAAGAGGGACAAGGGAAGGGGAAGAAAGAGGCCAAAATGAAGAGGGACAAGGGAAAAAGGAGGAAGATTAAGAGGACAATGAAGAGGGGCAGGGAAAAGATAAGTTAGAGGACAATGAAGAGGGACAGGAAAAGGGATAAAAAATGGATAAGGAGAAATGAAGAGGACAAGGGAAAAGATAAGATTAAGAGGACAATGAAGAGGGCAGGAGAAAAAGGGATAAGATTAAGAGGACAATGGAAGAGGGGGACAAGGGAAAAAGGGATAAGATTAATGGAGACAATGAAGAGCAAGGAGAAAAATGATAAAAGATTAAGAGGACAATGAAAGAGGGACAAGGGGAAAAGGAAAAGATTAACAGGACAAGAAGAGGGCAAGGAAAAGGATAAGATTAGAGGACAATGAAGAGGGGACAAGGGAAAAGAAAATATAGATTTAAGAGGACAAATGAAGAGGGACAAGGGAAAAGGATAAGATTAAGAGGGACATGAAGAGGGACAAGGAAAAGGGATAAGATTAAGAGGACAATGAATTAGAGGGCAAGAGACTAGATTAAGAGGACCAATGAAAGAGGGACAAGTTTTTTTTTGGAAAAAGGATAAGATTAAAGAGGACAATGAAGAGGGACAGGGAAAAGGGATAAGATTAAGAGGACAATGAAGAAGGGAAGGGAAAAAGGAATAAGATAAGATTGGACCAATGAAGGAGGACAAAGGGAAAAGGATTAAGATTAAGAGGACAATGCAAGGGGACAAGGAAAAGGTGATAAGATTAAGAGGACACACTGAAGAGGGGCAAGGGGAAAAGGATAAGTTTAAGCGGACAATGAAGAGGGACAAGGGGAAAAGCGTCAGATTAAAGAGGACAAATGAAGAGAGTCAAGGGAAAAGGATAAGATTAAGAGGACAGTGAAGAGGGACAAGGGAAAAGGATAAGATTACGAGACAATGAAGGGGACAAGGTAAAAGGATAAGATTAAGAGGACAATGAAGAGTTGCAAGAGAAAAGGATAAGATTTAGGGACAATGAAGAGGGACAAGGGAAAGAGGGATATGATTAAGAGGGACAAATAAGAGAGTCAGAGAGTCAAGGGAAAAGATAGATTAAGAGGACAATGAAGAGGCCCAGGGTAAAAGGATAAGATTAAGAGGACAATGAAGAGTGGCAAGAGAAAAGTATAAGAATTAGAGGACAATGAAGAGGGACAAGGAAAAGGATATGATTAAGAGGACAATGAAGAGGACAAGTGGAAAAGGCTAAGATTACGAGGACAATGAGGTGGCAAGAGAAAAAGAGATACTATTAAGAGGACAATGAAGAGGACAGGGAAAAGATATTGATTAAGAAGGACAATGAAGAAGATTCAAGGGAAAAGGATAATATTAAGAGGCCAATTGAAAGGGAACAAAAGGGAAAGGATTAAGGAATTAAAAGGAAACATGAAGAAGGGGCAAGGAAGAAAGGGAAATAAAAGGGAAATTAAGAGGACAATGAAGAGGGACAAAAGGAAAAAGAATTAAGAATTAAAGGACAATTGAAGGAAGGGGCACGAGAATAAAAGGATTAAGATTACGAGGGACATGAAGAGGGACAAGGGAAAAAGATAATTTAAGATTGACAATGGAAGTTAGGGACAAGGGAAAAGGATAAGATTAAGAATGACATGGAAAAGAAAGTTCACGGGAAAAGTACGATTAAGAAGGACAATGCCGAGGGACAAAAGAAAGTGGAATAAGATTTAGAGTAACATTGGAACGAGGGGCGGGAAAGGAAAAGGATAAGATTACCGAGGACAGTGGAATAGGGGCAAGGGGAAAAGGATAAGATAAGGAGGACATTGAGAGGGACAAAGGAAAAGGATAAGATTTAAGAGGACAATGAAGAAGGGAAGGGAAAAAGGATTAAGAATTAGGACAATTGAGATGGACAAGGGAAAAGGATAGATTAAAGAGGACATGAAGAGGGGCATGGAAGAATAAAAGGTTATAAGAAAGACAAAAGGTGAAGAGGACAAGGTAAAAGGATAAGATAAGAAGGAACAATGAAGGAGGTGGGGCAAAAGGAAGAAAAGGATAATATTAGAAGGAAACAAAGTGAAGAGGTGGCAAGGGAGATAAGATAAAGAGGACAAATGAAGATTGGCAAAGGGAAGGGAAAAGGATAAGATTTAAGAGACAATGAAGAGGGGCAAGAAAGGAAGATTAAGGAATAAGGGGACAAAAGGAAGAGGCCAAGGGAAAGGATACGAATTAAGAGGAACAATGAGAGGGCAAGGAAAAGGATTAAGAGATTAAGAGGTAAGAGGACAATGAAGAGGGATCAGGGAAAAGGATAAGATTAAGAGGACAGTGAAGAGGGACAAGGGAAAAGGATAAGATTAAGAGGACAGTGAAGAGGGACAAGGGAAAAGGATAAGATTAAGAGGACTGTGAAGAGGGACAAGGGAAAAGGATATGATCAAGAGGACATGTTGACATGTTAAAGGGAAGTCTGGGGGTACAATGTACCTGAAGTACTCACTAGTCATTTTAGAAACAGTTTTGGTAGGTAAAGGTTTTTAATTAGGTGTAGGTGACAGCTTTTTCATGTTGGTTATTTCTGGTCTTAGCCCAGGGCAAGGGCAATATTTTGTTGTTTCTTCGTTGAGTCAGCGGTGAACATTATGACTACGAGGATCTTCCACTCCATGTAGAAGCACCCAATGGTCATATTCCAAGCCTTTTACTAAGTAAGATGAGCACCGACCAGAGGCAGTATTCTCCTGCAGTTGCTCTCTTGCAAGGTAAGGTACAACAGGCACTAGTAACAGTGCTTTTGGGTATTTTTTCAAGAATCATTTGTTATTTTTGAATTAAAACTCACATCCACACTCCCCCGTCCTTGCAATAGGTAATCAGCTGTATAATTGTTCGGTAAGACACTGCAATAAAAATGGAATTTTCATTGTAAAATGAAATTTTATTGCATACTTACCGAACAATTATTAATCAAAACCCTCCCTCCTCCCCGCAGGTGGATGGCTGGGCAGAACGAATTGATGTTACCTGGGCAGTTGTACCTGTAGCTCCCTCGAGTGGAGGAGATGACGTCACCTACATCAGCGCTGGCGGCGCCACCGCGGAAGTTTTGAATCTATTGTCTGCCATTCGTAGGGAACCTACAGCTGTATAATTGTTCGGTAATTATGCAATAAAATTTCATTTTACAATGAAAATTCCATTTTCAACAAGCAAAGTAGTTTGGGGTTTTACAGAAACAGGTCCTCCTATTAGGGGAATTTTTCAGTTTATTGAAATTCTTTATTTCTTGGACATGATTGCATCTTTGTAGTTTTATTTATAAAATGCTGGACATTTTACCTGGAGAATACAAGCTGTGAGCAGTGGATGCTGGAAATTTTCATACCTGTCTTGGCTGTTCCTTAATAAATGCCAGTGGGAAACCACCTCTTAAGCATAAGTAAGTGACTTAGCCTAAGACAATTTGAGGCAGCTCAGAAATCTCTTGATGCCAAATGCTGTAGATTTTCTTACATGTCTTAAGTGTGGAAACCTTGCATGTTTTTTATTAATACTGTAGTTAAGAAGCATGAGGAGCTTTGCCCCATTGTCCTCCTCCTCCTCCTCCTCCTCCTCCTCCTCCTCCTCCTCCCCTCCTCCTCCTCCTCCTCCTCCTCCTCCTCTTGAGTAAAGATTCTTTGAAGTGAGCGGTACAACCCTCAACTCCTTAGGGAAGACTGCTTCACTTTTGGCACATTTGCAAGCAGCTCAAGGGAGAGCCCTGGTCGGTGAAAGTATTGAAAGACAGGTTTTCAGTTTCCTTCATGTCACGTCTGCTATTGTCCCAGTCTAATTCCTTTCCTGCTTATCATTATTATATAGAGAATCTTTGAGTGCTTTGGGAAGAAGTATCTTCATTGCTATTCTAGCCAGTGGTAGAGCAAGTAGACAGCAAGAACCCAAGCTTAATTGTCTTTCTGGTTCTCAAAGGTTTTTGGGCCTGGGAACCAACCTTAGATATTTACCCAAGCTCAGCTAGTTTGTCAGGCACACTTTTTTTCTATGGAAACACTCAGCATAGTTCTGGAAGCTATGGAGAGGCAAGACTGAATGATTTCCAAAGACATGAAAGATGTTTACTTTCTAGCCCCACTCCATCCCTCAGAAAGGTTTCTCTTAGGTTTGTTTGAGGAGAAAGTTTATCAATTCCTGGTGCTATATTTTGGTCTGAATACAGCACCCTAGGTGTTTTTATCAAGTTCAGGCTCCTTGAGGAAAGAAAGGCTCATGTTCTCAGAATATGGATGATTCTCTCTCAGTGTTTGGTTAATTCTGGGCAGCTCCTTGCCAGGGATCTTGATGGGCACAAATCTCTTCCTTAAACTTGCATCAGTTGTAGTAATTCTGTTAAATCTATCCAAATCATGTTTAACACTTGCACAGACAATAATATGCTTAGGGATGGTGATCGACTCTCGCTTCTGTGAAAACATTAAAACCTTTACCAGATGGAGTTTTCAGGCTTCTCTGACAGCATTAAAGCCTTTACTAGCCCAGAAGTTGCTCACTCTTTTGGGGCATATGACATCTCTGGAGAAATTTGTAAGAGGCTAGTCTCAGGATGAGGCCCCTACAGTTTTATTAAAGGAAGGTGTGGGATGGGAGAAATGTGCAAGATTCTCACTACGTTCTTGAACTGTTGGACTTGAAAAAAAAACTTTTTATGGTGGAGCCACCATTGTTCTTGACTGTTGGAAGGAACCTCCCTGGAAGTCAAGAATCTGGAGTCCTTGTTCTATTGAAACGGTTCTGTAACAGGTTGGAGGACAGTGTTGAGAAATCATAAGATGATGGGGCCATGGTCACAGAAGGAAAGTTCACCACATATCAGTCACCTAGAGTTGTTGGTGATATGGGTCTATGGCCATTTACTTGGACAGCACGGCGTGACTGCTACATCAGACATCAAGGAGGCACCCAGTTAGAGGGTAATTTTTCAGCAACAAGAGAGCTGTTATGGTGGGCAGAAGCCAATAACATTTCTTTAATTCCCCAATATGCACCAGGCAAGTTCAGTGTATTGGCTGACCTATTAAGTCTTGAGGACCAAGTTTTACTTATGAAGTGGTTTCTCCACCTGGGCATTTGCAAATGGCTTTGGAAACTGTTGAGGACTCAAACTGCAGTAAGTCTCTTTGCCACAAATCTGAACCACAAGCTCTCCCTGTAGTGTTTTCCTTGCCTTACCAGGATCCTCGGGTATGGGTGTTAGATGCCCTCATGCTAGATATGTCCTTTCTTGACTCATGCTTTTCACCCATTTGCTTGAGTTGCAGAAAGTTTTCAGCATACGGAGAGTGGCAGAATTTGTGCATGATTTTTATTGCTCCTTGTTGGCAAAGAAGAGGATGGTTTCAAGCCCTACCTCTAGTGATAGTGCTCCATTTACTCCTTAAAGCAGATCTATTCAACCTCACATATGGTGGTTCCATCAAAATTTTCTTGTACTTCAGTTAGTTGTTTATAGACTCTACCGTCCCTGAGCTAGAGGCTTTTGAGAATTGTAGAGGAAAATTATCCTGGTAACAAGGAGGACCTTTATCAATAAATTGTACCGGCAGCAGTGGGTTTTCATAGATCTTTGTGCCATTCCTGAGGGATATCCAATGCCCTGAACCTATAATTATAGATATTTTCGGGTATTTCAGGAACCTTTCATTGCCTGCAATCAAAGTGTACCAGTCTATGCTAACCATGGTACCATGCCAAGGTATGGACTGGTCTTAAGCTAAAGATCTTCAAGAAGCCTTTGAGATTGAAAAGCCTAGGAGGAATCTAAGTCATATCTTAGCTTGGGGTTTGGACATATATTCTGAAATACCGTTATCAAGTCCCTGTTGAACCTTTGAATAGCTTCCCTAAAATCTGACTATGAAGACATTGTTCTTGGTTGCCTTGGCTATAGCAGAGAGGGGGAGAGTGAGCTTCAAGCTTGTTGGCCAGAGTAAAGTTTGTCATAGGTGAGACAATTTTGGCCTTTCTAACCTGGTTTAGAGCAAAAGATTATTTCAGTGCCAGGGCACTTCCTAAATCTGAATATTCCTAATCCTTTATGTGTGGTTAGAACTTTATCCTGTTATCTGGAATGTCTTAAACTTCTAAGAAATAATGTTGCGAATCTTTAATGTTAGGATGGGAAACCATCCCTTCCTATGAGCAAGAATGTGTTGCCCATTCTCAGATCCTTAGTTAGAGAAGCTCATACCAAGTTTGACTTTCTGCTCATCTTTATTAAAGGTAAAAATATATTAGGACAATAGCTACATCCTTTAATTTTTTTAAATCTCTCTTTAGAAAGGGCTGTAGCAGCTGCGCAACGGAGATACAATTCTATTTTCATGTTGCCTTATTTGAAAGATGTTGACATTCAATATGAGACTGCAGAAGCGTGACACCACTAGTGGTGGCAGGTGATGTCTTGATCTTCCTACATCCCTTCCTGTGAACAAGAATGTGATGTCCTTTCTCTGATCCCTAGCGATGGACGCTCATGTCAAGCTGCATTCTGCCTTTTTACCTTTGTTAAAGGTAAAAATGCATTAAGGCAATAGCCACTTCCTTTAATTTGGTTAAAATCTCTCATTAGAAAGGACAATAGAAGCTGCACAATGGAGATGCAATTCTGTTTTTATGTTGCATTATTTGAAAGATGTTGACATTCAATATGGGGATTACAAAGGTTTCGATACCACTAGTGGTAGCGGTTGATGTCTTACCCTGAATCTTTAAGTAGCCTCTTTTCTTACTGTATCTTTTGGTATTTGGAAAATCCAGCAGAGTTTTAGGGATTATGAAGGTACACATTGTTTGTACATTGGTATTTCTAAGTGTTTGTTGCCTGTCTTTTGATGTGCTTGGTCCCCACACAGGAAGTTTAACCTCAGGTGAATTAAGCTGCTATCCTCTGCAAGGGACCTTTAGAAACTCATACTTGAAGCCCTTGTAGCCAGACAACAAATCCTTCCAGGGTGGCAGTGCTGGCCTACAGATTTTGCATCAGGTAAGAATGTGTCAAAGCTCATTGGATTTAGATAGCTTTTAGTTTCGTTGTCAGTGGACCTTTGGGAATGTACCTTGACACACCTTGTATAATTTGTGAACTGGCATTCGTAAGAGAGGGAAGTTCATTTATTAATATAAGTTCAGACATATAAAGTTATTATTTAAAAACCTGTATATTACAAGAGGTTTTCCTTCCTTCCTCTCCACATAAAAGCTTCAAGATGATTGACAGTTATGCTTTCATCTCTCTCTGTAAGATGTAGACAGGAAAAGATCAGGGAAAAGAATTTACTGAACTAATATCTTAATAATTCACTATTGCATTTTCTTTAATAATTGATATTTTGATGTGTTTACATTAATATTATTTGAAAAATAGTAAGTAATTTATTTGTCATACACAGTAAATAAACATACATATTACATATGTATACAAAAATTATCTCATCCCAGTGAGAAAAAGAGAGAGAGAGAGAGAGAGAGAGAGAGAGAGAGAGAGAGAGAGAGAGAGAGAGAGAGAGAGAGAGAGAGAGAGAATTATTTTTATTGTTTGATATTATTCAATCATATTAAATTTGATAGTGTTTGAAAATTTTTACTGTAAATCATTATTTTACATAAAATGTATATGTTCGTACAGTACAGTACAGGCAGTCCCCGGGTTACGACGGGGGTTCCGTTCTTGAGACGCGTCATAAGCCGAAAATCGTTGTAAGCTGGAACATTGTCAAAAATCCTAAGAAAACCTTACTTTAATGCTTTGGATGCATTGAAAACTATGTAAACTGCATTCTTATTGCATTTTTCATCCAAAAAACTTCAAATATTGATTATTTTGCATTTTTGGTGTCATATTTCATCTGCCAGATCAGCGTTGTAGGCGTCGTAACTCTGGAAATAATGTCTGATGAATATAATTAAGAAGTGCCTTAACCTCGGAACGTCGTAAGCCGAACCTGGACTGCCTGTATTTAGTCACAAAAATAATTTAAGAATACAGAATACTATTGCTTTACGAAAGAATCTGTGAATGGGTGTGTTTTCCCGCAAATGACTTGTAGATAGGTTCCACAGAAAATTCTGTAAATTGCTGAGTACACAAATTGCGAGTCTACGAATCTGGGGGTTGACTAAATTTAATAAAAAAAAAAATTTTTCACATACAATCCCATTACTACATAATTATGATAATAATAATTGACACTCCTCCCTACCCACCTTGATACAGCTGGGAATGACCAGATTAGTTCTTCATTGGACAAGTGGGTTGCATACTCACTTATCAATCTAGTAGTCTGAGTTCACTTTCTGCTGCCGCCAATGCAGAGCCAGAGGATTTTATTTCTGGTGATTAGAGATTAATTTCTCTATATTATGTGGTTCGGATCCCACAAGAAGCCGTAGGTCCTGTTGCTAAGTAACCATTTGGTTCTTAGCCACAAAAATAACAATCTAATCCTTCAGGCCAGCCCTGGGAGAGCTGTTAATCAGCTCAGTGGTCTGGTTAAACTAAGATTTACTTAACTTACACCACCATAGTTGTTTGAGGACCCAGATTCATATTCAGAAAAGTGGAAAAGGAGAATACAGCCCTCAGTTGGACCATGTCTGGAGATGGTAGCTAAGTAGAGAAGGACTGTTGTAAAGTACAGGCAGTCCCCAGATATTGGCGGGGGTGCCGTTCTTGATGGCATGATGATAACCAAAAATTGGTGATAATTGCAACGATCCCCAGTTATCGGCGTCAATAACCAAGGATCAGCACCGATAACCAAGGACAGTCACAGATAACTTAGGATTGGCACCAATAAGTGGGGATCGTTGCATATCAGGACCAAAAATTTGGTTATAGTTGTTAGACAAGTGCCATGAATCCAGATCACAGATAATTGAGGCTGCCAGTTACTTGTGACTGCATGTAGTTGGTGTGTATGAGAAAGCTTGAATTTAGTTTCAAAATGATACTGTGTTTGAATGCTTCAACGGAATTTTCTCTCTTTACAGCATATGACAAACCCTTCTTGATTTCACTTCTGTCAAAATCTGTGGAAGTTAAAACCCCTGAGCCTAATATTGATGTGCAAAGTATATACATGGACAAACCAAAGCTGGTTGCAGTCGCCAACTCCAAAAAGTAAGACATCATAATGATGGCATTTGTTTCTCATGAATTATCTGTTTCATTTTGATTATTATGTATTCTGTTAGTGATAATTTCAGGTTTTCATTACAAGATGTAGTTTACAAATCATTTCATAAAAAAGACTTTTACTGTAAATCTGTTACAATATAAACCATTTTTTTATGCTACAAAAAAAATTTCTTGCGCAAAAGGATAAAGAATGCAGAATTTGGTCCCTCATTGCATACAAAGAAGGATCCCTTGATTCTCAAAAGCTAATTGTTCCTACCCAAAACAAACCCTCAGTCTTTACATTTGGGATTAACTTTCAGCAAGCTGAAAATCCAGCCGCTAAAATCTTAGCAAGGTGTTTATGGTAACAGTTACCGAAGGTATAGGCGGAAGTACTGCCCACTTAGTTGGAGTTCGCTCAAATCTGCACAGCTTACTTTTGGCTGAAGTCTCTATGAGACGTGCATTCCTTCTCTGTCCTGTCGTTCAGCTTTCTTTTTGTGTTTGGTTAATTTTGTTTATACAATGTGTCTTCTTCTTCCCAGCTTTAACCCATTTTTATATGGGGTCTCCGTTATAAATGAGTCGTCTCCATCAATTTCTGTCCTGTGCATCATTCTCATTGTTTATATCATGTGTATACTGGTATACTGAAACAGTTTATTTTGTGTTTTTCTGTCTTTATAATGATATATTCACTTATATAATTTTAATTTGTTTTGTGTACTATTCTGTTTTTTTAACAATGTTTTTTTATTTTAAACTACAGCAATACCTCAATCTTAAGTGATTCGAGTCACACAAATTCACAATAGTGAGACTTTATTGGAAACTAACTAATTATCATACACAAGTGTTACACAGACATGCAAACACAACATTTTTGAATCCTTAAGGAACTGCAAAAGTGTTTGTTTAATTGTATATGTAATTTATAGGTTTTCAAGCTTTTATGTGTAAATTAAATATCATTAAATAATGAAAATAATTTCTCTCTCTCTCTCTCTCTCTCTCTCTCTCTCTCTCTCTCTCTCTCTCTCTCTCTCTCTCTCTCTCTCTCTCACCGAGATGAGAGAATTTTTTATGGTACATGTGAGTATGTTTATTAGCATTTTCAAATAATAATAATAATACATAATAATATACCGTATATACTCGAGTAACGTGCGATCTCGCATATCATGCGACCCCCAAATTTTTACCAATAAACAGTGGTTTTGTCATGTATCTCATGTATCATGCGAGTTCCTTTTCCGAGAGCGTCAGTTCATAAGGTTGGTGGTTTAGCGTGCCAAATGGCCGAGTCATTCAGATGTGTGCTGCTGCTTGTCAAGTTACGGTAATTTTCTTACTAATCTCGAGAATTGAATAGAAAATCTCAAGATTAAAAAAGAATCCCAAGATAATAAAATAATTGTAAAAATAACACGCCTTGGAGTCCTCTCTCTATCTCACTCTCTCTCTCTCTCTCCCTCTCTTCTCTCCCTCTCTTCTCTTCTCCTCTTCTCTCTATCTCTCGCTCTCTCTCTCCTCTCTCTCTCTCGCTCTCTCTCTTCTCTCTCTCTCTCATCTCTCCTCTCTCTCTCTCTCTCTCAGGAATAAATACTGTAATTTGAGTCTTTCACCAACGGGTATCAGTAAATGTGTAGACGTGTGCGTGTTTTAAAAAATGTGCAGTACACACACATTCTGATGTTTCGGTTTTTGGAATTTTTCAGATTTCGGAAATGTGAAGTCAGATACATAATTAAATAAACATCACTACTGCAGCAAAAACATTTTTTCCCTTTGTTTTTCATTATTGTTATTTATTAATTACAGTTTATTTAAAAAAATATTAATATGATACTATTAAATGAATGTGAGATAATTAAGATCACCTATAATAAAATAGTGGGACAATTAATACCATATGTTCACTAATAGCTATTATTTTCAAAACAAACTTTCCGTAAAACGCAAAAAATATATGTACATAACAATCAAAATATAATAATGTTTTGCAGTTCAACTTGTGAATTTTAACAATAAGTATGACTATATAATATATTTCACCAATATCGATCTTGAAGTTGAAGAGTCGTAAAATTTTGAGGATTGTCCGGGAAAAGGATTTGTACTTTGTGATTACGTATCGCTACAACACCATGTGGTATTTTCATACCACTATATTGATGACGCATCGCTATGACACACTGGTATTTTTCATACCACTATACATTAAAGTTAAAATTATCATATTATATTATTGTTTTCACGAAGAAATAATTATACAAAGAAAATTATTGAGTAATTTTTGCCGTCAGCAGTCAGAAAATCACGAACATGGTAACGTTCAAACCTAGTGTCATCCACGGCTATGTCTATAAATAGAACAGAAGCAGAGGGTAGTCATTGGATAACAGATCTCCATGGCTACCAACCAACCAATCAGGTGTTAGTTATACTATGAGAATTTCTTAGAATGAACGTTTACTCACGCGAATCTAACGATGATGTGTGTGTTTTGCATACAATACGTAGTTTTAGTTTTTATTAGTGTAAGTATTTTACTGATTACATGAAGAATAGAATGATTCCTTCTCATTACTTTGAATGCAAAATGGTTTGAAGATTCTTCCGCAAAAACAAAAGAAAAAAAATTCTTTAAAAGATGATACCTATTTACTAACGTGGTTGACATAGTTTCAAAACAAAATTCAGCTCTAATCTCTGGAAAAATGTTAATCTTTCTGTCTCCTGGTCACACCCTTTATATCCCCGGCGACTAACAACGACAAAATTTGTTTGTTTGTTTTATCTTCCAAGATGTAGGTATTTATTACCTGTAGGTACAACACATTTTTTAACAGTATGCCCATACACACACACATACAGTTGCGCGTATGCTAATACCTATTGGTTTCAGAGACTCAAGTTAACACTTACAGTATAGTTGAGAGGGGAGAGAGAGAGTTCATCCTAGATGGCCTTGGTTCATCTCTCTATCTCTCGAGGAATGTTAAGATTTGTTCCCTGCTCTTTGTAAATTTAGTCCATGCGACTGACAGCAACAAAATTCATATTTATTTTTTCTTCCAGATATGAATTAACCGTACTGCACATTTTTAACAAGCATGAACACACTGCAATATACTCTCTCTCTCTCTCTCTCTCTCTCTCTCTCTCTCTCTCTCTCTCTCTCTCTCTCTCTCTCTCTCTCTCTCTCTCTCTCTCTCTCTCTCTCAGAAAAGATACCGTAAATTCAATTTATCAGTATCTTTTCCTGATAGACAGACAGAGTAAATATTTAGGACTCCAAGGCTTGGCATATGTCAATTATTTTATTATCTTGGGATTTTTGGTTAATCTTGGGATTTTCCATGGTCAACTCTTGGGATTAGTAAAAAAAAAATGCGATTATTTGAGTAGCAGTAGCAGCAGCTGCAGCGCGCACCCAAATGAATTGGGTAAGCCTAGCACGCCAAACAATAGTATTTACAAAATGAGCTGAGCTCTCTGGCTGGCTGTTTTGGTCCTCCCACGTGTTTGATCGCATATCTGCCAAATTTATAACAACAACACAGATAAAACCTTTTCTCCCAATACAGATATCAAATATTATCTTTTCCGTTATGCAGAATTCTTTCTGTTACGCAGAATTCTAAATAAATTACGTAGGTTCACGATTGATAAAGTTTTTTTTATGCAATAACAAGAAACGGAGTCAGATTTTCTATCACCACAGCATCTCATTTTGGTGTTGTTGTGAATATTTCAACCAGTTCCACACGTTTAAATCCATACTGACTGTACAGTCTGCAGGCAGTTCTCCCTTCTACACATATCTTGATTTCTTAATACCGTAGGTATAGAATAAATTGGTGAGCAAGGAAATATGAAATAAAGCATAACAGAGTAAGTTTGACGAGTGAGAAAATAAACAATCGTATGCAAACAGATTCTCTCTCTCTCTCTCTCTCTCTCTCTCTCTCTCTCTCTCTCTCTCTCTCTCTCTCTCTCTCTCTCTCTCTCTCTCTCTCTCTGAACAAAATATGAGATAGGAATCAATGACTGGAATATTGCTTGAATGCGATATGGCAAAGTTTTGGCCTGACTGAAGTGTGGAGTGACTTTGACACCGACTTACAAGTTATTCTTGGTCATCTCACAGCCATGGATAGACATCAACTTCACAGCCGAGAAAGGGCAATCGTTTACAAAATAATTAGGTTTGGAAAATGCGGGCCTATGTTGTCCCATAAAAAAAGCTTTCGCTCGGACAGCTGAGGATTTAGGAGAGAGAGAGAGAGAGAGAGAGAGAGAGAGAGACGAGAGAGAGAGAGAGAGAGAGAGAGAGAGCAGGCCGAATAGGAAGGAGATTAAAGTACCTGGGAATGAAAACCCTTATAATCTTATAATTATAGCCTCGGGGTTTGTCTCAAGGACATTCAAAGGTCTGTCAAACACGGGCAGTTGTTGTTTTTGTAAAATTAGCATAAGGGCAGATCTTTAAAAGCCACGCCAGAGAGCTCGCCACGGTGACAAGACTATACCTTCCATATGAAGATGAAATGATAAAAGATTTGGAAGATGACGAATATGACTGCGTTGATGGCGAAGATTTCAAAGCAGTATTTGATGATACGGACACGGAGAGCGACTTTGGAGGATTTTAGTTTATTAATTTTATGCATTTTTTTTACTTTAATAAATTTTCACTTAACTGCGTATCCTAAAATAAAAATGATAGTTCAAGTAACAAATGTTTCTTTTACCGAGTAAAACAAAAAGTAAAAATTCCTTCGGTATTGTGCCTTAATCAACTGATTTGGAAATTATAGATGGTTAGTCTAGAACAGTTAAACATGCTGTATAAACCAAAATAATGCAAATGGCGCACGATCGCTTTGTATTTTAAAATACAATAGTAATATGAGAATGCATACAATATTATTGGATATAGTGAAGTACAAGTAAAGCATAACTTTTTAAAAGATCTACTGTTTTCCTCCGGTAGTAACTATCGCAATCTGCCGATTTGGGAAAGCATAGACGGTTACGCTAATTTTATACCGCGTGTATGATGCGACCCCTTTAAAATTAGCTTCAAAATTAGGTTTCAAAAGTCGCATAATATGCGAGTATATACGGTAACTGTATGCAGTTACAGAATTTGTATGGGATAGTAGTATAAGAAATAAAGTAACCTTTATGTTTAACTCTTTAAGAAAGGACAACTCGTCTCTCCTTCTTACTGAGATGAGAGAATTTTTATGGTACTTGTATGTTTGTTAATATTTTCAAATATGTATATTAATAAGACCAATAAGATTGGATAAATAATAATAATAATAGTAAACCACATACCAAACAAATGTCCAGCACCTGCACAGAACCAGTACAAAAAGAGGCATGATTCAGTAGCAAAAGCCCTCCACTGGAGCCTGTGCAAGAAACACCAGCTACCTCACAATAATAAGAGGTACAGACATCAATCTGAGGGAGTGATAGGAAACGATCAGGCAAAGATCCTCATGGACTATGGTATCAGAACAGACAAAACCAAGAAAGTATAACTCATTGATGTTGCAATACCATGGGACACCAGAGTAGACGAGAAAGAAAGAGAAAAAATTTATAAGTATCAAGACCTGAAAATAGGAATAAGAAGGATATGGGATATGTCAATGGAATTGTACCCATAATAGGGACACTGTAGCAGAGTCCACCTAGCTTTGCAGCTAAGCCCCGCCCACTGCATGCCAGTGATTGGCTAACTCTCAAAGGGGAAATGATATCACACTAGTTAAGAGTCCAAATGATTACCTGTATGGATTTGACTCTGGTGATGTTGAGTGAGTGTAGTCCATGAATCCTGACACCACAGATTTGAGTTCTGGGAGCTGTGAAATATGCAACTGATATCTCAGATAAAAGATATATAAAGTTATACTATATCATTACAAAGATATTGGATAATTTTGTACTTGCATATGTTTTTTCATCATGCGCAGCCTAAATGCACATGCATCTTGCTTTTTTCTTTTAAATTGGTATTGGCCTACATTAGCGATCCCACACAGACCACATTAACTAAAATGAAGCATAGACTTATGCAGCCAGTTTCGATGTTAGGGTATTCATATATCATAATCCTGCATGTCAGATGTTAATATCATTGAGAGATTAGACCTACCCATCGATTTATATTTTGAGGTAATGGCATAACATGGGCCTACACATCAAATTATTTAATTTTTGGGAAATGACAAGGCATAGGCCTACACAACAAATTCTTATATTTTGGGGCAATGACAGGGCATGGGTCTACTCATCAATTGTTTATATTTTGAGACAATGAAAGGGCATAGGCTTTCATGTCAAATTCTTACATCTTGAAGCAATGTTAAAGCATAGGCCTACACATCAAATTCTTATATTTAGAGACAATGACAGGGCATGGACCTACACATCAATTTCTTATTGCAAATAGTTTTCTACCCATATCTATTGGAAATAGAGTAGCTTTCAATTGATATACAGTAGTTTCAGTGCCACGATATATAATGTATGTATATGCATAAAGTGGAATGTATGTGAATAAGCAAGACCACATACACATGCATGCATGGATGGCCATGGTAACTGTAACACCACTTATACCACAGAGAATAAAAGTAAAACTTATGGGCACATAGCTGATGGCACATACAGATCAATCTTATTACTATCTTAGCCTTACACACAACTATTAAACTGCTCTCAGTGAACTACTACGTATATTGAAAATATATTTACTAAAGGGATAACAAATTATATTACTGTGATTAGAAAATATAAGGCTGCTGTAGCATTTCTAAGAAAAGTATATGACAGATGAAAAAGTTATGTATAAGATGATCCAAACCAGTCTGTGAATAGCCCATGAATCACTTGATTTTGGGGACATTCTTGTAGATTACCCTCTCTCTCTCTCTCTCTCTCTCTCTCTCTCTCTCTCTCTCTCTCTCTATCTCTCCTCTCTCTCCTCTCTTCCTCTTCTCTCTCTCTCTCTCTCTCTCTCTCTCTCTGTTGTTAGTCTAGTTTAGGCTATATTTATAAAGATCTTGATTAGTTTTAATTAAAACAAGTTGCTTCATCTCAGTAACAAGTGTAGGCAGATAATTCTTTTCTGTACACCAGTATTTTATGAATAGGTCTATGCTTACTCTGCAATGGTAGGATACTGTATAAAAAATTTGCAAAGACACTACTAGCACCATAACAGCAGTAACAAAAATAAGAATAACCACAACAAGAACCACAATAAAATGGCTGAATATATGTTAGGCCTGTAATCCAAACATCATAAGTTGCATAAACAGAAAAAAAGACATAAAGCCTTATAGGTCTACATCATTTTTTATGATCCTTTTATTGTGATAATGTCCTTAAGAAAATTCCAGCAAATTATATCCAGTGTGACTTATAACATATGAAATTGTAACTTCAAGTTAAAAATAGGCATATTCTGGTTTTGAAGAGTGCAGTCACTGCCTGTCATCCCTCCGATTGTGCAAACGATTGCAATGAAATTAATTTCAAGACTTAAAATGTTGTAAAATTTCCTGAAATCAATATGAAATACCATTCTGCATTGCTATGGGAAAGTCTTTTTGTTTAAATTTAGAATGGTAAACATGCTTGACAATATCAGACGGTAATTACCATTGTCCAGAGATTCACGTGCACCAATTCAAATGCAAACATTCCCTGTGTCACATACTTATTCAGGTGAACCTCATTTACAAAACACAACATTGCAGCAATGCGGAACACTTTTGACTTCATTCATATTTTCTTGTTTTTTTTACCATTTTTAGGGAGGTGTGTAATTAGATTTTATTTCAGGGGATAATATAAAGTTTCCTTTTGGTAATAAGCACAATGTATTATTTTAGTTCTGTAAAACAACCATTGCAAAATAAATGAAGAGGAAAAGAGCCACAGATTAACCAGCTTTTCAAAATTATTTTCAGCCAATCAGCTTCAAGGAATGGTCATGACATAATCAGTGGGTGGGGCTCAGGTGCAAAGCTAGCTGTACCTTGCTCTAGGGATGATCCCAAGATCCCTGAAAAGGAACCAGGAAAAATTATATGCTGAAGTAGTTCCAGGACTCATGCCCTGTAGTGCCATCAGTGCACCTCATTCGGTGAAATGTAGGCATTACTTAACCCTTAAACGCCTATTGGACGTATTTTACATCGAGATAAATTGTCTTTTGGGTGCCGACTGGATGTAATTTAAGTTGACATAGAAAAGTTTTTAAAAATTCGTGGAAAAATACTTATAGGCCTACCAGCCAAAAACTTTTGAATCAAGCGCCTTGGGGAAAGCTGGGTGTTGTTTTGTTTACAATCGTTACGCAGGCGTGCAAGCGCAAATTTCTTTCTTATCGCACTAAAAAGTATCAGTGACTCATCTCAGAAATTATTTCGTCTCTTTGACATAATTTTTGCACCATTTTAAATTAGCCGTTACATGGAGTATTATACTATATGAAAATGTGCGCATTTTCATTTAGAATACAACAAAAAAATACTCATAATTGTAGCTTTTATCAGTTTTGAAATATTTTCATATAAATTAACGATAAGTGCCAAAATTTCAACCTTCGGTCAACTTTGACTCTACCGAAATGGTAAAAAAATGCAATTGTAAGCTAAAACTCTTATATTTTAGTAATATTCAATCATTTACCTTCATTTTGCAACAAATTGGAAGCCTCTAGCACAATATTTTGATTTATGGTGAATTTATGAAAAAAGCTTTTTCCTTACATCTGCGCGGTAACACTTCCGAAAAAATCATATGTGCGATTGTTGTAATGTTTGCACCATTTTAAATTAGCCGTTACATAAAGTTTTATATATGGAAATGTGTGCAATTTCATGCACAATACAACTAAAAACAACCCATGGTTGTAGCTTTTATCAGTTTTGAAATATTTTCATATAAATAACAATAAGTCCCAAAATTTCAACCTTTGGTCAACTTTGACTCTACTAAAATGGTCGAAAAATGCAATTTTAAGCTAAAACTCTTATATTCTAGTAATATTAAATCATTTACATTTATTTTGCAACAAATTGAAAGTCTCTAGCACAATATTTAGATTTATGGTGAATTTATGAAAAAAAAAAAAAAAAAACATTTTCCTTATGTCTGCGCGGTAACTCCTGAAAAAATCATATGTGCGATTGTCATAATGTTTGCACCATTTTAAGTTAGCTGTTACATAAAGTTTTATATATGAAAATGTGTGCAATTTCATGTAGAATACAACAATAAATTATATATGAAAATGTGTGCAATTTCCTGTAGAATACAACAATAAATTTCTGGGCCCAGCCTGTGTCGCTACATGAAATGTCCCTTTAGCACACATTTCTAAGGTAAATTAATGCTAACATATCAGAGAAAAAGCTAAAATGGAAATGCCAGAATATTCTGGCTCGCTCACCTTATATATAAAGGTGTCGGTATGGTTTCTGGGGCGAGTGAAACCACTTCCACGGGTCTCTTGCCATTTAGATTCATCCTTCTTCGAAATCTCTCTACCAGAGAGGGGCCGTACCAAGGCCCACTCCCCACTACAACTACTACTAGCGCCTCTAACGGCATCCTTTTTATTAGCACCACTCAGACCGCACATGTTTTTTCTTGCTCTGTGTTTTGTGCTCGTTTTTGGATTATCTTGCACCATGGAATGTCAAGCTATTGCTGCATCCAAGGTAAGTACTGCTAGAAGTGTTTCATGTCAATTTAGCCGGGCAAGGGCCCGTTTAACCTTTTTATTTCGGTTGTGAAAGACGGCGTCCCGGACAGCTTTGTTACCGAGCCGCCCTGCGCAGCTCGCTCCCACGTGTTTCATTGTTTCGTGCTACTTTCGGTCTCCTATACCGATTGTGCCTGAATGTTTTAGTAGTACATGTTTATTACTATGGTTTTGCATAATTGACATGTCATTACGATTATTTATGCATTTATCTTAACACAGGGGTTTCCTTGAGTTCTCACGAGCTCGTAGCCTACATCACTCCTATTAGCTCAGAGTTCATGCATGCATGTTCCTTTGTATTTAGGTCTATGATAGGCTCCCTTAGGACATACGTCCTTTCTTTTGGTCCTGAGCCACCCTGGCCACCGATCTACGTTCCTACGTATCAGCATAGGCCAGCTGATTTAAGTTGCTAGTCGCCCTCCCTTCTTGGTTGGCTCGACCCAGCTTCTCCAGGACTATTCTTTCTCTTATCCTCGATTTTCTTCCTTTCCCCAGTGTTTTTTGCTAGGATGTTATTGTATTCATACCTTTCGAGACGGTTGGAGATTTATCTTCATTTTGAAATAAATTCGAAGTCTCTAGCACAGTATGTAGATTTATGGTGAATTTAAAAAAAAAAAACTTTCCTTCCCTCGGGGCGCGAATTCTCCGCCGCAAATTCGTACGTCGCATTCTCGGAATATTTGCTCCATTTCATATTAGGCGTTTCATAGAGTTTTATATATGAAAATGTGCGCAATTTGATGTAAAATACAACAAAAAATAATTGAAGGTTTTAGCTTTTCTCATTTTCGAAATATTTTCATATAAAAAATATATATAAAAAAATTTGACATTCGGTCAACTTTAACTCGTCCGAAATGGTCGAAAACTGCAATTGTAAGCTAAAAATCTTACAGTATAGTAATATTCAATCATTTATCTTCATTTTGAAACAAATTGGAAGTCTCTAGAACAATATTTAGATATATGGTGAATTTTTGAAAAAAAAAATCTTTTACATCTACGCGTTATGAATTCATGCATCATTTTGTGATAATATTTTCTCTGTGTTGCTTTGATCGTTTTATAATGTGTTATATACCAAAATGATTGCAATTTAGTGTAAAATATAATGAAAAAAACATTAACTCGTTAGCTTTAACCGTTTTGCTCACAGCGCGATTTGAATACTATTATATTTGAAATTTTGTTTTTGCGCTATCATATATCGCATTATTTATATATGATAATGATATTTTTTTCATTTCTGATGGTTGCATAGTAAACTTCAGGAAGTGACAAAAAAAGGAACCAAAAATGAACTCTTAATCTTGAAAACTAAGCACGCTGTGATTTTTTGAAAAAAATATTTTGTCCGCTTCAGTGCTCACTCCGAGACCCCCTAGGCATACGGGAGACGATTTTTATTATACCCCTTAGGCATTTAAGGGTTAAGATTCTTTGCAGTATCCCTTTGGCCCCTAGGTGCAACTACTTTCATTCCTTTTACTGTACCTCTGTTCACATTCTCTTTCTTCCATCTTTCTGTCCACCCTCTCCTAATAATTGTTTCATAGTGGAACTGTGAAGTTTTCCTCCTGTAATAGCTTTCAAACCTTTTACTGTCAATTTCCATTTCAGCGCTGAGTGGCCTTGGTTACCCCAGTGCTTGGCATAATGCCAAAAATCTATATAAATCAAATCAAAATCCAGGACTCATGCAGAAGAGTGTGCTTCTGGAAACAGCGCACATGCTAAGAAAAGTGATGGATTCCTGTGAAGGCAGGGTGCAGCCTGGTACCCCACACTATAAAACCACCCGGTCGAATAGGGTGACTGTGATATACCAAAAAAAATGAAATGAAAAGAAATAATAATAATAATAATAACATAGCAATGGTAACAGAGGAGAAAACTCCAGAAGGAAACTGAACCAATGCTAACAGAGGCACAAGATCAGGCCATACGAACCAGACATGTTCAGAGAACAGTAAACGGAAATATAACATCTCACCCATATGCAGGAGCGCAATATGAAAAATGAGACTGTAAACCACATAGCAAGTGAATGTCCAGCATTTGCACAGAACCAATACAAGAAGAGGTGAGGGAGTTATAGAAAACGATCGGGTAGAGATCGTCTGGGACTATGGTATCAGAACAGATGAGTGATACGTGCCAATAGATCAGACATGAAGTTGATTGACAAAATCAAGAAGAAAGTATCACTCATTGATGTTGCAATACCATGGGACACCAAAGTAGATGAGAAAGAAATGAGAGAATAGTGATAAATGTCAAGACCTGAAAGCAGAAATAAGAAGGATATGGGATATGCCAATGGGAATTGTACCCATAATCATAGGAATATTGGGCATGATCCCAAGATCCTTGAAAAGGAACCTGGAAAAACTAGATGCTGAAGTAGCTCCAGGACTCGTGCAGAAGAGTGTGCTCCTAGAAACAGCGCACATAGTAAGATAATTGATGGACTCTTAAGGAGGCAGGATGCAACCCGGAACCTTACACTAGAAAAACTACCCAGTCAAAGAAGATGACTGTGATAGTCCCAAAAGAATAATAATATATAATAATATAACTGATTATAAAATGTGTATGAAAATATCCTTTCCATCATCTTTTAACTTGAAGAGAAGCTCGAAGCCAGAGGTGTCAAATATGTCAAGTTAATATGACAAGTGTGGCAAATGTTGCCAATTAGCAGGTCAATAATTTTTACATAATTCTCTCTCTCTCTCTCTCTCTCTCTCTCTCTCTCTCTCTCTTCTCTCTCTCTCTCATGATTCATAAATATTTTCACTCTTAAGGAAGGGCAATCTCTCTCTCTCTTTCTTTCGTAGTTAGCGGTAGATAATTTTAAATTTATCTTTACCATCTAGAACTGTAAATGCACCGTTTTAAAACATAGACACAACTATAAGTTATATTAGTCCAAATAAAAAGCAGTGTTTGTTCATGAAAAGGAATTTCAGAACAAAGGGAAAGGGACAGAATTAAGAATTTCTTGAAAAAGTGGTTGAGAAGACTTCGAAAAATAAATCATTCGGAAGAGAGAAAGAAGAGAAATAGTATGCATGTAATCTTCACACACACTTATATTTTTACCAACCATTTATTTCTTTTTTTAAGGGTAATGTATTAAGGTAACTTTTAAATGAAGTTGCAGCAACTTTAATTTTATTTAAAAGTTAGCCTAATTCTTAGGGAGCATGATTAGGGTCATATTTAGTGTTCAAACTCTAGAAGTAAGATTTATTAGCATTTTTAGAGACCGTGCCAAACTTACCCAAAAATTCCCCTTGTGCAAGGGTGTCTGGGACCTAACCTCGCATAAGTTTGGGCTATTACTGAGTACACATTTTCTTGGGATGGTTTAACGTTTTAGTCTTTCAGATGTTGTATGTAGTTGGAGAAGATTGGCACAAGACATGTTTTTTGTGTTTCCAAGTGAGGGTTTTCGTATTTAGTTTGTACAAAGATTCCTCTTGCTTAAATAGCAAGTTTTACCCCTCTCCCTCAACACTGAAGTTCATGTTGCAAGATCTTTGACAGTGTGTTGGCCCCCTCTTGCTCTCTAGGACTAGTGGGAGTTCCTGTCTTGTTTCTCTCCTAGTTTCTCCCTCACTGATTGCCGTTCTTGGTCTCCTGAGCAGTGGAGGGTTTTTGCTGTGGTAGAACATCAGAGAAGGGAGAAGGCATCATCTTGGAAGGGGTTTCTCCTTCTTCAATGGCCATTTCCCAGTCTCCCTCTGGTGCCTTCTATGCATTCTTCCTCCATTTACTTCTTTTTTGGAAGTTTTTACCCCTTTCCATTCTTCCATAGCTTACCTGTGTTGTGAACAACTTTGGAAGTCTTGGAAGAGGGATCAGGAGATATTTTCTTTGTATACCCCTGCTCTGTCAGGGTGGGGAGCTTTCCATTTCCCCCCCTATGAGGTTCAAAGGCTCATAAGTTCCAGGCATACACTCTCCCTTTGGCCAGTCAATTTGATGTACCTTGACCAGCATGAATCGAAGGCTGCAGCATTTTCTCAAAGCTTTGGAGCCTCTTTGGTGGTCTAGATTATACCCGTACTCCGTCAGTAGCGTATCCCTAAGAGAGCCGTAAAACCCCTCCATGATGGAGTCAGTGACTGCAGCACATACCTCTCACAACTTTGGAACCTTTTCAGTGGTCTTGCTTCTACCCTGCTCTGTCAGCAGCTATCCCTATCAGGGCTTTCATACCTTTTTAAAGATTGAGTCAACGACTGCAGAGTATTCCTCTCATTCCGTGATGGTAGCTTTTTCTCCCACTTCGTCAACAGCGTATCTCTCATAGAGCTTTTGACCCCCTTCTGCAATGGTGTATTCTGGTGCTCTGTCTTGTGATACTCTCATGGAACAGTGTTTAAGAGAGTTGATGCTGTTTTTTGAGAGATTCACCCGTGCTCTGAAGAAGCCTCACAGGTCTCCGTCTCCTCCTCCATCATCTTCCCTTCGTCCGAGTACATCTGTGGCCCTCCTGCTCCAGCCCAGCCATCTCACTTATCAATGGTGTCACGTCCAGCCGCCTCTTGTCCATTGGTATTCCAATCCAAGCAGAGATCAGGGGATTGGGAAATCTACAGCAGTGTCATCTTCACCGATCCCCTGTTTGTGTTCATAGGAAGGATGACTAGGCTCCTATTAATCTACGGGGTAGTGAAGACTTCAGAGGTTCAGCCTTTTACTTCTGGGTCCATCATTCCTATGATGGATATGAAAGATTCTGCATGGCTGCAAATGTGTTTCCAACCTAGGCTCTTGTTACCTCATCACCTGTTCACACTCTCCCAGAAGGCCCTCTGATCATCATTCTAGCTTTCACAATAGTCTCCTGTTCCATGTCCAAGTCCATTAAGATACGCACGTACGTGCAATCAGTCTTCCATTCAGCCTTGCTCCTGAGCATCTTATAGTCTCTCATGTTCTTGTCTCTTTGGAGAGGTTGGGTTTGTTGTTGGAGTTTGCACTGCCTTGGACATGACAACATGGACGTACAGACGTGTATTGACACACGGCAGTCACAGTGGAAGTTGTCTGCAGATGGAGTGTCTGGGAATGAACCATCGACCTCGCTCATATGGAGGGTTGATAACAGAATGGGATGGCCTATGACCATGCCACATTGAAGCTCCGATTCCCGTCCAATTCACCACCTCGTTCATTCTGTTGAGCATTGAAAGTACTACAGTGGACATCTAGAATGGTGCCTAATCATGTCCACAATCATCTGAATCACGTCCACGGCCATCCAAATCACGTCCACCTTGAGAGTCATGTACTTGGTAGTGTGAGTCACGACCATGGCATACAAATCACATCCACAGCTGTGTGAGTCTCATTCGGGGCCACCCGAATTTGAGTGGTGGTTGTGGTTTCTTCTAGGAGAATGCAAAATAGAATGACAGTGAGGTGGCAACAACCATGTACAAGTCATCAACAGCACATCTATGCAATGCCTTTCGATCGCATAGGTAACGGCCAGCAGATGTTACCATATCATCTGCATACAAGCTAATGGGATCATTCAGTCAACTTTTACGTCCTTCATAACATGAATTGACTAAGTCTTTCTCAGGGTTGAATGAATTCATTCAGTCAGAATTCTAGAAGATGAAAAAGAGGAGACCTAATCTTTCCATCCTCTCTCAAAGAGGTGAGAGGACTTAGCTTAATAATGAGACAACTACTTTCCCATTGGGGTGTTGTACACACTTCCCTTCCAGAGATACTTCATGCCTCAAAGCATCAACTGAAAAGCATTCACATACACTTCAAGAGGTTAGGTTTGGTTAAGTTAAATTGGGTACTTAACCTCACTTAGCCTAGCCTGACTAGTTCTAGTCTAGGCACCATTCTAGATGTCCTGCATTTCATTATCCTGGAATTTCTTGTCTAATTACATCAACCAAAAGGAAGTTTCATCATCTAGTGAAGTGTTTTCCAACCTTTTCTGGTTGTGAAAAGGCCCAAAATTTTTGAATATGTAGTAATAAATCTAACCTTTTTTATGTTATAGTTATACTTGCAAATGTTTATGAGTTAACATTATTCTGTTATATAAGTTTACATTTTCTAACAAAATGAATTTCAATCATTTTGAAACAGAAAAGAAAACAAATGTTAAAAACCGTAAACTTGTACTTGCTTTTTATACTTGGCTAATAAATTTCAGTGATTCATAAAATTAATACAATGAATTATATAGCAAAAAAATGGCTTAAGAACCAATTAATATACCCCAGGAATAACCAGGGTCCACATTGAAAGAAAGACTACAAAGAATTATAAAATCTCAAAAAGTTTTGTCAGTAGCTACCTTGAAACTGCTGCATTTAGTGTACGAGGTTCTCAAAGTTGGGTTTTATATTCATTGTTAGAGCACACTGCAACTCATGTTGGGGATCCAGACAATCTCTTGTTTTATTGTTGATCGTAACAAGACTTGAAAACCCTAATTTGCAGAAATACGTTGTTGGAAAAGGGGGAAGAGTTTTTTCAGCATCCCGATTCTGAATGGGCTTATCCTTGAGTTGAATCTGAAATTTTTAAAACTGGGGTTTCAGTGCGTTGCTTCTGCACTTAATTTTCCTGGATGTCTATAAGTTCTTCTTGAAAACCTGAAATATCATCTCTAATCCTTGTGACATTCACAGTGAAAGTATTCCTCATACAGCTATGCTTTTTCAAGTCAACATTTTCTGGAATATACCTGTTCAATTCTTCCTGAAGATTCCTCAGATGATCTTCAACAATATTTCTGATATGATGTCAGGCAGAGATGTATCTGAAGAATCTTCTAACATAGCACTTAGCTTTGGAAAAGCACATTTTTTCCGTTGGCCAACTTTTCCCCCCAGAAGCGAAGCTTTTTCTTGGAGATGATTTTTTCACCAATGTGCACCATGGGCAACTCATAAGTATGGTGCTTTATTAGCCTGCTTCTTTTGAGAGTGTATGTCCGCGAGAATCTTCACACTGTACTACTGAAGTAAATCAGCTACATTACTCAAAATCAAAATGTGACTAGCTGTTAATGATTTTTTTTTTAGACTCCGGCAACCATCAGAAAAAGCCTTAAGTCACGACCATGAGCTTGGGAATCACTGATCTAAAGGATAATTACCCGTTCTTCAAGGGTCTAGGGTGAATTATGTTAGGTTAGGTACTTAACCCAGCCTAGTCTAACCTGACCTATTCTTCACCTCAATAACCTGGATCTTTTTGACTCCCCAAGCCCCAGGATCCAAAATCAGGCTTTATGTCATGTTTTTAAGGAATAGTACCATGGTAGTTCCATAGTCAACAAGAGTGGGAATGCTAGGATCCTATCATCTCTTCTATTGACGGTACACATTCCATTGACAGTAGGGGTGCACTAGTTTGCAGTAGCGCACTCAACACAGCTGTCAACCAGACACATTCCAGGATGAGTGGACGTATGACAGACAAGTTTGGTCACTAGGGTCAGTGTTCAAGAAAGAAGTGTCCAAGAATACCATCATTTCTTTTTGGTTACATGAAATGATTAGATATGCCTTCTCATCAGTTTCTACAGCCAGTACTGTGCATGCAAGAGCACATGACATTAGAGGACTAAGCACCTCCTTGGCATTAAAAAAAAAACTGTTCATGGGATTTTGAATACTGGTTCGTGTTCATAGCTTTGCCAAAGCCACTTTCAATTCCTTCTGCCTGAGGAACATTGCCCACAGGTCCTTTCTTCTCCTATGGGAAGGAAGAAGATGGATGTATTATACACTGGAACTGGTTGGATACAAGTGAAGTAGCCTTACTGTTAGAGAATTTTATATTCTACACAGATATACCTTTCAGTAGCAAACCCTTCCTCTCTAGCAAGGAGAGAGATGAACAATAACAAACACATATAGGTGTCTACATTAGTTTGTTATCTGAACGGATAGCAAACCACCTCCAAACTAAGTTCTGGCAACTTGTTTTTTGTTCTTACCCAGTTAAGAAGTGGTGTCTAATCTGAACAAATATAGATATCTACACCACCTCCAAACTAAGTTCTGACAACTTGTTCTTGGTTCCTACTCAGTTAAGAAGTGGTGTCTGTGAGCTCCATTTCTTTTGACTTGATGTAATTTACACTTCTGTGAGGAGTGGGAGATGTAAGGAGTAGCTACTGCTGCTGCTGCAGTTACCAGTTGATCTACAACTCGAGGATAGAATATTGTGTGGCTCTTAAGACAGATTCAGGAGCATCAGTGTCCAAATACACTCTCCTTTAATAACGACACCAAGGTAGTGCCATGGTTACACTACCCTCCTCTAGAGAATTTTCATTTTTCAGAACATTGACCAGGGTAACAAGCTCCTACACTTCCTGTCTTGACCTTAAACTGTTCTTGTTAGTCTCTCAAGAGTTTTGGGATCCAAGATGGACATTCCTCAGTGTGATAGCAACATCACACTAGTGCCATGGTCACCAAACAGCTCAGCATCCTTTCATCTACTCTATGGCATTGGAAGTACATGAGCAAACAGAAGTACATTCAGTACAATAGCTAACCAGACATCACAAGCAAGATGGATGTAACTACAACTTTTTTTTCTTTTCTCCAATGAAGTCAGGAGATAAGGACTTTGGAACCTGGACTTCTGGAATTTGTTCAACCTTTGAAGAAGCTTAATTGTGGTTCTTCTTTTCTCAACTTCCTGAAGTTGGCTCTGTTCTGATCTGCCTACTCATTCTACATGTTTCAAAGGTGATCAGTGCAATGAATAATTCTCCTTCTATGGTCCTGTGGTGCCAATGACAGTATGACATCTATGTTGCTTCCATAAAACTAGTCTTTCAAGTTTCAACCCAATGCCAACTCGTTTGTTAGCTTTGAGTTGCCTGAGAAATAGTGTCCAAATGGTCATTTTCCTGTCATGGGAGATGATCAAACTAGTGAACTCTGAAACTTCTTAGTGGACATCTGTATGTTTCAGACAAGATCTCTCAAGCCCAGGGTTATTGGTCTGTCCATCGCATTCAGGAAGAACCTGTTTGTCGAGTACTAGGATGGAATGTAATCATTCAGATCACATTCATCTCCTTTTACCTTGGAACATTGCCCATAGGTCCTTGGATTCCTTTTCCATGGATCCTGTGATGGATGCTCAACAAGTCATGTAGTTCATTCAGCTCTTGAGGGACACGTTGCATCTCACCTAAGGTGTGCGGCTGCAAGGAGAAGGCATGTGTATAGGACTGCCCTCCTCCCTTTCTCCTATCTTCCTTTCTCTCCCAGTAGACAGAGGAACAATGAACAAGCCTCTCTTGCTGGACTGGCATGCATGTATAGTGGTAGCCGTGTTTACAAACGGACTACCATTGGTACTTTTGATTTGCATTAGCAAATATCTGTGTTATGACGTTCTCTCTCTCTCTCTCTCTCTCTCTCTCTCTCTCTCTTCGCGCTCCCCTTCTCTCTCGTCTCTCGCTCTCTCTCTCTCTCTCTCTCTCTCTCTCTCTCTCTCTCTCTTTGTTGAACTAGGAAGATATTCTCTGAACTCTATATTCATATGTCTTAAGTTGAGTGGAGGGTAAGTCGCGGAAACACAGTGCAGCAAAATAAATTTATATTCTCCAAAAAAGTTACATCTTGATATAGCTTTGCAGAGAAGGCTTGGAATGTCTGTGCGAGACAATAGAAGAGGAAGTGAGTGTTGCAAATTCGTATACAAATTCATAGGCGAGCAAACCTAACAAAAGATACAGGTATACGAACAAACATAATTTATTTAGGCTAAGCCACGTCAACCCGTGAGAAGAAGTAGGTTTCCCACGGAATGAGGTTGATGTTTGTCATCCATTATGCCTAGCTAAGGAACTCGCGCATCTTGGGTTGTGGTTTTTGGCAGACTTTCCTTTATTGCCCCTGACCTGGTTATGTGATATGTTCTATTTTTAAGTAATGTTCTCACATTACTTTATATTATATAATTATTCATTACACATGCAGGTTATGTAGATGACCTTAGGTTTGTGTGTTTGTAAAATTACAAATTATAAAAAAATTTGTCATTTCATTACTTCTTGTGTGCCTTCTGACTGGTTCACAGCTTGCAGAGATTCTATGGCATTTAGGAGTGTTTTAAAAGGATTACCTCAATTAGTCGTCTAATCTAACCATTTGTTCCATTATTTATTTTCTTTCCTACTTACCTCATTCTCCTTTTCTTTTATTTGAATAGTGAAATTGACATCTAGGAACCTCATTCCATGTAGACAGTTATACATAGTTTTGCTACTTTCATTTGGTTAGCTTATTATATAGCTCAATGTATTTTTGTTGTGGGTATTTGGAGTGTGTATTCCCAGTTGTAATAAAATGTACTAGTTAGTTAACTTGTTTCCATTTAGATGAAGATATTTTTTGTTGTGTAAATTTTTATGTATATTTTTTAGGACTAATTTTAAGTCAGGAACTTATTATAAAGGTGTGGATGTATCTTACTTATTATGTATTTTTATTAATCCATAAGCTCTAGTCTGTAAGCTCCATATGCAGGGCATCTCATTTTCCCTTCCATACTATTACTGTTAGGCTTTTCCCTTTCTTCTAGTCATACCTCTTACTTATCAGTTTTATGTCTTCTAGTAAGCTAATTGATTATTGACTCAAGTGGTGCTTTTATCAAGTTACATTGTTATTCTTCAGTGTCCTGGAGCTTTTTGTGTGTCTGTTTTAATTTCTTGAGTTGCTATGCTCTTTATTGGTACTTCTGTTATACTAACTTTCCCCAATTCATATTCATTTTGTCATTCTGATTTTCAAATTACTGTGTCTAGAATTCCAGAATCATTTAATGTTCAGCTTTTATTCTTTTCATTTTTTGTAGACTAGTGTGTCCTGTTTACATATTTTTTTTATCTTATTTGGTCACAGCACAATCCTAAATTCCCTGTGCTATTTTGAGATTCTGATTCCTTTCATCCTAACCTTTTCTCTTGTCAGTTGCCTTTTAGCTTCCCACCTTCATTTTTTTTATTTAGGAAACTTAGATTTTTAAGTTTGTTGGATGCTACACATTAGCTACCTGGTGTGAATTTTTCAGATATTTAGTTTTGTTTTTATTATCTTAAGAGATGATTTAAGATCTTCCTTGATCTTCTGTTCAGAGATTTTTAGACATTAGCATAATGCATGAGATTGGCACACATTAAGAAAATTCTTGAGATGGAATGTAGAAAGATGTTTAACTTGTCAAGATGTAATCTGAACATCTGCTGAATTTTTTTCTTCAGCCAAAAACATATGCTTTTTTTATTGTGTGTTATCAGGTAGTTAAAGTTTTTGTATTGATAAATTTTTAAGATACAATTTTTTATTTTTTATTTTGTTTATAGTGACTTCTCAGTGATTTTTCAGAGCTGAAGTATGGTACTGGTAATTAGGCTCTAAATTTGGATGTATGGGAAAAATTTGTCTAAGTAACTAATTTCCTTTGTAGGGGTGTGAATCCAGTGTATGTTGCATCAATATCACACATATGGAGATTGCATCGTTGTCAAGCAGTGTCACATGTTAATGAGTTGGTTAAACAAGAAAAGTTTAGCTTGGCTTTGAAATTACTCGTAAGTATATTATTATTTTAATTCAGTATTGTTCTTGGTATTTTGACCTCAGGCTAAATCCATTGACAAATTTTAACAAGGAAAACATGTACCAATTAGTAAACCTGTTTGTGTAGTTAACAAGTTAGCATCTGTATTTTTTTTTTGCTGGATCTTGGTTCAGTAGGCAACTTAGCAGCCTAGAAGAATCATATTCAAATTATATCCATGTGGACCCCATTAATTAGATGCTTTCCTGGTGAATACCCTTCACATTTTACTCATTCCAAACTGCTCAGAACAGTGTTTCATTACTGTATGTTAAGTAATTTAATAAGAAATTGAGTGTTCTTTTTGGTGAGTAATCCTCATTGTATGGGAGCCCCTACTTCCAGTAGCACAGTTATTATCAGCTGCCTCTTAAACCTAAGATGCAGACACAGATGATACCCATATTCTCATCTTTTTTTTCTGTAAAAGAAAAAACATTGAGATGGCTTTGTCTGTCTGTCCACACTTTTTCTGTTTGCTCTGTGATATTAAAAACTATTGAGGTTAGAGTGCTGCAAATTGGTATGTTGATTATCCACCTTCCAATCATCAAACATATCAAATTGCAGCCCTCTAGCCTCAGTAGTTTTTATTTTATTGAAGGTTCAAGATTGACATAATTGTTCGATTGGCAGTGCAACAATGCTGGCCGCCACAGCCAGCTGAGTTTCATGGACTGCAGCTCATACAGCATTATACCAAGACCTCCAAAAGATAGATCTATTTTTGGTGGCCTTGATTATATGCTGTACAGAAAACTTTATTGCACTGAAGAAACTTTGGCCCATTTTTTACTTGTTAATTATAGTACTCAAATTTATATGGACGCTTAACTTGAAAAGAGAATGTGTGTGTGTGCTTGTCTGTGCCTGAACATCAGCATGTCATAAAAAGCTCTAGTGTACTTTGGACAAATCTTATATGTAGTTTTTTGTTAAATTGATATTGAATGCATTTGCCCAGTAGTGTACATATACTCATCCGCACTAAAGTGCATTCAATCTTGATAGTATAACATAGGGACATGCCCTCCAGAGTAATATATCATATGTCTGGTACCATCAATAGCTTTCTTAGTTTTTCAGAGATGAGAGGAGGGATTTTGGGTTCACTATCATTTTTGTAATGGGACCATTATATTTTTATTTTAGTACATTACTTTATATTATTGTATTAATTCATAAATGAGCAATATTGTTTAGTATTATATTATTATTACTTTACAATATTATTATATTATTATATTATATACAGGGTGTAATGAAATTTTATGCAAATATTTTGGGAAATGAAAGAAAAAGCTATTCTGAGCAGAAAATGCTATATAAACATATGCATTTTAAGGCTTCGTTTGTCATTGAGGTGAATTTTAAAAATAACTCTTATCATTAAACACGCAAGTAAGATGGCGTATAGGGATATCGGAGTGAGTAAGGGATTTAGGGGGGGGGAAGTGGAGCTGATCAGGTACAAGTCAGATTCCAGATTCATTTTGAGAGCAAGAAATTGGAAACAATGTCTTACCATTCCAGTAATGTGGAATATGCAGATAAGATGTGTCTATATGGATTTTCAAACAGTTCCATTTCTAGATTACACAGTTGTGAACTCAATTCTTAAAGAATAAAAGAAATTGGTGATTAGGCCAGTGTGAATAAAATACCTCCAAATCAAATGTATTCCTTAGATACTGAACAAAGGGTGAAAATGAAAGCATCATTGAAACCTTCTTCCGCCCCATCAGTGGTATTCAATAGACTCCAATAAAGAAAAGAAAAGAAAGTCTAATTGAATATCCCTGCATCAAAGATTGGCCTATTCATCAAAGATAGGCTTATTCATAAACACAGATCAAAGATTTAAAACGTACTATCAAAAATCTTCGGCTCTCCATTCCATCAAAAGTATTCATCACACACCAGTCAGAGGAAAAACACGCACCTATGAAAACGCTTTCATCTCTGTCAGATTAAAAAGAATGAGAATATTATGGAAAACTCACTTTCTTCATTCTTTCCTGTCAAAGGGAGCCTGTTTTTACAGTACTAATTGAAAGGGGTAAAAAAGTTGACATTCTTCAAAGTGCAGTATCCTCCTTACCTACAAATTCCCTTGTCATCATGATTACTGTCACTATCTATCATTCAGCATAGGTATAGGCTTAGTCCTGACTCCTGATTCCACAATTCCATGACAAGGCTGCAGGACAGTTCGTGCATGAATTCCCACAAATAAATGTTGCCAAGCAACATTACATTACTTTCTTGATACATGAAGCTAATCATTAAAAATAATGACATGAAGTCTGTTTACAGGTGATATACTAGTCGAAGGGACTGTAATGTTACATTTTTCAATAATCTGCAAGAGGAAATCACAATTCAAAAGGCTAGCAATTAAATTGCCTAATGCATTACATCAGGCCTTTTCCTTATATCCATGATTACTCACTCCAACATCCCATACGCATCAGCTTACTTGCCCGTTTAATGATAATGGTTATTTTTAAAAATTCACCTCACAGACAAACGAAGTCTTAAAATGTATGTTTATAGAACATTTTCTGCTCCAAACGACTTTCTTTCATTTCCCAAATATTTGCATAAACAGTAAACTGAATATGCTATGAGGCAGTAGACTAACTTGAAGACTACAAATTATACCTAATCCTATACTACCCTTAAAGATGAATGAATTAATCAGGATTAGACAGTAACCTATACTAGGTGATAGCCTTGTGGCAGAATTGAAGCTAAGTAAAAAAAAGCAAGCAAACTCCCCACAGTTACATTAATCGTACAAGCTGACCAAATTTCCCACAGCCACACTTTCCCCTTTACGTTACTTTTTACTCGCAGGATGATTGGTTCAACAACATACCAAAAACACAAAACACAAACACGTACTCACCTCAGGCTCCAGATACTCAGGGCTAGGCTGTGCTGTCCGCTGGATATAGACTAGTTGAGACACAACCACCGCCGATAATCACAACACAAAACAACCAACCGAGAACCACAACCCCACAACAACTTAACAACCCAACAAATCACTGAGCAGATGAACACCAACAGCTCGAAACAACACGAAAACCACACAACTCGACCCTGCACAACAACCTGCCAACACCAACACTGCCCCCAACCGCCACTCACAGACACCGAAATGCACGACCAACCTTTTTAACTTCACTACAACCAGACAGACACACGCACAACAACTTTACAACACCAAAATCAACCAAATAACACATCAACTGACCACCAATGGATAAGACTGCTGCCCAAACCAACTTTACGTCTACGTCTTCAATGAATGCCTTACTTCTTACGACTCTCGTAACACACTCCTGCCACTGATATACACAACAGAGTGCCACAACAGACACATGCTCACGACCGCCATTCAACGACTCCCATTTATTCTCTCTCTCTCTCTCTCTCTCTCTCTCTCTCTCTCTCTCTCTCTCTCTCTCTCTCTCTCTCTCTCTCTCTCTCAACCCTTAGAGACTTCAAATATGAAATACCATCATTACTCCTCCATATTACCTCCCCCATTACATTTGACAACGTCTCCTTACACTCGCAACATCCACACTAAATCGCCTTTGGCAACACCCAAGGGTGCTCGGATGCAGGCCCCCTGGATCTTGTTTGAGGACCCTCGTACATTCTTTCAGTTACATTGCCATTCACTTCTTCCAAACCACTTTCATTCAAACTCCCATTATCTCCCTCAATACCATCCTCCCAAATCCCATTCACTACTCCTTCGATATCTTCTAGCTCTGGTTCCAACATCTCCCCTATTTCTGCTACCAAACCACTCAGTTCATCCACACTTCTGTCAAACTCTTGCAAAGACTTATCCATCCTATCAACTACCTCCTCACTACTCAGTTTCCTACCCACTGGAAGTCTCATTTATCCTCACTAACTCAAACCCACATACACTACAAGTATCATTCATTCCCTCAAAGTCATCCATAGCACATGCTTTATCAACTGTTTGCACCCTACCACCAACCCCTTCCTCTCTACACTCTTCTGCTTTCTTCCATACTCAACCAACACCAACTGTTGATCTTCCAGACCCATCTGTTCACGGACAGTCGGCTCATACTTATTCACCCTCAACCATTCACTCATTGCATTCTCCCGAACATACTGTGGTACTTCCCTCCACTTACGGAGCTGGTTATGGTGTGCCCTAACCTCATCCATTCCCCAACCTACTCGCAATTTCCCCAAAACATAACTCAATCCACTCGGTCCCACTTCCAAAATATCAAAGGGCCCTTCAAATTTCTCCCTTACTTTATTCACATTCATTCTTCCTATCTCAACCACCTCTTTCAACACCTTATCCCCAATCTTGAAACTCTCAAACCTTTCACTCGCTTTCTTCCACAAATCCCAATCACTTTCTGAGAGACCTAACCGCAGCCTGACAATCCTTTAAAAATTCAACACATATTTACAAGGAGACATACCTATACTCTTCTGCAGTGGGGCGTTATATACTCACACTGCACGTCCTACATACATATCCCAATAATTGTCGCCCTTACTCATCATTCGCAAAATCTCAGTCATCGTTCTAACAGTCTTTTCAGCCAAACCATTCGCACTGGGCACATACGGAGTAGAATAACACATACACAATACCCCATCTCTTCAACATTTCTTCAAATTCCCATCCCACAAACTCAGGTCTATTATCACTCAACATTTTTGCCGGCTTTCACGCACAAATAGGCAACATCACTTGACCCACCATTCGTGCAATAGTGTCACTCCTATTATCTTTGATGGGAACCACATAGGCAAATTTACTCATGTGATCCACCATCACAATCATCCCCATGTGTCCTCTCACAGTCCCAGGCAAAGAAACACAATTAATCACAAGCATTTCAAACGGCTCTTTCATCTGCAATCGACACACAGGTGGACTTGAATGCACACTCTGATACTTTCCCCTCTGACAGTCTTCACACATGACAACCACATCCATACAAATCTTATTCAACCCAGGGGCATACATTCTCTCTCTCATGCATTCCCACAACTTATTTTTCCCCACATGCCCAAACCGATCATGCACCAACAAACACATATTCACAGCTGACTCAACAGAAAACACTGGCACAAACACTTCCCTGTCATACACCCCTTCCTGATGTAAAAAGTACTCTATATTTTTACACACTACAAACTGTTTAGCAACCCTCTTATATACATACATCCAACTCACATGGCCAATCTTCCACACGCACTCCTCCCAAAACATCGCAACATATTTATCTCCAGGCACTTATCTTGCATTTCTTCAATCTCTTCCTCACTCAACAGATCATTCTCACTCCTAGCAATATCAATCATTCCCACAAAGTTTGCTACAAACACATTACTATCTTGAATTCTAGCTACTTGTCTGCCCCCCTTTCTAAGAATTCCGTTTCCTATATCTGCATCTATATCATGGATCCTCAAAAAATCTATCCCTATCAAAAAGCAAGATGGCATATCATTTTTTCCTATAACTAGAAAATTATGTATTACGTACTTCAAGGTCTCCTAGCCTAACCTTTAACTGTACCTCTTCCCATACTAAAAGACTTCCTTGTCCTAACCCATGTATTCTTACACTTGTACACTGCTTTTTCACTTCCCAATTGCATCTCTCAAGTTCACTCACCACTGACCCACTCACTAAGGAAACTTGTGCTCCTGTGTCAACCAAACCACAGTACTCACTATCATTTATTCTGAGAAATGTCACCATTTTCCCTCGAGCCCCATGCATACACACATTCACTACCACGTCCACCTGGTTATTCACATCACAATCCTCCTCATCACATTCATCCTCAGTTATTTCCCCATATCTGCAATTCTGACTCAAATCCTCTTCACAGTCCTTTTTTGTAACCAACCCATTACAACCACGTTCCCCACACTGAATCATCAAAACCCCATGTTCATTACCTGAACTCACCCTTCCTTGATACTCAACCGGTCTGTCCCATCCAAAATACAAAAACACTTTTATTCCAAACAACTCAGCTACTGCTAACAACAATTTATGCAATATTTCCCCTTCCCCACCTTGTTCCTCCACACATGCCACTTCCTTCTGCACATCACTCATCAACTTCACTCGCAACTCATTTGCACTACCGGGTACCTCTTCAACTAGACCCTTACCTTTCAAGTCTTTCAATGCTGAAAACAAACATTCACACACACTAAACTTACTCGCATCAGTATACAACTCAACCTTACTCGCATCCTCACCATAGTCTGGAAAAGCCAAGGTGACATCTCTAGCAGCCTCCTCTTTCAATCTCTCAAATGCTCCCACCATTTGCTCATCCCACCTCAGCTCAGCACAATTTTTCTTCCCAGTCCATTCAGTCAACGACTTCCCTATACCCGAACAATCCCCAACAAACTCCCTCCTGAACTCAGTCAAACCTAAAAAACCCTTTAACTCCCACACGGTCCGGGGACGTGGAAACTCCTTTACTTTTTCCACAAACTTTTCACTCTTCCTTATGCCACTTGCACTAACTTATGACCTTATGACCAAGAAATTCCACTTCTCCAGCCAACCACATACACTTCTCCAGCTTCACTTTCACTCCAACCTCTTCCAACCATTTTAACACCTTCTCAAGCAGTTCCATATTCTCCTCAACAGTCTCACTTGCAATCAAAACGTCATCTATAAACACAGTCACCTTCCTTCTATCAAAACCAGCCAAAACTAAATTCATCGCCCTCTGGAAGGCAGCAGGCGTGTTAGCCAATCCAGAACTTAACCTCTTGAATTGATGGTGACAGCTACCACTCGAGAAAGCCTTAACATGCCTGCTCCCTTCCTCAAGAGGCATCTGGTAATAGCCCCTTACCAAATCTAATTTCGTGAACACTCTCATTCCATGCATCTTATATACACAATCAGACACCACATTCATCGGGAATCGCTCCTTCACAGTCACTTCATTCACCCTCCTGTAATCCACACACGTCCTCAAACTCCCATCTGGCTTAGGTACTGGGACTATGGGACTATTCCAAGCACTCTTGCTCCTCTCGATCACTCCTACTCTCTCAAGTTCCTCACACTGTTCCTCACTTTCTCGGGTAATAGGCGCAGAAAAGTGTCAGGGACGCTGATACATGGGGGTATCATCTTTCAAAACTATTTTGAACTCTGGAAGCTTAGATCCCCTAAAATCCTTGTCAACACGCCTCAATGCACCCCGCCTATCCCACATCTGCATCAACCACTCCCTCTCGTCAACACTAACATTTTCATCCATCTCAATT
>NC_087200.1:107656959-107712363 GCF_015104395.2 Macrobrachium nipponense | reverse complement strand
TCCCTTTGCATAACCCTTCTACCTGCATGACTCGCTCACACTCCCCACATATACTTTTTCCAAACCAGGCTAGATGCTTGTGTTGATCCCGCTGCCGGATTAGGTTATAAGAATGCACATTTGTATATAGTTATTATCGCTATTAAGTATTGTTTTAAGTATAGTATAATACTTTGATTGGTCTACATGACATATAATTGTGACCAATGAGTTAATAATGTGTACAATTCAGTATTGAACAAATTAATACTGTTATGGTTAAGGATATATTAAGAAATAATATGTACAATTTCAATATTGTACAAGTCAATACTGTTATTGTTAAGTATATATTAAGAAATTGTTTCTCACAATTATTGAGTTAGTAGTTTAAGTTATAATGTTAAGATTAAATAGTAAACTATTCATGACTCTTTATTCTGAATATCATTAACCTGGTTTTACATGTAATTTTATACTAAAAACTTGCATAGCATTCTCTGGTATACTTTCATCGGGCCGCCGACCACAGGTCGACACCAGAATGGATTTTGACATGGAAAAATCTATTTCTGGGGAAGACCTGTGTCGCCCGATGAACCCTAACCCTATTAACATTCTCTTCCCACCCTGACTAATCCAAGTTTATAGAACTAATCAGGAATGAAGATGGCGCATGGGTAGTAGTAGTAGTGGCGAGCGAGGACGAGTAGTGGGATTTCGTTGTAGCGGCTCCCACCAAAGAGAGAGATTTTGAAGAGAATCTTCTAAATGGCAGAAGTCCTGTGGTTTGTGGTAACACAGCGCCCCTATACTATACCGACACCCTTTGGGTGATCGTGCTGGGGGTAGTAACCTCAGCATAACTATGTTAGCTTTTTTTCTGGTATATTTAGAGTTTATTTATACTAGAAAAATGAGTAACAGGGATTTTTCATCGGGCGACACAGGTCTTCCCCCAGAAATAGATTTTTCCTATGTCAAAATCCCTTTTCTCTCTCTCTCTCTCTCTCTCATGCAATCTCGTCTCTCTCTATCTCTCTCTCTCTCTCTCCCCTACAGAGTGTGATGGGTTTTTTTATAATAAATAATGATTTACCAATTTTTAAATATTAATATTAATGTATACACATTAATATCAATTCATTAAAGATACTAAAAGTGAATTAGTGAGTAGAATTTTAGTTTATAAATTTGAAAAAGTTATGTAAGAATGAAGGAAATCCCAGTCTTCTCTCTCTAACTCCAGGTACTAAAGCTGTCAAATATATCAAGTAGTGGGACCGGAGAGGGAGGAGTTGTTGTGTTGTTGCCACCCAAGTGTTCATCCAATATATATATATATAATATATTATATATATATATATATATAGATATATATATATATATATATATATATATATATATATATATATATATATATCTCTGGGAAGGATATGGAAAATACAAACTTATACTACAGTAAAAATATAAAATGGTCAGAAATAAATGAGAATTAAACAAGATTGTAACATTTTCGAAGTGATGACATAAGGGTAAATACGGAGAATACTATATATATTAGAGAAATAGTGGAAAAAAAGTGGAAAAATATATACCGAAGAAAAAAAGTAAACATCTGTCATGCATACCAAGAGACAGAAGTATCTTGTTCCAGAAAATCAGAAAGTGGGACAAAAAAGGTCAAAATTGCAAAAGAAAAAAATGCAATGCGGAAATTTATAGAACTAAAAATAGTAAGATAGAACACGCAGAACAAAAGATTATACAATCAAAATAAAATGAAAAATGAATGGCTTGGAAGAAAAAACCTAGTAAAATATCAAGCAAAACCCCAAACTATTATACTTCGTACGCAAAAAAGATGAATAAAAGAAGAATAGAAATAGGCCCTCTAAGAATTGAAGGGAGATTAACGAATGAAAAAAAGGAAATATGCAACATATTGGCAGAACGATATAAGAGAGAATTCACCCCTAGAATTGATAATGAAGATAATGATACAGAAGTAAGGGACAAAAATAGTGAATATTTAGCTGACATAGATATTAATGAAGCTGATATTGTGCAGGCTATTAATGAAATTAAAAATGGAGCTGCTGCAGGTCCTGATGGTGTTCCTGCTATTTTGTTAAAGAAAGTATAGTTCATTCTATTGCAAATGCCACTTGCAAATATTATTAAGACAAAGTTTGTAGATACAGGCAAGATTTATGATGAGCACAAATTAGCTTATATTACCCCTACTTTCAAAAGGGATCAAGACTAGAGGCAAAGTAATTATCGAGCTGTGAGTCTAACATCACATATTATGAAAGTGTATGGAAGGGTAATGAAGAAAAATATTATGAAACATTTAATAAAAAATAATTTGTTTAATATAGGACAACAGGGTTTCGTACCCGGAAAAAGTACACAAACCCAACTGTTATTCCACCGTGAGAACATATACAAAAATATGAAAAGCGGAAATGAAACAGATGTGTTTTATCAGACTTTGCAAAAGGTTTTGACAAGGTAGACCATAATATATTAGCGAAGAAAATTAGAAAAACACAATATCGTGGATAAAGTAGGAAGATGGTTAAAAGAATTTTACACAACAGAAAACAGATAGTTATAGCAAACGATGAGAAATCGGATGAAGCTAAGGTAATATCCGGTGTGCCACAAGGTATGGTGTTAGCTGCATTACTGTTTGTTATTATGATTGCAGACATAGACAGCAATGTTAAGGATTCGGTAGTGAGTAGTTTCTCCGATGACACAAGAATAAGTAGAGAAATTACTTGTGATGAAGGTATGAACGCACTACAAAGAGACCTTAACAAAGTAATATGATTGGGCAGAGGTAAATAGGATGGTATTTAACTCTGATAAATTTGAATCAATAAATTATATGGGAGACGAGAGAAGGAAAGCTATATGCATATTAGGGCGACTAATAATGAGACACTCACAAATAAGGAAGCAGTTAAAAGACCTTGGTGTGATGATGAATAGGAACATGTTATGCAATGATCAAATAGCAATTCTATTGGCAAAATGTAAAGCAAAAATGGGAATGTTGTTACGGCACTTCAGAACAAGAAAAGCTGAACACATGATTATGCTTTATAAAACATATGTTCATAGTCCACTTGAATATTGCAATATGATATGGTATGGTACCCACACTATCAAAAGGATATTGCACAAATAGAGAGTGTACAAAGGTCCTTTACAGCTAGAATAGAAGTTAAGGACCTTGACTATTGGGAAAGACTACAATCATTAGAATTATATAGTCTAGAAAGGAGAAGAGAACGCTACATGATAATTCAGGCATGGAATCAGATAGAAGGAATAGCCGAAAACATCATGGAGCTAAAAATATCAGAAAGAGCAAGCAGATGTAGATTAATAGTGCCCAAAACTGTACCACGAAAAATAAGGAAAGCACACAGGACATTAATCCACTATGCACCAGCATCGATAATGCAGCGTCTATTCAATGCGTTGCCAGCTCATCTGAGGAATATATCAGGAGTGAGCGTAGATGTGTTTAAGAATAAGCTTGACAAATATCTAAGCTGCATCCCAGACCCTCCAAGATTGGAAGATGCAAAATATACCGGAAGATGCATTAGCAACTCTCTGGTAGACATTAGAGGTGCCTCACACTGAGGGACCTTGGGCAACCCGAACAAGATGTAAGGTCTGTAAGGTAAGGTCTCATTTACTGAGACTCGAGAATTTTTATAGTACATGTACTGTTTCTTTTTAATACTTTCAAATAATAATAATAATAGTATTAATATAACTGTAATTACAAAATTCATATTATGTAATAGTATTTTAAAGAAATACAATAATCTATCCATTCCACTCTTTTAATTAAGGATAACTCTCTCTCTCTCTCTCTCTCTCTCTCTCTCTCTCTCTCTCTCTCTCTCTCTCTCTCTATCGCTTCTCTCTCTCTGCTCTCTCTTTTGCCACACAGGATATGTATGTCATAGTGGTAACTCCCTCCCTCTTTTTCGCTGGAAGCGATATAAGTATTTTCTGAGAGAACAGAGAGATAAACACACACTCTCTCTCTCTTTACTGAGATAAAAGAATTTTTATGGTACTAGTATGTAAAATGTTTATTGATATTTTCTGTTGTTGTTAATAATAATAATAATAATAATAATAATAATAATAATAATAAAACTGTAATTACAAAATTCTTATGTGGTAGTATTTTAAAGAGATAAAAATGTCTTTTCCATTTCACTTACGTAAGGATAACTCCTCTCTCTTACTGAGATAAGAGAATTTTCATGGTAGAGAATTTTCATGGTAATGCATGTGTTTATTAATATTTTTCAAATAATAATAATAATAATAATAATAATAATAATAATAACAATAAGATAACTAATTTCAAATGAAAATTCTTCCCTTTGTCTTTTTCTGTATCAATTTCCCTACCTTCATATGTGAGTATTTTAAATGCAATAATCTTCTTTCCATTTCACTCTTTTAAATACTGTAAGGACAATCTCTCTCTCTCTCTCTCTCTTCTCTCTCTCTCTCTCTCTGCTGCAAGTGTTAGAAGTACGTATGTATGTATATATGTATATACTGTTAAGGGTACTAATGTTTAGGATTACTTTGAATTTATTTATCTTTTCGGGTTCTCAGCTCGGTGTCGTGCTGCGCGAAATATCCTTTAATCTATTATTTCTAGGGTAAATGTACTAACACATACCAGAGAATAAATAAATAAAGAAAAAAGGTCAGTATAACTGACTCGCTCACCCTCCAAGAGGGTGTCGGTATGAACACTATGGCGAGTGAGACCACTACCACGAGCAAATGCCAATAGAAATCTCCCACTACAAAAGCAAAATCCCTCCAAGAGGAGAGCGACCCACAGAGTGGGCAGCAACTACTACTACTACTCCATCCCATGCTGCCGATGCTGCGCCTCTGGTGGCCATCCTTTTCAGTTAGCGCACACGATCACACGTGCCCTTTTTTACTCGGTGTTTTTTGTGCCCTTTTCGTTGGATTTATTTGACCCTGGAGCGTGCAGCCATCGCAGCAGCTAATGTTAAGTACTCAGTGTTTATTGCTATTTGGTTTTTTCCGGCCCTGAGCCCGTATTTGCCGTTTTTTTTAGGTATAAATACGAACTCTAGGTCGGAATGCATGGCAGCATGGTCTGGCCTCGCCCGTGGTGGGTTTCGTTCTTGGTCACCATACCAGAACATCCCCATTACTTATGTACGCTCTATTTCTATTATCCGCTTGTTTAGGGTACTGTCTACACGGTTTTGTCATGCTTGCATGTCTTTTACCTTATGTAGGCTCCTTCCATCCAGACCCTAGCCACGGCTCTTAGTATCGGCCTCGGCTAGCTTTGAGTGGTAGACTTGCCTTCGGTTAGTCGTACACTCCTGGATTTTTTCTCCATACTATGTTGTTTTCTTTCTTTCATTATTATTCATTTGATTTATTTATATCATATTTGTTTTGGTTAGTTAGGCGTCTGGCTTGCTTAGCCTAGTTATGGCCCCATTGGGCCTATATGCTACCGCTCTTCAGTTCGGTTGCTTCCCGATAGCATCTCTCTGATCAGTTGGTTATGTTTCTAGGCTTAGTTGTCTTTCGTTGGTTCTTACCGCCCCGTGGTCACTACGTGATCACGAGGCAGCCAGACGCCTGTCCAGTCACCTTCCCCCCCTCCCGCTCTTCTATAGAGTCGGGGGGGTGGGTCGGTCTGCCCATGCTCGCTCCGCATACCCGAGCCTGCCTCCCTTTCTCCCCCCAGGCGGAGGGATAGTAGGGACGGGACAGACCCCCAGACTGGACTCGACCTCTCCGGCTTCTCGGTCCGGCCGGATGGTAAGGTGGGGGGGGACTGGCCTTTCCCTTCCCTCCGTTGCTACCCCGTCGCTCCGTTACTAGCCCGAGTCTTGTATGTCCTCTCGCTCTTTCCCACCTTACTAGGGCTCCTTTACCACCGGAGACCTGGCATCCAGCGGAAAGGTGCTGATCCACCCAGCAGGGTGGACCGGAGCATACAGTTGGTCCCTTCTAACCACTCCGTCTCGCTGAGTTACAACACTCCGCCACGCACGGGACTTAGTCCGGTACGTCGAGTTTTTAGTTTAAGATCTTTATGTTAAACTAGTATTTTATCTTATACTTAACGTACCCCCCCCCCTTACCACCTCCCTTACCTGTCTCACCGGGATCTCCTCCGGGGTTATAGCCTATTCAGGCGATAAGGGAGGGGTTATGCCCAAATTTTTTCCGAGCTCCGGCATGCAACGGAGTTCTTCTGTCCTTTAGCCTGTAAGTGATAGTTCTTTAAGATACTCAGTGTCTTTTCACTTACAGACCAACCAACTGTGAGCATCCGGGGATGCGCCGCCACAATTCAGGAACCCATGTGGACACGAAGTTTGCCGTCCCCATGCTCCATGTGCGACTCCGCACTGGGACATCCAGGTCTGGTACCACGGAACGTGTTGTACCATCTGTTTAACAACCGATCTGGTGAGCCAGCTCTTAAGACGGGGTGGTAAGTTATTCCAACTCCGGTAACTGGTCCTCATTGGTTTATAGTGCTTAAGTCTTTACATTAATCACCCTAACTTAAGATAAAATTTAAGGGGTCTTATAGCCCCTATAAAATTTTAAGTTAAGCTTTAAATTGGTTTTAGTTTTAAGTTATTCTTAAAATCTAATCAATACCCTCTCTTCCAGGCTCCGGCTGTGAGGGATACCGCACTGGCAACCCTGCGGGCCTGTGGTCGGGCGGTTTTGGGAAGAAACGCCGCCAAGGGTATGCCCTACAATCCTTGAAGAGTTGGCGGTACTAATCTTCCCCGGAGCAAGCTACAGGCTACGTCGACCCAGCAGAGGCGGCCAAGACTATCGCTTTCATCCAGCAACAGCTGCTGCCTCGTTGACGGACCAAGGTGCCAGGACATCTCCTCGGAAGTCGCGAGCTTGATATCAATGTGGAACCTATGGTAGGTGTAGACGACCTGTTGGTCGAGGTAAGTACGTTGGACACCCAAGGGATGCCCTTGGGTGCAACTGGTTCTTCTACCCCTGCAACCTCTCCATCCTTCCAAGGCTTTACAGGTAATGAACTGTATACTTCTCCTGACGCTTCAGTTAGACCCAAGGTCAAGGGTCAAACAGTGAAAACCTTGACGAAGACGTCGTCGTCGTCTAAGAAGACGGCTCGGCGTCATCTTCCTCCTCGTGTAAGTCTCCGGCTAAAAACCCCGGAGCAGAGAGATCTAAAGCTTCTGGGTCCGGCTCTAAGTCCTCGAGGAGTAGATCCTCCAGGGAGAGATCTCACACTCCAGCGGAATCGTCAGTTCCGCTACCCTTGGTTCCAATTCAGAGCCACCCTTCCACCTCCGCAGCAGCTCCGGCTTTGGACTCCAACGCTGGTCTGTTACAACAAGTAGGTGATCTGGTTGGGTCTCTGAAAAATAGCATGGAACAAATGATCTCTCGGTTGTCTGATAGGATTACCTCTCAGGACAACATTATAGCCGGACTGAGCCAAGCTCCTCTAGCCTCTCCTCCACCTTTCAACACACAGGTGGAGCCCAGCTTCCCCCGTATGACTCTCTACCCTCCGTTCTCAATGAACAACCTTGGAGGAGTAGCGTCATACGCCCCCTTCCAGGACGGGCTTATCTCTATCCCGGAATGTGGAACTCGGAGGATTGAGGACTTCGAGTTCTACCCGGAAGACCTTCAGCCTCCGTTCATCGGCTACGCCAGGCTCACCGCCTCAGCCATGACTCGCGATGATAAAGTACAAAGGAGACAGTCCTCTATTCACGTGACCAGGCTCAGAGAGAATGGCTCAGGTGTCTAGAGGGACATGGATTGTTCCAACACGAAAATCCAACCTTTTAAAAGTCCGTTTACGATCTTTACGATGGAAGAGAGTACTCCGCTCCCTTTCTTGACAAAGATCGCGACAACTACTATTCCAGCAGCCCAGAAGGGGGATTCCATGCCTCAACTGAAGGAAGCAGATCCTACATCTCCTTTACTTCCTTCAGCCGGTGAATTGTGGGAAGATTTACCTAACACCTTCTCAGCTGGCAAACTCAAACCAGACTGTGCTATGGAAGCAGTTTGGTGAGAAGCTCCTAGGCTTCCAGATAGCCTTATTCAGGCTGAATCGATGCTAAGTCACGGTTAGCCAGATTCTATTAATTCCATGGCTATGACCGAGGTGGCTACCATTGCCTATGGGTCGGAGCCACTCTTCAAGCTTTCTTACCAAATCTTTGACTCAAACGGTGCAGTCCGGATATGTTTGAGTTCGCCACTGCCAGGACGAATTGTAGGAAAGCATGTCCTACAAGAAGCGACAATTCGACACAAGCCGAATAAGTTGCTTATGTCAAGCATCTGGGGAGCTGACCTCTTCCCAGATGCGATGGTGAAGGAGGTTCATCAGAGCTACAGAGACTGAACCAGAGCCTAAAGACCGTTTGGGGTCTTACGGCCAAAAGACGACAGGATCAAGCCGGTAAGGGTAAGGCTCAAAGGAAACCTAGACGTTTCCAGCCCTACCAAAAGAAGCAGCCACGCTTTGCTCAGCAAGTTCCGGCTGTTCCCTTAGTGCAAACAGCCCAACCTTCCACCTCAAAGGAACTCAGTCGCAGCCTATTTATGTTATCTCCCCTCAGCCTCAGCCCTCCACCTCTTAGCCCTCTCTCCAGCCTACAACCAGGTCTTCGAGGGTCAAGCTTCACAGAAGTATGACCGCTGGGTAAGGGAGGCAGAGGTAGCGATCCTTTCGTGGGAGAGGATCGGGAGGTCCCTTAATAGGGGAAAACATTTCAGGGGAGGCGAGGAGGCTACCAGAACCAATGACGAAACTTCAGGTAGGAGGGAGGCTGTTTCACTTTCGCCACCGGTGGAACTTCAGCAAGTGGGCTCAGAGCATTGTGTCAAAAGGCCTGGGTTGGAGGCTGGTTAGAGAAACCCACCCCCATCCAGAACTTTCCGCCAACTTCCTTCCAAGGAATTGACGGATGTATGCGGAGGATCTCCTTCAGAAAGGAGCTATAGCGAGAGTCAAAAGGTTAAAATTTCAAGGACGCTTGTTCAGCGTGCCAAAGAAAGGCTCACAAAAAAGAAGGGTAATCTTAGACTTGTCCCGCTTAAACTTAGCCATTCGCTGCGACAAGTTCAAGATGCTCACGATCTCGCAGGTGCGGACCTTACTTCCCCGTGGGGCCGTCACCACCTCTATCGATCTTACCGACGCTTACTATCATATCCCTATGCAAGGCACTTCCGTCCGTATCTGGGCTTCAAGATAGGAGACCAGACATTCTCCTTCAAGGTAGTCCTTTCGGGCTCAACGTAGCACCCAGGGTGTTTACGAAGCTGGCGGAAGTAGTAGTTCAACAACTAAGATCGCAAGGGTTATGGTATAGCGTATCTCGACGATTGGTTGATCTGGGCTTCAACAGTCGAGGAATGCAACAGAGCAACACTGAAAGTGATTCAGTTCCTGGAATATCTAGGCTTCAAGATAAACAGGACCAAGTCAAGACTCACTCCAGAGTCAAACTTTCAGTGGCTAGGCATTCAATGGAATCTATCCTCCATACTCTGTCGATTCCATCAACCAAGAGGAAGGAAATAGCGAAGTCAGTCAAGCAATTTCTGAGTCACAAACTGGCATCAAGAAGAACTCAGGAAAGGATCCTGGGTTCACTCCAGTTTGCATCAGTGACGAAACATCCTAATGAAAGCCAAACTGAAAGACCTAACCAGAATCTGGCGCTACACGAGCAAATGTCACGGTCCAGGGACAAATTATCCTCAGTTCCCTCTGATTCTAAAGAATCGAACTCCGGACCGTGGGCGGCAAAAGTTCAAGAACTTGTCGGTGTCAGTGCCCCTTCAGTTTCCCTCCACCAGGGATCACCCATCCGCAACGGACGCTTCATTAAGCGGGTTGGGGCGAGGATCATTCCCAGTTCAAGAAAGTTCAAGGAACGTAGGTCCACCTCAGTTTCCGCTTTCCCCCCCTTTTTTTTTTTTTTTTTTTTTCTCCAACCCCCAGCAGTTCCATATAAAACGTACTCGGCAAGCAATGGCAGTGTTCTTGACTCTAAAAGTTAAGCGTCCGCCAAAGTGCTCCCACGTAAAGCTAGTCCTGGACAGCGCAGTGGTAGTACATTGTATAAACAGAGGAGGCTCCAAGTCACGTCATCTAAATCATGTCATGGTAGCCATCTTCTCCCTGGCGGACAAGTTCAGTTGGCATCTCTCCTCCACTCATATAGCTGGAGTGAGGAACGTCATAGCAGATGCCTCTATCCCGATCAGTACCTCTAGAGTCGGAATGGTCACTGGACAACGTTTTCGTTCCAATGGATTCTTCAGAGAGTTCCAGGTCTACAGGTGGATCTCTTCGCATCTCAAGCGAATCACAAACTCCCATGTTATGTGGCCCCCAACCTGGACCCTCTGGCCTATGCCACGGACGCCCTGGCTCTAGACTGGAACAACTGGTGAGAAGATTTATGTCTTTCCTCCAGTGAATCTTCTCATGAAGGTGTTAAACAAACTCAGGACATTCAAGGGTCAAGTGGCTCTAGTAGCCCCAGACGGCCCGAAGAGCAATTGGTACCCTCTAATTCTGGAACTGGGTCTTCGCCCTCTTCGGATTCCCAATCCCAGGCTCTCCCAGTCAGTACAAACGAAGACTGTGTTCGCTTCCTCAGGGATTCTCAAACCCTAACTTTATGGATTTCATGAAGTTTGCAGCAAAAAGGGATGCGAATATTGACCCGCAAAATATTCTCTTTTTGGAATCCGATAAAAGGGATTCAACTTTGAGACAGTATGATGCTGCTGTCAAAAAGTTAGCAACCTTCCTGAGAGAATCGGATATTAGGATCATGACAATCAATTCAGCTATATCCTTTTTCAGATCCTTATTTGAAAAAGGTCTTAGCAGCTAGCACCATTACGACAAACAAGTCAGCCTTGAAAAAGATTTTTCAATTTGGTTTCAACATAGACTTGACCAGATTTCCTACTTTCTCGGTCTATTCCCAAGGGCCCCGTTGTTTTTGCTAAGACTTAGACCTTTTCTGTAAGGCCTACGTCAGTATCATGGGTTCGTTAAACGATGTTCTAAAGCTGGCTTCAGAAACCAATAATGACACATGCTCGTTTATAATGCTCTTAAGAAAAACTCTATTTTTATTAAGCTTGGCCTCAGGAGCTAGGATTTCAGAACTGTCGGCTTTATCCAGAGATCCGGATCATATCCAGTTCCTTCCCACAGGGGAAGTGCTACTTTCTCCGGAACGTAGCTTTATAGCTAAGAATGAAGATCCTTTGATTAGGTGGGAACCATGGAAGGTTCTACCCCTTCCACAAGATGTATCTCTTTGCCCGGTTTTCAACCTTACGAGCCTTTCTGTCTAGGACCTCCTCATCCTCATCGGGTCCTCTCTTTAAGAGAGAAAAAGGTGGTACTTTATCTATTAAAGGCATCAGGCAACAAATCCTGTACTTCATTAAACAAGCCAATCCTGACTCTTTCCCAAAAGTACATGATGTCAGGGCAGTAGTCCACCTCAATTAACTTATTTCCAACATATGAACTGTCGATGAGTTTTGAAAAAGTATACTGGATGGAAATCGCCGACAGTGTTCAAACGTCATTACTTAAAGTCCTTGGAAGCTCTGAAATTTTCAGCAGTAGCAGCGGGTAACATAGTTTTCCCCTGACTCCCCACCTAATCTTAGTAGAAGAACCAGTCCTCCTTTCTACCTGCCTCACCCAACAGTTCGTCTATTCCTGCCTTGTTCATCTACGGTCACCTTGTGTCTTAGCTGCTTTGATGATAATGTAGTGGGTGTCCCTTATTTTTTTGCTAGGGGCACTCACAATTGATTATGGATTTTGATCTCTTGGATGTCATCCCCTTATTTTTATGCTAGGGGATACATCTTATTTATAATGGTTACGGGTTTTGTATATAAGTTATATACATTCCTTTATATATTTTTATTGTTGAGTTTGTTTTGTTCAACGTATTATGCTAATTGCTCTGGATTTCTGATACATAGCCTTACACAGATACCAGTTTTGTACATATATGCCTTATTACCCCTGTATATATGTAAATACCGTAAGTTAAGAAATATTATTAGAATTAAGTGTAATTTAAGCAATATTTCTATTTTTTGGTATCATTGTGTATATGTATCCTTATTAGCAATTATATTCTTTTAATTTTATTTTACCTTTATTTGAGACTTCTTTATTTTGTTATTTTATTTTACAATCTTGTGCTATTTCTCTGGTGCGATTTCGCGCAGCGACACGAGCTGAGCCCAGAAAAGGGATTTTGACGTAAGGAAAAATCTATTTCTGGGCGATTGGCTCGTGTCGCCAGCGAAATCCCGCCCCTACCCATCCCATCGCCAAGATTGTCTGCTAACTTCAGGATGGCCACCAGAGGCGCAGCAGTCGGCAGCATGGATGGAGTAGTAGTAGTAGTTGCTGCCCACTCTGTGGGTCGGCTCTCCTCTTGGAGGGATTTTGTAGTGGGAGATTTCTATTGGCATTTGGCTCGTGGTAGTGGTCTCACTCGCCATAGTGTTCATACCGACACCCTCTTGGAGGGTGAGCGAGTCAGTTATACTGACCTTTTTTCTTTATTTATTTATTCTCTGGTATGTGTTAGTACATTTACCCTAGAAATAATAGATTAAAGGATATTTCGCTGGCGACACGAGCCAATCGCCCAGAAATAGATTTTTCCTTACGTCAAAATCCCTTAATACAGTCTCTAAGATTAATACATTAATATTATGATAATTTAAGGTAAATTTGATGTAGGATGTTACATAAGGTTTACATTTGGTGTTTCTGTTTCTTCCCTTCTTTTATCTCTCTCTCTCTCTCTCTCTCTTCTCTCTCTCTCTCTCTATCTCTCTCTCTCTCTCTCTCTCGTCCTCTCTCTCTCTCTCTCCTCTCTCTCCATCCATCTTCTCTCTCTCTCTCTCTCCCTCCCTGTCTCTTCTCTCTCTCGTCTCTCTCACAAAAGAATTGATATCAGCAAACAATAATTGTATCATATCCTCTCTTTCTCTTTTCTGTGGAAAAGATATATGTATTTATGGGAGGGGAAATAAGTGTTGCCTATAGAAGTTCATTTCAATCTATTGATATTGTAAGGAGTTATTCTCTCTCTCTCTCTCTCTCTATTCGCGGGTTTGAGCTATTCGCAGGGGTGCCTGGTGAGAATACGGGGGAATACTGTAAATTACTTCACTGTATCCAATAATATTGTATGTATTCTCATATTATTGTATTATAAAATACTATGGCAAATCTAAGCCAGTATTCTGCGGAGCGGCCAATGTTTTGGTTTGAAATCAGCTGATGGTGAATACGAGTTTGTTTCGCCATTTTTAACACAATTCCGAGCAAATTTTCTTGCTTCTAGTTAGCATAAACAAATATCTAGATATTTGACTTATATGAGACAAGGTTATTTTTCCTTATATGACATGTTTTTAGGTGGAAATATGAATTGAATATTTCTCGTTGTGATTGTGAATTTTTTTTTTTTTTTTTTTTAACAGATTACGTTGGCGGCATGTTTATTGCGTAAAAAAATTATGTGATTCCTTTCGCAATTTTCCTTTATATCATCGTTATACGAACTTTACGTTATTTATCTTATATCGGCGGGAAACCAACAGTAAAATGTGTTCTTTCAAGCACAATAGATTTTATTAAAATTAGTTTATCTCAATTTTATCTACGGTTGTGTTTGATGGCATACATTTACTGGAGTTTTATCCTTGTTGCCGATGCACAATAATAGTCATTAGCAGCTTGAACAGTTCTCTCAGCTTCAGTTATAACTAGGTTTAAATTTAACATTATATTTCCCGATTGATCTTTGATCTATATTGATCTTTGATCTATAGCGAATAAAGTTATTACATTAAGATATCTCAGTTCTATTCTACATAACGCCATTTATAACAACTACGGTAATAGTTTACTATAGTAGGATGATTGAAATACAAGCCTAACGGATGTTATTCAATTCGGTTGTACTTAGAAAAAAAGAAAAAAAAAGTTGTTTCTCGTTTGGTTGTTCATGACTGTACACGTTTACACAACGAGTATAATGTTAAAACCATACTCTCATCATTCTCTTTTGCTGCTTTTGAACTTATGTAACTAGAAGATGGGATAAAGTTAGGCTATTGTAATTTGGTCTCTCATAAAATCGGATTATTGTAACTTGAACACTACAGCTACCTGTACACTGTATAAAACCTTATTATATCTTTACATACTCTAGACACCCAAAGGATTAAAGCTAGACTTTTCCACTTTACAATATACGTAGTGGCTTGGCATCATCTCTAATGACTTATTGTGCAATTGGTAGCTATCAAGTGTCTAGGTTACTAAATGTGCATAATTCATGCAAGTAATACAGAGTTGTCTTGTCAGAAATATCAGATATTTTTGCTACTTTTAATGAGCAACATCCAGGATATATGAACTAGTGAGAAGTAGGAAGTTTCTGAAAGTCTTGAAACCTGTTGGTTCATATTACCAATTTTACTGTTTCCAGTTAAACAAGAATGATGAAACATTGTATTTTGCCTCTTGTTTAAATAGGAAATCTGCATGTAGTAGAGACTTACAAAATTTTGAGTGGTACAATGAGTGTAATGAGTGGAATTTTAAATTAGTACAATATTTTACTGTGATTGCCTACTCTCAGCCCATCCAGTAAACATGAAGAGGTCTGTGTATTCTATAGTGAAGTTAGTATAACATGATTATAATCAGTGACATATTTTTAACCATAAATGGCTTTAATTTAGCACACTTATTGTTGATGAAAGGTCATTTATCTCATTTCAGGAAGTCTTGAAGGAGCCAAAGGAAGTCAAAGAACAGATGGTGCTTCATGTGAAGCACATGCAAGCATTCTATTTCTTTCAGCATAAACAGTTTAAGGATTCCATGAATCTCTTTTTGGAAGTGAATCGCGATTCTGGTAAGTTAGAAAAATGTGCTTTACAGTGCTACAGTTTATGTGCTTTTATATATACTAATATCTGAACATTCATTATTATTATTGTTATACTAGTTTACCAATACATACTGTCAAAAATGGTACTATTTGAGATGGTTGCGGTTGCAATACCCAACCCTAAGGACCTTTTGTAACAAGGCAAGGCTTGGAAAGGTACCTGCATTCTACATGCTTATACTGTATAGGGACTATTGGTTTGATAGGATGGACCTGGGCTCAACATAATCTCTTATTATTGCATGGAAAAATATGGATACATTTTATTTTACTTATTACGTATTATTATTATTGCAATATCTCAGAAAGAGACCCTCTCTGAGGTAAATTACATTGAAAAGAAAGCACTCTCTATGCTTTTGAGCTTCTATAGCAGCATTAATTCCTTTATTAATGCAGTTTGCTTCCCTGTGGATGTCGTTGATATCAGGAGGGAAGCAAACTGCATTATTGAAAGAATTCATGCTGCCAAAGAAGCTGTGCACCTTCTCAAGATTATGGGAGACTACAATGTTGGCTACATCTACTGCAAATATAAATTTTGCCTTCTCAAATATGTAAGTTTCTTCATTTTAGCAGGTAAATCATACAGAAGCTGTCCAAAGTTCATTGATTATCTGGCGCATTGGTATTCGCTTGTTTCCATTGAATGAGGTGAATGGCACCAAGGGACATGCAGAGAGTATTTATACCTGAAAACAAGTTTACAAAAGAAGAGGGTAAATCCCAGGAGCTCTCCCGTTGACTATGAGTCTGGTTGACCGACATGGGTCTCAACTTGTGGCTTGAGGGGGTGGGTGGATGTATTGTTGTCTCAGGAGCACACCTCATTGTTCTCCAAATGGCGGTCAGCAGGTTTCCTGAGTAATATTTAGCGTAGGTTCCCACCATAGAATGGCAAGGGCCTACTTGGAAGAGGGTTGTTGGCTTTGTAGCTTTTTACATTGCAGTAGATGTAGCCAACATTGTAGTCTCCCATAATCTTGAGAAGGTGCACAGCTCTTTGGCAGCATCAATTCTTTCAATAATGCAGTTTGCTTCCCTCCTGATATCAACGACATCCATAGGGAAGCAAACTGCATTATTAAAGGAATTAATACTGCTACAGAAGCTGTGCACCTTCCCAAGATTATGGATGACTAAGATTTTGGCTGATGTTTTATCTGCCGTGCAGATAAAACAGCTGCCTTCAGTCTAATTAGGTGAGAGGCCTACCACAGGAACCTCAGCAAGATTCTTGGAAATCCAACAAGTTCCACTGTATTATGAGAAATCCTGTTGACAACATTAGGAGGGAAGCAAACCACATTATTGTAAGAATTAATACTGCTGTAGGTGCTGTGCACCTTCCCAAGATTATGAGCAACTGCTTTGTTGGCTACATCTACTGCAATGTAAAAACTCACAAAGCCAACAACCTTCATTGCTCCATAATTAACCAGTACCCAACACCAACTTACCAACTGGCTAAGACCTTAAATAAGATTTCAATTCCCTATTTCCCTAATGAACTTTACATTGCATCTTTTGTAGTGTTTTTTGACAAGCTACTCACTACTGGCAAGATATCGTCACGTCATTAGATGTAGAGTCTCTTCACCAACGTTCCTGTTGATGAGACCATATAGTTCATCTTTGACAAGGTCTACAGGGATGCATCATCCCTAACTCTAAAATATGCGGGAGGGTTGTGCCCCTCCAGAGGGCATAAGGACCATACAATCATTGTACAGGGGATACATGAATACAGAATACAAGAAGGACAAGGCAGCCCTGAAGATCATTTGGGCTCATGTACATAACCCCTGGCAAAGTCGACCTTACGGTCTATTATAAGAATTGGACTATGTACTGCCCAGTACCTCATGAAGGACAACCCCTCCATCAGCAGTGATCCCATGAAGAGGAGAGGAGTCATTTACCAAATACTGTGCCCCAAGAGTGGTTGCCACCATTCTTACATTGGTATGATAACGACTCGCCTTTCTAAGATGATTGCTGTCCATTTATATGAGGGTACAGTATACCAACACTGCATGAGGCAACATGGCAATGCCCCCCAATACCAACAGATTGTAAGGGATACCAGAATCCTCTACAGCGACATGAACACCACCGCCTCCACTATAAGGAGGCACTTGCCATTCTACGGTGGAAACCTATGGTAAATATTACTCAGAAAACCTCCTCCTGCTGACCACAGTCAGAAGGATAATGAGGTGCACCCCTAAGACAATGATACAGCCGCCCTTCTCCTCGAGCTGCAAGCAGAGCCCTCCAGTGCCAAACAATCAGCAGGATTATGACTAACCAATTAAAAATTGCCCCTTTCTTTTGTAATCCTGGGTATAAATACTCCCTGCATGCACCCCTGGTACCATTCACCCTCTTCAGTGGTAGCAAGTGACTAGCAATGTGCTGGATATAATAAAAGGGATTTTGACGTAAGGAAAAATCTATTTCTGGGCGATTGGCTCGTGTCGCCAGCGAAATATCCTTTAATCTATTATTTCTAGGGTAATGTACTAACACATACCAGAGAATAAATAAAATAAAGAAAAAGGTCAGTATAACTGACTCGCTCACTCAAGAGGGTGTCGGTATGAACACTAGGCGAGTGAGACCACTACCACGAGCCAAACAAATGCCAATAGAAATCTCCCACTACAAAAACCCTCCAGAGGAGAGCCGACCCACAGAGTGAGCAGCTCGTACTACTACTACTCCATCCCATGCTGCCGACTGCTGCGCCTCTGGTGGCCATCCTGAAGTTAGCAGACAATCTTGGGCGAAGGGATGGGTAGGGTGGGATTTCGCTGGCGACACGAGCCAATCGCCCAGCAATAGATTTTTCCTTACGTCAAAATCCCTTTTCTGGGCTCAGCTCGTGTCGCTTGCGCGCAATCGTACCAGAGAAATAGCACAAGATTGTAAACAAAAGTAATAAAATAAATCAGAATAGGTCTCAAATAAAAGAGAAAATAAATATAAAAAAAAAGAATATAATTGCTAAAAAGATACAAATACATAGTGATACAAAATTAGAAATATGCTTAAATTACACTTAATTCTAATCATGTTTCTTACATAAGTAATTTACATATGGTACAGAGGTAAAATGGTTACATGTAACAAAATGGTATCTGTGTAAAGGCAATGTATCAAAATATAATAGCAATTAAAATAATCAAATGAACAAATAATCAACAATGATAATATATAAGGAATGTATATGACTTAATATACACAAACCCGTAACCATTATAAAATAAGAGTATCCCTAGCATAAAAATAAGGGGGTAACATCCATGAGATCAATATCTATAATCATCTGTGAGTATCCCTAGCAAAAAAATATGGGGTACCCACTACATCATCATAAAAGCAGCTAAGACACAAGGTGATGTAAATGAAAAACGGCAGGAATAGACGAACTGTTGGGTGAGGCAGGTAGAAAGGAGGACTGAATCTTCTACTACAAATTAACTCGAGTCAGGGGAAACTATGTTACCCGCTGCTACTGCTGAAAATTTCAAAGCTTCCAAGGACTTAGGTAATGACGTTTGAACACTGTCGGCGATTTTCCATCCGGTATACTTTTTCAACTCATCGAAGTTCATGTGTTGGAAATAATTAATTGAGGTGGCTACTGCCCTGACATCATGTGCTTTCGGAAAAGAGTCAGGATTGGCTTGCTTAATAAAGTACAGGATTTGTTGCCTGATGCCTTTTAATGGATAAAGTTTCCACCTTTTTCCCTCTTAAAGAGGGGACCCGATGAGGATGAGGAGGTCCTTGACAGAAAGGCTCGTAGGTTGTAACTGGGCAAGAGATACATCTTGTGGAAGGGGTAGTACCTTCCAAGGTTCCCACCTCATCAAAGGATCTTCATTCTTTGCTAAAAAGCTACGTTCCGGAGAAAGTAGGACTTCCCCTGTGGGAAGGAATTGAATATGACCCGGATCTCTGGATAAAGCCGACAGTTCTGAAATTCTTGCTCCTGAAGCTAAGCTTAATAAAAACAGGGTTTTCCTTAAGAGCATTATAAACGAGCATGTGTCATTATCGGTTTCTGAAGCCAGTTTTAGAACATCGTTTAAGAACCATGAAACTGACGTAGGCCTTACAGAAGGTCTAAGTCTAGCACATGCCTTAGGAATAGACGAGAAGTAGGAATCCGTCAAGTCTATGTTGACCCAAATTGAAATATCTTTTTTCAGGCTGACTTGTTTGTCGTAATCGTGCTAGCTGCTAAACCTTTTTTTCAAATAAGGATCTGAAAAAGGATATAGCTGAATTAACTGTCATGATTCTAATATCGATTCTCTCAGGAAGATTGCTAAGTTTTTGACAGCAGCATCATACGTCTCAAAGTTGAATCCCTTTTATCGGATTCCAAGAAGAGAATATTCTGAGGGTCAATATTCGCATCTCTTTTTGCCGCAAACTTCATGAAGTCCATAAAGTTAGGGTTTTGAGAATCCCTGAGGAAGCGAACACAGTCTTCGTTTGTACTGACTGGGAGAGCCTGGGATTGGGGATCCGAAGAGGACGAAGGCCCAGCTCCAGAATTAGGGGATACCAATTGCTCTTCGGCCAGTCTGGGGCTACTAGAGCCACTTGACCCTTGAATGTCCTGAGTTTGTTTAAAACTTTCATGAGGAAGATTCACTGGAGGAAAAGACATAAATCTTCTTCCAGTTGTTCCAGTCTAGAGCCAGGGCGTCCGTGGCATAGGCCCAGAGGGTCCAGGTTGGGGGCTACATAACACGGCAGTTTGTGATTCGCTTGAGATGCGAAGAGATCCACTTGTAGCCCTGGAACTCTTTGAAGGATCCATTGGAACGAACTGTTGTCCAGTGACCATTCCGACTCTAGGGGCACTGATCGGGATAACGCGTCTGCTATGACGTTTCTCACTCCAGTATGTGAGTGGAGGAGAGATGCCAACTGAACTTGTCTGCCAGGGAGAAGATGGCTACCATGACATGATTTAGATGACGTGACCTTGGAGCCTCCCCTGTTTATACAATGTACTACCACTGCGCTGTCCAGAACTAGCTTTATGTGGGAGTACTTTGGTGGGCGCAACCTTTTTAGAGTCAAGAACACTGCCATTGCCTCCAGTACGTTTATATGGAACTGACTGAACTGAGGTGACCAAGTTCCTTGAACCTTTTGACCTGGGAATACCCTCCCCGCCCAACCCGCTAAGGACGCGTCTGTGTGGATGGTGATCCCTGGTGGAGGGAACTGAAGGGGTACTGACACTGACAAATTCTTGACTTTCGCCCACGGCCGAAGTCGATTCTTTAGAATCAGAGGGACTGAGGATAGTTGGCCCTGGACATGACATTTGCTCGTGAGCGCCAGATTCGGGTTAGGTTAGGTCTTTCAGTTTGGCTTTCATTAAGACGTTCGTCACTGATGCAAACTGGAGAGAACCCAGGATCCTCTCCTGAGCCCTCCTTGACGCCAGTTTGTGACTTAGAAATTGCTTGACTGACTTCGCTATTTCTTTCCTTTTGGTTGATGGAATCGACAGAGTATAGGGAGGATAGATTCCATTGAATGCCCAGCCACTGAAAGTTTGACTCTGGAGTGAGTCTTGACTTGGTCCTGTTTATCTTGAAGCCTAGATATTCCAGGAACTGAATCACTTTCAGTGTAGCTCTGTTGCATTCCTCGATTGTTGAAGCCCAGATCAACCAATCGTCGAGATACGCTACTACCATAATCCCTTGTGACCTGGAGTTGTTGCACTACCACTTCCGCTAGTTTCGTGAACACCCTGGGTGCCACGTTGAGTCCGAAGGGAACTACCTTGAAGGAGAATGCCTGGTCTCCTATCTTGAAAACCAGATCCGGACGGAAGTGTCTTGGCAATAGGGATATGATAGTAGGCGTCTGTAAGATCGATAGAGGTGGTGACGGCCCCACGGGGAAGTAAGGTCCGCCCGGCACCTGCGAGATCGTGAGCATCTTGAACTTGTCGCAGCGAATGGCTAAGTTTTAAGCGGGACAAGTCTAAGATTACCCTTCTTTTTTGTGAGCCTTTCTTTGGCACGCTGAACAAGCGACCTTGAATTTTAATCTCTTGACTCTCGCTATAGCTCCTTTCTGAAGGACGGTCCTCTGCGTACTCTGTCAATTCCTTGGAAGGAAGCTGACGGAAAGGTCTGGATGAGGTGGGTTCGTAACAACCAGCTCCAACCAGCCTTTTGACACTATGCTCTGAGCCCATTCGCTGAAGTTCCACCGGTGGCGAAAGTGAAACAGCCTCCCTCCTACCTGAAGTTCTTCATTGGTTCTGGTAACCACCTCGACCTCCTCTGAAGTGCTTTTCCCCTATTAAAGGGGCCTCCCGACCCTCTCCCACGAAAGGAACGCTTACCTCTGCCTCCCTTACCCGACGCGGTCATACTTCTGTGAAGCTTGACTCTCGAAGGCTTGATTGTAAGCTGGAGAGATGGCGTAAGAGGTGGAGGGCTGAGGCTGAGGGGATATCACATAAATTGGTTGTGATTGAGCTTAGAAGTGGAAGGTTAGGCTGTTTGCACTAAGGGCACCGCTGGAACTTGCTGAGGAAAGCGTGGCTGCTTTTTCTGGTAAGGATGGAACGCCTAGGTTTCCTCTGTCCCTTACCTTAGGTGTTAGGTCTTGCCTCCTCCTTTAGCCGTAGGCCCCCAACGGTCCTTAAGGCTCTGGGTTCAGCCTCGTAGCCTCTGACTGGATTCTTCCACCATAGCTTCTGGGAAGAGATCTGCTCCCCAGATGTAGACGAGAGTAACCTATTCGGCTCATGTCGAATGGTTGCCTCTTGTAGGACATGCTTCCTACAATTCGTTCTAGCAGTGGCAAACTCAAACATATCCGACTGTACCGTTTGAGTCAGGGCTTTGGTCATGAGTTTAAAAAGCGGTTCTGAGCCATAGGCTATGGTTGCTACTCTCGGACATAAGCCATAGAGTTAATTGACCTGCTAATCGCGATTTCGCGTCAAATTCAGCCTGAATAAGGCTATCTGGGAGCCTGGGTAGCTTTTCACCAAACTGCTCCATAGCACAGTCCGGTTTGCGTTTGCCAGCTGAAGTGAGAAGGTGTTCGGCAAGTCTTCCCACAATTCTCCGGCTGAGGGGAGCAACGGAGATGTGGGATCTGCTTCCTTCAATTGGAGGCATGGGTTCCCCCTTCTGGGCCGCTGGGATGGTAGACCTCGCGATCTTTGTCAGGAACGGGAGCGGGGTACTCTCATCCATTGTGATGGTAAAGGGACTCTTAAAAAGTTGTATCTTGGTATTAAAACAATCCATGTCCTCTAAACACCTGAGCCATTCTCTCTGAGCCTGGTCTCGTGAATAGAGGACTGTCTCCTTTGGTACCCTATCATCCCGAACCATGGCTGAAGCTGTGAGCCTTGCGTAGCCTATGAACGGAGGCTGGAGGGTCTTCCGGTAGAACTCGAAGTCCTCTATCCTTCGAGTTCCAAATTCGGTATAGAAATGAGACCGTCTTGGAAGGGGGCGTATGACGCTACTCTCCATGGTTGTTCATCGAGAACGGAGGTAGCGAGTCATACGGAGGAAGCTGAGTTCCACTTGTATTGGAAAGTGGAGGAGAGGCTAGAGGGGCTTCTCTCAGTCCGGCTATAATGGAGTCTTGGGAAGTAATCCTATCCGACAATCGAGAGATCATTTGTTCCATGCTACTCTTTAGGGACCCAACCAGTCGCCACCTGTTGTAACAGGCCAGCATTGGAGTCCAAAGCCGGAGCTGCTGCGGAGGTGGAGGGGTGGCTCTGAATCGGAACCAGGGTAGCGGAACTGGTGACTCTGCGGAGTACGAGATCTCTCTCTGGAGGATTTACTCCTTGAGGACTTAGAGCCGGAGCTAGAAGCTTTAGACCTGTCTGCTCCGGGATTCCCAGCCGGAGACTTACGCGAGGAGCTGAAGCCGAAGTCGTCTTCTTAGACGACGACGACGTCTTAGTCAAGGATTTCACTGCTTGACCCTTGACCTTAGGTCTAACCGAAGCGTCAGGAGGAGTATACAAATCATCACCTGTAAAGCCTTGGAAGGATGGAGAGGTTGCAGGAGTAGAAGAAACACTTACGCCCAAGGGGTGACCCTTGGGTGTCCACCTTACTACCTCGACCAAACAGATCGTCTACACCTACCATAGGTTCCACATTATATCTAAAGTCGCGACGTCCGTGGAGATACCTGGTCTTGGTCAGTTAATGAGGCAGCCAGCTGTTGTTGGATGAAGGCGATAGTCGGGGCCGCCTCTACTGGGTCGACGTTATCCTGTCGCCTTGCCTCCGGGGAAGATTAATACCGCCAACCGTTTCTCTAGAATGTAGGCATACCCTTGGCGGCGTTCTTCCCAAAACCGCCGACCCAGGCCCGCAGGGTTGCCAGTGCGGTATCCCTCACTGCCGGCGCCTGGAAGAGAGGGCGTAGATTAGATTTAAGAAATCACTTAAAACTAAAACTTAAAGTATAACTTAAACTAGATGCCTTAAGTTAAGTGAATGATGAAAACTTAAGCACTAAAACAGAAGCGGAGCAGCTACCGGAGATGGAATACTTACCCCGTCTAAAAGCTGGCTCACCCAGATCGTAACATCTGGTACACGTCTCATGGTACCAGACCCTGGATGTCCCCGTGCAGAGTCGCGCATGGAGCATGGACCGGCAAACTTCGTGTCCACATGGGTTCCTGAAGTGTGGCGGCGCGATCCCGGATGCTCACAGTTGGTGGCCTGTAATGGGAAGACACATGAGTATCTTAAAGAATATCACTTACAGGCTAAAGGACAGAAGAACTCCGTTGCATGCCGGTGAGCTCGGAGAAAAAAATTTTGGGCATCAACCCCCTCCCTGCTTTGCCTGAATAGGCTATAATCCGGTAGAGATCCGGTAAGACATGTAAGGGAGGGGGGATGGTTTAAGGTACTTAAGACTAAATAGTTAATCTTAATAACACTTAAACCTAAAACTCAAACGAACCGGACCAAGTCCAGTGCGTAGCGGAGTGTAGTAACTCAGCAATACGGTAAGGTTAGCAGGGACCCCACTGTATGTTCCGGTCCACTCTACTGGGTGGACTAACAACTTTCCGCTGGATGCCAGGACTCCGTCAGGAAAGGAGCCCTAGTAAGGTGGGAAAGAGCAAGAAGACATACAGGCTCGAGCTAGCACGGAGCGACAAGGTAGCAACGGATGGGGGGAAAGGCCAGTACCCCCCAACACGTTACCACCCGGCCGGACCGAGAAGCCGGAGAGGTCGAGACCAGTCTGGGTCTGTCCCGTCTCCCTAGCCCCTCCGCCTGGGGGGAGAGAGGGAGGGGCAGGCTCGGGTAAAGTGGACGCAGCATGGGCAGACCGACCCACCCTCCCCGACTCTATGGAAGAGCGGGAGGGGGGGGAAGGTGACTGGCAGGCGTCTGGCTGTCTCGTGATCACGTAGTGACCACGGAGGCGGTAAGACCAAAACAAGACAACTAAGCCTAGGGCAAATCAGCTGATCAGAGAGATGCTATCGGGAAGCAACTGACTGAAAAGCAGTAGCATATAGGCCCACTGGCCAAAACCAACTGATCAGAGATGCTATAGGGAAGCAACCGGACTGATGAGCGTAGTATAGGCTCAATGAGCCAGGACCTAGGCTAAGCCAGACGCCTAACAACCTAACCATAACAAAATACATAGTATAATTAAATAACAAATAAAAGAAAGAAAGCAATATAGTAGGAGAAAAAATCCAGGAGTGTACGACTAACCCGAAGGCAAGTCTACCACTCAAGCTAGTCAGAGGCCGATCTAAGAGCCGGGACTAGGGTCTGGATGAAGAAGCCTACATAAGGTAAAAGACATGCATGCATGACAAACCTGAGTAGACAGCACCCTAAGTAAAACGGATAACTAATATAGAGCGTACATAGATAAGGGGATGTTCTAGGTATGGGAGACCCAGAACGAACCCACCACGAGGCAGAACCATGCTGCCATGCTTCCGACCCCCGAGTACGTATTTATACCTAAAAAACGGCAAAACGGAAATATGACTCAGGGCCGGAAAAAAAAACCAACTAACCATAAATACTGAGTTACTTAACTTAGCTGCTGCGATAGCTGCACGCTCCATTATAGATAAATCCAACGAAAGGGCACAAAAAACACAGAGAGAAAAATAGCACGTGTGACTCGTGTGCGCTAACTGAAAAGGATGTCCACCAGAGGCGCAGCAGTCGGCAGCATGGGATGGAGTAGTAGTAGTACGAGCTGCTCACTCTTGTGGGTCGGCTCTCCTCTTGGAGGGTTTTTGTAGTGGGAGATTTCTATTGGCATTTGGCTCGTGGTAGTGGTCTCACTCGCCTAGTGTTCATACCGACACCCTCTTGGAGGGTGAGCGAGTCAGTTATACTGACCTTTTTCTTTATTTTATTTATTCTCTGGTATGTGTTAGTACATTTACCCTAGAAATAAATAGATTAAAGGATATTTCGCGCAAGCGACACGAGCTGAGCCCAGAAATGAACTTTTGACAGCTGCTTTACAATTTGCCTGCTTAAAATGCACCAAGTTAGAAGGCAAAATATAAGCTCTTCGGCATACCGAGTTTTTTATTATTATTATTATTATTATTATTATTATTATTATTATTATTATTATTATTATTATTATTTTTTTTTTTTTTTTTTTTTTTTTTTTTTTTTTTGCTTTTTATTTTTTTTTTTTTTTTTTTTTTTTTTTTTTTTTTTTTTTTTTTTGCTCTATCACAGTCCTCCAATTCGACTGGGTGATTTATTTATGTGTGGGGTTCCTGGGTTGCATCCTGCCTCCTTAGGAGTCCATCACTCTTCTTACTATGTGTGCCGTTTCTAGGATCACACTCTTCTGCATGAGTCCTGGAGCTACTTCAGCATCTAGTTTTTCTAGATTCCTTTTCAGGATCTTGGGATCGTGCCTAGTGCTCCTATGATTATGGGTACGATTTCCACTGGCATATCCCATATCCTTCTTATTTCTATTTTCAGATCTTGATACTTATCCAATTTTTCCTCTCTTTCTCTTCACTCTGGGTGTCCCCATGGTATTGCGACATCAATGAGTATACTTTCTTCTTGAATTTGTCAATCAACGTCACTCTGGTCTGTTTGCACGTATCACCCTATCCGTTCTGATACCATAGTCCCAGAGGATCTTTGCCTGATCGTTTTTCTATCACTCCTTCAGGTTGGTGCTCGTACCACTTATTACTGCAAGGTAGCTGATGTTTCTTGCACAGGCTCCAGTGGAGGGCTTTTGCCACTGAATCATGCCTCTTTTTGTACTGGTTCTGTGCAAGTGCCGGGCATTCACTTGCTATGTGGTTTATGGTTTCATTTTTCGTTAGATTGCACTTCCTACATATGGGAGAGATGTTATTTCCGTCTATCGTACTGAACATATCTGGTTCTTAGGGCCTGATCTTGTGCCGCTGTTATCATTCCTTCAGTTTCCTTCTTTAGCTCTCCCCTCTGTAGCCATTGCCAATTGTCATTGCTGGCTAGTTCTTTAGTCTGTCTCATGTATTGTCCGTGGCATTGGTTTGTTGTGCCAGTCCTCTGTTCTTTCTGTCTTTCTCCTGTCTCTGTATATTTCTGGGTCTTCGTCTGCTCTTTTATTAGTCCCTTCTTCCCATGCACTCTTTAGCCACTCGTCTTCACTGGTTTTCAGATATTGCCACAGTGCTCTGTTTTTCGATGTTGACGCAGTCCTCTATACTTAGTAGTCCTCTCCCTCCTTCCTTTCGTGTTATGTATAGTCTGTCCGTATTTGCTCATGGGTGTAGTGCTTTGTGTATTGTCATATGTTTCATGGTTTTCTGATCTATGCTGCGGAGTTCTGCCTTCGTCCATTCCACTATTCCTGCGCTGATTATTATATTATTATTATTATTATTTTTTTTTTTTTTTTTTTTTTTTTTGCTCTATCACAGTCCTCCAATTCGACTGGGTGGTATTTATAGTGTGGGGTCCGGGTTGCATCCTGCCTCCTTAGGAGTCCATCACTTTTCTTACTATGTGTGCCGTTTCAAGGATCACACTCTTCTGCATGAGTCCTGGAGCTACTTTAGCCTCTAGTTTTTCTAGATTCCTTTTCAGGGATCTTGGGATCGTACCTAGTGCTCCTATGATTATGGGTACGATTTCCACTGGCATATCCCATATCCTTCTATTTTCTATTCAGATCTTGATACTTATCCATTTTTTCCCTCTCTTTCTCTTCAACTCTGGTGTCCCATGGTATTGCGACATCAATGAGTGATACTTTCTTCTGACTTTGTCAATCAACGTCACGTCTGGTCTATTTGCACGTATCACCCTATCCGTTCGATACCATAGTCCCAGAGGATCTTTGCCTGATCGTTTTCTATCACTCCTTCAGGTTGGTGTCTCGTACCCACTTATTACTGCAAGGTAGCTGATGTTTCTTGCACAGGCTCCAGTGGAGGGCTTTTGCCACTGAATCATGCTCTTTTTGTACTGGTTCTGTGCAAGTGCCGGGCATTCACTTGCTATGTGGTTTATGGTTTCATTTTTCGTATTGCACTTCCTACATATGGGAGAGATGTTATTTCCGTCTATCGTACTTTGAACATATCTGGTTCTTAGGGCCTGATCTTGTGCCGCTGTTATCATTCCTTCAGTTTCCTTCTTTAGCTCTCCCTCTGTAGCCATTGCCAATTGTCATCGCTGGCTAGTTCTTTAGTCTGTCTCATGTATTGTCCGTGCATTGGTTTGTTGTGCCAGTCCTCTGTTCTTTTCGTCTTTCTCCTGTCTCTGTATATTTTCTGGGTCTTCGTCTACTTTATTAGTCCTTCTTCCCATGCACTCTTTAGCCACTCGTCTTCACTGGTTTTCAGATATTGCCCCAGTGCTCTGTTCTCAATGTTGACGCAGTCCTCTATACTTAGTAGTCCTCTCCCTCCTTCCTTCGTTGTTATGTATAGTCTGTCCGTATTGCTCTTGGGTGTAGTGCTTTGTGTATTGTCATTTTGTTTCCGGTGGTTTCTGATCTATGCTGCGGAGTTCTGCCTTCGTCCATTCCACTATTCCTGCGCTGTATCTGATTACTGGCACTGCCCATGTGTTTATGAGCTTTTATCATATTTTCCGGCGTTGAGTTTTGACTTTAGTATCGCCTTGAGTCTCTGCATATATTCTTTCCTGATCGTGTCCTTCATCTCTTGGTGTTTATATCCTCCTTCCATTATTCCCAGGTATATTTATCCTGTCTCATCTATGTGTTTGATGTTGCTCCCATCTGGTAGCTTTATCCCTTCAGTTCTCGTTACTTTGCCTTTTTGTATGTTGACTAAGGCGCATTTTTCTATTCCAAACTCCATTCTGATGTCCCCAGATACAATCCTTACAGTCTGGATTAGGTAATCTATTTCCTTGATGCTCTTACCATACAGCTTGATGTCGTCCATGAACATCAGATGGTTGATTTTGTTGCCTCTTTTCTTGAGTTGGTACCGGCATCCATCTTCTGTAGTACTTTTTGTCATGGGAATCATGGCTACTACGAAGAGCAGTGGGGACAGTGAGTCGCCCTGGAAGATCCCTCTCCTGATATTAACCTCTGCTAAGTCTTATTCCAGAGCTTGTAAGTATTGTATTCCATTTGCGCATTGTATTTTTTGAGGAAAGCTGAATGGTATTATCCTCTGCCCCATATATTTTCAGGCATTCTATTAGCCATGTGTGTGGTATCATGTCGAAGGCTTTCTTATTATTATTATTATTATTATTATTATTATTATTATTATTATTATTATTATTATTATTATTATTATTATTATTATTATTGAACTAAGAAACCTCCGTAACAAGGCTATAATATTGATAATTAAAAGCCACAGTAGTGTTAAGATATACTATTGTACAATGCTAAAAATTACTAGGAGAGACTTTCAGATACTGCTCCGTATCCCTCTTCAGTCCTACTGATGGTCAAACAATGGAGGGAGCGTACAACAGCGCAAAAAACTGGTTCAAGGCGAATTAATTTAAGTGTTGGTCAGGTAATCCCTGTTCGGTTGTTTCTGTTGGCGAGACGGCTGGAACGGTGTAGTGGTCGTTCAGGTGATTCCAGCTCAGCAGACACTCCATCGGTGCCATAACTTGAAGCTATTATAACGTCAGTCATCTGGGATAAAAGAGAGGTGGGAGCAATATCTGGGGTCTCACAATCACCAGACAGATGAATCTTAAAATCGTTGACAAAGTGGCCAATTATTATTGAATTGATAAAACTATCTTCATCAGTGAAGCTTTTGTTCCCTTCAAAAGCACACCCCTTTCTAATAGCAGCCCATTCCAATTGATGTTGTGTCCTGGACACAACATCAATTGGAATGGTGCCTCTGTCATTTAAAAAGTGGGGATGTTGGTGTTCATCGCTTAGTGGAAGGGGCTGCTATTAGAAAGGGGTGTGCTTTTGAAGGAACAAAAGCTTCACTTATAAAGAGAGTTTTATCAGTTCATTAATAATTGGCCACTTTGTCAACAATTTTAAGATTCATATGTCTGGTGATTGTGAGACCCCTGATATTGCGCCCACCTCTCTTTTATCCCAGATGACTGACTGTTACTATAGCTTCAAGTCATGGCACCGATGGAGTGTGCTGAGCAGGAATCACCTGAACATCCACTTTGCCGTTCCAGCTGTCTCGCTAACAGAAATTACCGAATGGGGGTTACCTGACCAACACTAAAACTTTAAACACCGAGCCGGTATTTCCGAAAGTGTCTCCCGTATGCCGGCAGCGTTTGCGAGTGGGCGCCAAAGCAGAAAAAAAGTTTTTTCAAAAAATCACAGCACGCTTAATTTTCAAGATCAAGAGTTCATTTTTGGCTCCTTTTTTTGTCATTGCCTGAAGTTTAGTATGCAACCATCAGAAATGAAAAAAAATATCATTATATATAAATATTGGAATATATGGGAGCGCAAGAAAAATTTCATATATAATTGTATACAAATCATGCTGTGAGCAAAATGGTTAAAGCTAATGAGTTAATTATTTTTTTTGTATTGTACACTAAATTGCAATGATTTTGGAATATAACAAATTGTAAATTGATCAAAGCAACAGAGAAAATATTATCACAATATGATGCATGAATTCGCAATGAGCGGACGTAAAAAAAAGCTGTTTTCAAAAATTCACCATAAATCAAAAAATGTGCTAGAGACTTCCCGTTTGTTGCAAAATGAAGGTAATTGATTGAATATTACTAGACTGTAAGTGTTGTAGCTTACAATTGCAGTTTTCGACCATTTCGGTCGAGTTAAAGTTGACCGAAGGTCAAATTTTTTTCTATTTATCGTTATTTATATGAAAATATTTCAAAACTGATATAAGCTACAACCATGGGTTATTTATTGTTGTATTCTATATGAAATTGCGCACATTTTTATATATAAAACTTTATGTAACGGCTAATTGAAAATGGTGCAAACATTACAACAATCGGACAAAAAAAATTATGATTTTTTCGGAAGAGTTACCGCGCGGACGTAAGGCAAATTTTTTTCGGAAATTCACCATAAATCAAAATATTGTGCCTGAGACTTCCAAGGTGCTTGATTCAAAAGTTTTTGCCTAGTAGGCCTATAACTATTTTTCAGTGAATTTAAAAAAAACCTTTTTTTCGTCGACGTACCTTACGTCAGTTCGGCACCCGACAGACAATTTTCGTTGACGTTTAATACGTCCACTTGGCGTTAAAGGGTTAATTCATCCGCCTTGAACCAATTTTTTGTGCTGTTGTACGCTCCCTCCATTGTTTTGACCACCAGTAGGACTGAAGAGAGATACAGAGCAGTATCCAAAAGTCTCTCCTAGTAATTTTTTGCATTGTACAATTATATTTCTGGGCCCAGTTCGTGTCGCTTCGTGAAATAATCCTTAAGTTCATTATTTCTAGGTAAATGATACTAACATTATACCAGAGAAAAAATAAATTCAGGAGGATGTCAGAATAACTGACTCGCTCACCCTAGATAAAAAGAGGGTGTCGGTATGGTATCTGGGCCGAGTGAGACCACTACCACGAACCTCTTGTCATTTAGAATTCTCCTTCATCAGAATCCCCCTCCTGAAAGAGCTGATACACAGTCGGAGTCAGCAACTACTACTACTATGCTACCCAGCACGCCGACTGCAGCGCCTCTGGTGGTCATCCTTTTTCGTTAGCGAACTTGGTAGCACGTGCCATTTTTCCTCTGTGTTTTTTGCGCACTTTTCCCTTGGATTATTTTCGCCATGGAACTTGCAGCTATCGCCTCAGCTAAGTTAAGTACCCCGAAAGGTTTTACACTAGTTTTTTGTCAGACAGGAGCTATTTTTACCGTTTTTTAGGTTCGATAATAGTCACCTGGTCTGGCACATGGCGGCCTTGCCGGCTCGCCACATGTTCGGTTAGATTCCTCGGTCCCCCATACTGTGGTATCTATCCAGTGTATTTTTACCTTTATTTATGGGTTCTATCACGTGATACACAAGTTCCCAACTTTTATTACTTATTTATTATTTTATATCGTATTATTCGGAAATCCATTGCCTATAACTTAGATTAGTGTTCATGTATGCATGTCTCCTTGTCTAGGTGTTTAGGCTTCTGAGTGATTACTTTTTACGTTTTCCAGTCCAGCATCCTGGCTGTTGCCCTCCGTTTTAAGTTTCGGCTAAGGCTAGCTTTTGAGCAGTCGGCTTGTTTTCCTTAGGGGAACTAGCCTGCTTCTCCTGGACGTCCCCTTTCTCTCTCACTCATGATTTCCCTCTCTCTCTATTTACGATGTATTTGTATTTTATTTTTAGGGGTTTGCATGTTAGGGCGATCAGTTTAGCCTAGGCGGTTTTGTTGCATTATCACCTCTTGGTCCATTTGCGATCAGTTTTGTTGCATTATCGCCTTTTGGTCCTCTCGAGCTCACATGGTCGCTCGACCTAGGCTGTTTTGTTGCATTCACCTCTTGGTCCACTTGCGATCGCGTCGAGCCACTGATCGCCCTAGTCCCAGTCCCCTTCCCCTCCTCCTTGTTGTTGGGGGGAGTCTGTCCTTGCTTGCTTACGGTCGCTATAGCAACCATCCGAAGCTCTTGGCTCCCCCCATCCCCCCTGTTTAGGGGGGTCACGGGAGTTTTGGACAGCAGGGAGTACTGTGGCTTCGCACATGTTCTCTTTGAGCTCCGGGGGGCTCCGGTGTGGTCAGGGCGATGTTGGCCACCCCCCTCTGTTTTCATCAGTTCTTCTCCGGCGTTATTTGTGCTACGATTCCTCTTCCCCCCTCCTTTCTTCTTTGATGTATCATATCCCTTCGTTTGCTGACGGAGCGCCCGCTTGCTATCTGGGCACCCTGGCAGTTGGCGGAGGGGTAGCTGGCTCCGCCAGCTATTGTAGGGGAAGAGGTATCGGTTGGTTTACATGCTTTCCCCGTTATGTATCTAGTCTCTTCGTCTGCTGACGGAGCGCCCGCTTGCTATCCGAGCGCCCCGGCGGTTGCTGGAGGGGGCTTTTACGATGGAGCTACACGCTCCAAACTATTTTATTTTAATTATCTAGTTTTAAATATGTGTAATCCTCTCTCGTTCTCCGGCGTGGTGTACTCCTCCTTGAAACTCAATTATGGGTGTATGAAACGTATCTGGTCTGCTTAATCCTCTCCGGTGTACACCGGGGTATTTCAACCAGTTACCAGGTCCCATGAACCTTCTTCCACACGGATTACAGGGGGGGTTATGCCCAAAAATTTTATACTACTCCAGCATGCAGCGGAGCATACTAACGGGTCCTGTTAGTGTATAACGTTGATACTTATGTATCTATCCACTTACAGGCTACTAACTGTCAGGAGGCTGGGTGCAACGCCGTCCTCCAGGACCCCTGCGGGCATGAAGTCTGCAGGTCTCATGCTCCTTGTGCTGTCCGCCATCACGGCCTGATCGTCTGGCACCACGAAGCCTGTCCCATCTGCTTCGAGCTGGTGGAACAGTTTTCGGACGGAGTAAGTATATACCGGAGTAGCGTTTTTCTCTTTCCTGGTATATACTATCACAGAATTTGCGTTATAATGCTATATTGTTATAGCATTATAACGCACTGTTAAGGACGCCGCGTCGGCTACCCTTAGAGCCTGGGTAGGTGGCTTCGGCAAAAACGCGCCGAAGGGGCAGCCTTACATCCTAGATAAGAAGTTGGCTGTCCAGATCTTCCCAGGCGGCAAGTCGACTGGGTATGTGGACCCCGCTGCGGCAGCTCCGATGATTGCCACTATCCAACAACAGGTGGAGCAGGCCCTGATGGAGGGAGGAGGCTAGGACATCGCGGCGGACGTCGCAACTCTAGACCTTAACATTGAGCCAATGACGGTAGGTGGGGGTGAGTTATTGGTTGAGGTAGGTTTGCTAGGCGCCCAAGGGCTTCCCTTGGACGCTTCTGGATCGTCTTCTCCTGTCCCTTCATCATCTTCCTTCCAAGGCTTCACAGGATCAGAGATCCCCGATAGGACGCCTACTGCCTCAGTAGTCCCCAAAGTCAAGGGACAAAGAGAGCAGAAGACCCTGCAGAAGACGTCGTCTAAGAAGGCATTGTCTTCTTCATCTTCTCGTAAGTCTCCAGCTCACCATCCCGGAGCAGAGAAGGCGAAGGCCTCTTCTTCACACTCAAAAGGGTCAAGAAGTAAATCCTCTAAAGAGAAGGCCCGCGCTCCTGCCGAGCCAGTACCTTCTCCCTCTGCCGGAGCTCCTCCGGTGACCCCTGTCGGGGGCCAGTCCTGTTGGTCCCTTCGATCCCGTTGCTTTTACGGGCAGGGGTCATGCAGCAGGTAGGAGACCATGGTCGGATCTTTGATGAACACAAGATTCGACCAAATGTTTTCACAGATCTCCACCACTTTGACTCAGTCTGGCCAGTCGATTCAGGATATTTCTGAGCGTCTGACGGACCAGGAGAATCGGCTGGCAGGGCTGAGCCAAGCACCTCAAGCCGTTCTCCCTGCAGCAGGCGCCGGAGTTGCCTCGTTGCCTGACTACAACACCCTTCCCGCCTTCTCTATGAGCAATCCTTGGAGGGTAGCAGCCTTTGCTCCCTTCAAGGATGGCATGATCTCCATCCCGGACTATGGAACTCGTCGTATCGAGGACTTTGAGTTCCATCCCCTTTCAATAAGGGGTATGCTTAGGCTAACGGAGGCAGCCTTGAATAGAGAAGACAAGATCCCTAAGGAGACTGTTTTGTACAGTCGGGATCAGGCTCAAAGGGAGTGGGTACGTTGCCTGGAGGATTGGGACTGTACTAACACCAAACTCCAGGCATTTAAAAGTCCTTTCACGATCTTTGCTACGGAGGAGGAGGCACCACTCCCCTTCACAACAAAGATAGCAGAGATCACCATACAAGCTGCCATGAAGGATGAACCCCTTCCTCAGCTTAAGGAATCAGACCCGACGTCCCCTCTCTTTCCAGCTTTTGGGGAACTCTGGGAAGACCTGCCAGCTACTTTCACGGTAGGCAAACTCAAACCGGACTGTGCCATGGATCAGTTCGGTGAGAGACTCCCTAGGCTACCGGATAACCTTATCCAAGCCGAATTCAAGGCGAGGACAAGGTTAGGCAGGACTCTGAATTCGCTAGTAATGACAGAGGTTGCTGCATTGACTTACGGTACGGAGCCTCTATTTAAGCTCCTAGCAAAGTCACAGACACAAATGGTACAGTCGGACCTGTACGCGTTTGTAGTAGCTAGAAGAAACTGTAGGAAACATGTCCTGCAAGAAGTTACAATTCGGCATGAGCCAAACAAGCTGCTTTCTTCCATCATCTGGGGGGCTGACCTCTTCCCAGAATCAGCTGTGAACGAGGTACAGCATGAAGCAACTAGACTTAACCAAAGTCTAAGAGCTCGATGGGGTCTTTCCAGCAAGAGGAAACCGGAGAATCCTCCTGCTAGTGCTAAGAAGTTAAAGAAGACCAAGAGGTTCCAGCCCTATCAAAAGCAGCAGAAGCAACACTTTGTACAAGCAGTTCCGGTCTCTCAACCCGCACAACCGACAACTGCAAAGGGGCAAAACCAGCCCATGCTCCTGTTGGCTCCACAAAGCCAACCCTCGACCTCCTATGCGGTTTCCCCGGCTTTCAACCCTCTTTTTGAAAGTCAAACCTTCCAAACCATTAACAGGTTCGCAAGGGGAAGCAGGGCTAGGGGTTCCTTTCGCCAGATGGGCGGCGGAAGGGCAACCAACAGGGGGAAGCACTTCCGTAGAGGGCGCGGGGGAGCACGCCCTGCACAACAGCAGTGAGAACCCTCAGGTAGGAGAGGAGGCTGTTCCTCTTCCGTCATAGGGGGGGGTTTCAGCAATTGGGCACAGAGCATTGTGTCCAAAGGGCTGGGATGGAGTTGGCTCAAAGGTCCCCCTCCTTTTTCCAAATATTCCTTCAACTATTTACCAACAAAGGAATTGACAGATATGCGCAAGAGCTCCTTCAGAAAGGGTGGTGAAAGGTTGGTAGTGTCAAGAGTCAAGCATTTAAAGTTTCAAGGACGCTTATTCAGCGTGCCAAAGAAAGGCTCATCAAAAAGAAGAATAATCTTAGACTTGTCCCGGCTAAACTTATTCATTGGTTGCGACAAGTTCAAAATGCTGACCATCTCGCAGGTGCGGACCATACTACCCCGTGGGGCCGTCACCACCTCTATCGATCTTACAGACGCATATTATCATATCCCAGTAGCGAGACACTTCCGGCCATACCTAGGCTTCAAGTTAGGAGACCAGGCATTCTCTTTCAAAGTGATGCCCTTCGGGCTGAACGTAGCCCCCAGGGTATTCACGAAAATAGCGGAAGTAGTAGTGCAACAACTGAGATCACAAGGGATAATGGTAGTGGCGTACCTCGACGATTGGTTGATTTGGGCACCAACCGTCGAGGAATGCCTCAGAGCCACAAACAAAGTAATCCAATTTCTGGAACATCTGGGGTTCCAAATAAACAGGATAAAGTCCAGGCTCACTCCGGAGTCTCGTTTTCAATGGCTCGGCATTCAATGGGACTTGACCTCCCACAATCTGTCAATTCCTGTGGTCAAAAGAAAAGAAATAGCCAAGTCAGTAAGGCAATTCCTCAAGTGCAAACGAGCATCAAGGAGAAACCAGGAAAGGATCCTAGGTTCACTCCAGTTTGCATCAGTAGCAGATGTTCTCTTAAAAGCGAAACTGAAAGACATAAATCGAGTTTGGCGCTCAAGAGCAAATGTCAAATCTCGAGACAAGTTGTCAGTAATCCCGCAGATTCTTCGCAATCGTCTCCGTCCATGGGCGAAGACAAAGAACCTGTCCAAGTCAGTTCCTCTTCAATATCCCCCTCCGGCGCTGGTTATCCACACAGACGCCTCGCTAAGCGGGTGGGGAGAATATTCCCAGTTCAAGAAGGTTCAAGGAACATGGTCATCGCAGTTCTGCCAGCTTCACATAAACGTATTGGAAGCCATGGCAGTATTTCTCACTCTGAAGAGGCTTCTTCCACCAAAGAACTCTCATATAAAGCTGGTCTTGGACAGTGCAGTGGTAGTGCACTGCATCAACAGGGGAGGATCCAAATCAAAACACGTGAACCACGTCATGATAGCCATTTTCTCTCTAGCAACCAAGCACAAATGGCACCTATCCTCCACCCATTTAGCGGGAGTAAGGAACGTGATAGCAGACGCCCTGTCTCGATCAGTTCCTCTAGAATCAGAGTGGTCCCTGGACAACATGTCATTCAAGTGGATACACCAAAGTGTTCCGGGTCTCCAAGTAGATCTATTCGCATCTCAAGCGAACCACAAGCTCCCTTGCTATGTGGCCCCCAACCTGGACCCTCTGGCTTATGCCATAGACGCCATGTCCATAGGTTGGAATCAGTGGGAGAAGATATACATCTTTCCTCTAGTGAATCTTCTATTGAAAGGTCTGATAAACTCAGGACATTCAAGGGACAAGTAGCTCTAGTAGCCCCGAACTGGCCCAAGAGCAACTGGTATCCTTTGCTTCTGGAATTGGGTCTCCGACCTCGACGGATCCCCAATCCTAAACTATCTCAGTCAGTACAAATGAGGACTGTGTTCGCTTCCTCAGGAATTCTCAAAACCCTAACTTTATGGACTTCATGAAGTTTGCGGCTAAGAGAGATGTAAATATTGATCCTCAGAATATTCTTTTCTTAGAATCAGATAAGAGGGAATCAACTTTGAGACAGTATGATGCTGCTGTTAAGAAGTTGGCAACTTTCCTGAAGGAAACAAATACCAGAACCATGACAGTCAACCTGGTTTATATCCTTTTTCAGATCCTTATTTGAAAAAGGATTAGCAGCTAGCACTATTACCACTAATAAATCAGCTTTAAAGAAAATCTTTCAGTTTGGTTTTCAAATAGACTTAACAGACTCATACTTTACGTCTATTCCTAAAGCTTGTGCTAGGCTCAGGCCTTCTGAAAGGCCTAGTTCAGTCTCATGGTTCTTGAATGACGTTCTCAAGCTGGCTTCAGACACTGACAACGTTTCTTGTACATATATAATGCCACTGAGGAAAACTCTATTTTTGCTAAGTTTGGCCTCAGGAGCTAGAATATCAGAACTGTCGGCCCTTTCCAGAGATGCTGGACATATAGAATTTCTCCCCTCAACAGAAGTCTTACTATCTCCAGATTGTAGTTTTTTGGCAAAGAATGAGGACCCCTTAATGAGATGGGCCCCTTGGAAGGTCATCCCTCTTCCTCAAGACCCTTCTCTTTGTCCGGTGACGACCTTACAAGCCTTTCTGTCTAGGACATCCTCTAGATCCTCAGGCCCCCTCTTCATGAGGGAAAAGGTGGTACTATTTCAATAAAGGGAATTAGGCAACAAATTCTTTACTTTATTAAACAAGCAAACCCTGAATCATTTCCCAAAGCCCATGAAATCAGGGCAGTAGCCACCTCCATTAATTATTTCCAGTATATGAATTTCGAGGATTTAAAAAAGTATACGGGCTGGAAATCGCCGACAGTTTTCAAACGTCATTATCTCAAGTCCTTGGAATCTCTAAAATTTCCAGCAGTAGCAGCGGGAAACATAGTTTCCCCTGACACTGCTCAGTAGTTGTAGTCAAATATCCAGATCTCCTTTCTACCTGCTTCAACTAATAATGCACCTAACCCTACCGTTATGCTCTTTTGGTCCTTCAGCCTTAGCTGCTTAGGAGGATACCTTTGGTGGAGTGTCCCTTATTTTTTTGCTAGGGGCACCCACAACTATATTGTATATATGTTGTCTGTAATGGATAGGTGTTGCTACTCTTATTTTTATGCTAGAGAAGCACACCAATATATTGAGATGCTTTGTAATGTTCATATTTATAGAAGTTTAAGTGAGCGTTCTTCCTTGATGTGTTGCTTATCGAACCTCACTTGTATTAGTTAAGTTATCATAAGTTAGTTCAAGTGTAGTTTTAAGGTTAACTGTATATAATTCATTCATTAGTTTAAGTTAACTTTATTTTATGATAACTTGTAAGATCTCAATCAAATTATAATTTTTCCTTTTTATTTCTTTCGTTTTATTGAGACCTTCCTCTTTCTTATTTTTTTCCAATCTTGTGCTAATTCTCTGGTACTATTTCACAAAGCGACACGAACTGGGCCCAGAAAAGGGATTTTGACGAAGGAAAAACCTATTTCTGGGCAAGGGTTCGTGTCGCCCAGTGAAATCCCCCCCTGTTCCCCGCCCTGCAGCCCAAGATTGGCATCTAACGACAAGGATGGCCACCAGGGGCTCTGCAGTTGGTGTGCTGGGTAGCGTAGTAGTAGTAGTTGCTGACTCCGACTGTGTATCAGCTCTTTCAGGAGGGGGATTCTGATGAAGGAGAATTCTAAATGACAAGAGGTTCGTGGTAGTGGTCTCACTCGCCCCAGATACCATACCGACACCCTCTTTTTATTTAGGGTGAGCGAGTCAGTTATTCTGACATCCTCCTGAATTTATTTTTTCTCTGGTATAATGTTAGTATCATTTACCTAGAAATAATGAATTAAGGATTATTTCACTGGGCGACACAAACCCTTGCCCAGAAATAGATTTTTCCTTCGTCAAAATCCCTTATTTTAACACTATTGTGGCTTTTAATTGTCATTATTATTATTATTATTATTATTTTTTCTATCTCAGTCATCCTCTTAGACCGGGTGGTTTCTATAGCGTAGGGTTCTGGGTTGCATCCTACCTCCTTAGGAGTCCATTACTTTTCTCAGTTTTGGCTATGGGCACAATTTCCAATGCCATATCTCATATCCTTCTTATTTCTATTTTCAGGTCTTGATACTTATCAGTATTCTCATTCTATCTACTGGCTACCATTTTCTCCAAGAAGAGTTCATTGTCTTGGAAGTCACTCCCTACCAAGCCTTATCTATAAATGACTTATGCAATTAAAGATATTGAAGTGATCCTTCCAGAACTCTCTTAGGGTCAATTAAGTGTCTGAGGTCATTTCAAAGTATCTTTGGAATAATGCCTTTGTGTACAGTTTCTTGAAGTTCAAGATGATTGATTGGCAATTGTTTTTCGTTGAGGTGTCTTTTCAAACTTGGGCCAAACACTTCATTTAACCACTCAACAAAAATTTGCCTCATGACCCATGCCTTTTTATTGGCGTTCCACATCACATGCAGTTTATTCTTTATCACATTGGTTTTGTCAAACACTCGTGGAGTTTCAGAGTGAAACACCAGTGGGGGCTTCACTTTGAAATCCCCACTGGCATTCCCACAGACCAAGAGTGTTAGCCTATCCTTCATGGGCTTGTGCCCTGACAATGAACTTTCCTCCTGCATGATGTAGGTTCATTTTGGCATTTATTTTCCAAAACAGGCCTGTCTCATCACAATTGAAGACCTGTTGTGGGAGGAATCCTTCAGCCTCAAGATACTCTTTGAATTCACTGACGAATTCTTCGGCAACATATTGATCCGAGGTCATAGCCTCCCCATGTCATGCAACATTGTTTGCCCGTATGCTTTCTGAATTTTTCAAACCAGCCTCTGCTGGCCTTGAAATCACCAAGATCATAACTAGTAGTTGCCATTTTCTTACTTAAATCAGCATGTAGCATCATAGCCTTCTCATATATGATCACTTCAGACACACTATCCCCCACTAATTGTTTTTCATTGATCCACACTACAGAAGCTTTTTTACATCTTCCACTAGTTGCAGTGTCTGTTTTGTTAATGATGTGACTCCTTTCGCAACATCAGCTGCCTTGACTTAATGTTTCTTTGCTAGGATAAAGTTGATTGTTGATAGTGACTTGCCATACGTCCTAGTGAGTTCAGCTGCACGCACACCACTTACATACTTTGCAACAAGTTCTTTCTTAAATTTAGTTGTATTCCAAGTCTATTTTACCAAAGGGATGGTACTTGCAGCTGTCTTTGGCCCCATGATGGCTACTTTGCAATTAGTTTTTATGGCAAAATTAGCACAAAACACAACAAATGTGCGGTGATGCGGACTACAAGTGCAGAGATGGTTGTTCAGCGAGAAACAAAGCCAAAATGGGTCACGAGAGAAGACAGGATGCTTTATTTGGGTGCTTCATACAGGGTCTGGTCACGTACTGGGCCCCGGATGGAGCATTTCTGAGCGTACAAAAACCAAAGAAATGTACAATAACCGAGACAAAATTTTGTCAAAAAAAATTTATGAAAATGGAAACGTACAAAAACAAAGGTATGACTGTATAGGTAGTGCCCAGTTATCGGCGGGGGTTGAATGGTTGTGCAGTAATTTAGTATAAGATGTAACTTTTCTTATTATAATGAGGTAACATTTAGGAAAGTGAATTTTTATATATTTTTTGTATAATTAGAATATTAACAGGTATAAGATAACTATTTTAATTAATACTTTGTGTAAATTCTTTTTTGCAGAGCTGGCATTTGTTATTGGATTGTTTCCAAAAATGGTGCCAGAGGAATTTCGCTTCCAAATAAATCTTCCGGGTCGAGTACCTTCCCTCAGTTCTTCAGAGATGGAAAGTGCTATTCAGGAGCTTATTCATTTCTTGCTGGAGGTAAGATTTTTCTTTCTATTTTGATATTTTATATTCTATTTAGTAATTCTTTTTAAGTTACTTATACTTAAAATACAGTCATCACCCTACTTACGAATATTCATGTTACAAACATTCAGAGATACAAACAGATAGGATTGCAAGTCAAAACTGTGTTCCAAGTGCTCCTCTTTGATACCCATAAATTCAGATTTTGCTCTGGATTACTATTCTGCCTACTAAGAATTTTTGCCATACGAGGAAGAAGAACCTGTTCCTTTAATCCGTTCCCTCTGATACCCTGAATATTCTTGTGATTAACTACCATGCATTCTTCTTACACTCATGAGAATACTCATTCATACACTGAAAACTGGTAAATAAGTTACCCTCTTGAACACTCCACCTTGATCTGCGACAGTTCTAACAACATATCACATTATCATCAGAATATTTGCTAAATGTAAGTGAGACTACCTTTAAGTTTCTTCAATTCAGGAATAGTGGTACGTATTAGGTTTGGTGACTTACCTAGCTTAACTTAGGTAGTTAAGTTCTTAGCCTAGCCTACCTAGTTTGAACCTGTCTTTATCAGAACTGCTCTTCAATATCCCAGAGCATGTTTTCCGCTTCATGACTTCTACAAGAGGATGATTTTCCTGTTCTTCAAGAGTTTCTGATTGGGTTAGGTTAGGTTGGTACAGTTCCTAACTTAGTCTTATCCTTATATATCGTAGTCTAACTAGACTAGTTCTGTGCCTCAACGTCAAGAATTAAGGTCCATCTCTAAGCTTTATGTAATGGTCAGGAACAGCACTATGGTGGTTCCTTAGTCAAGAAAAAGAGGTGGGGGGGGGGGGGGGTGCCAGTTTGTTGGTGTCTTATCATCAAAGGGTATCTGTTGAGTAGCATACTGAACTTATGTCATCAGAGGGGAGGGATCCCCTCATAGGATGTCTCCTCTGTTGATGATGTGCATTCCATTGGCAGTGTAAGGAAATCTTCTCTGTCGATGGTGCGAATTCCATTGACAGTGCACAAGTTGAAAGTAGAGTACTTAGCACAGTTCTGCATAGAGCATCCTATCTTAGGACATCCCCTGGAGTTATTCTATCATCTCCTCTGTCTATAGTGATGATGCATGGAGTTGCAGTAGCATGCTTAACACAGCTGTCAGTCAGACACATTCTAGGATAGGGGATGTATGTCAGACAAGTTCTGTCACTGGAGTCTAAGTGCATAAAAGATGGGTCCAAGAGTCCCATCTTCTTTGGCAACGAAGTGATTGGGCATCTCTACTGCCCCTCATCAATTTCTACTGCCAGGCGGGTTTTAATATAAATAATGTGCATGCAAGAGCATTTGTCTTCAGAGGACTAATCTCGTCCTTAATATTCAAGAACTATTATATTCATGGGAATTTGAATGATGGTTCTTAGCTATGCTAAACCACTAGCATTTCCTGATATCCAGGGGCTCTTACTCATGAGGAAAGTGGCATTGATTAAGACACTGATCTCTTTCTTTTCTAGTTGCTTTCTTCTCTGCCGAGATAGGTAAGAAGATAAGGTCTGTCAGATGTTGGATCTATGGAATACATATGACTGAAATATCCCAACTGAGATAATAGCTTGTATTGTACACAAATGTATCTTTCAGTGGCATACCATCCCTCTCTCTAGCTAAGGGAGAAAGGAATGGTGACAAATACATATAGATAGATACCTTACTTTCTTGTTTGAACAGATATACATATATATTAACTGATCTAGAAACTAAGTTCTGAAAACTTATTTTTAGTCAAGGAAGGGTGTCTGGAAACCCTTTCCTTGGTCCTGGTGCTGTTACATTACTCCTCAGACAGGCAGAGGAACTTTTGGTACAAGATGGATGAATTTTCGGCAGTTTTTCGATAAAGTCAAGAGATTGGACAGTTCATCTTGACTCTGGTTCTCACTCAACCTCGAAAGAAGATTGATTATACTCTTTCTTTTCTTGATTACCTGTTGTTGGCTCTGCTCTGATCTGATTATTCTACATACTAATTCGAAGGTGATCAGTTAGATTGATCGCTCTCCTTCTATGGTCCTGTGGCACCAAAGACAGCAGGACTTCTGTGTTATGCCCATAATGTAGTCTTTGAACCCAAAGCCAATGACTGGTTCGTTAGTTTAGGGCTGCCCGAGAAATGATAGCAAGAGGGATCCTTTTTCTAACTAGGGAAATGATCAACTGAGCGTGCCCACGAAACTTCCTACTGGACATCAGTATGTTTCAGGCAAAATCTCTAGAGGGAAAAGTTGTCCATCTATCTGTCACATTCAGAGAGGCCCTGTAGATCAAATACTAGGACAGAATGTATTTGTGAAATTCACATTCGTATCCACTGATCTTGGAGTGTTGCCCATAGGCCAAAGGATCATTTCTCTGGCTAGGGTTAAGTTCTACTGAATGTACTATGCAACTTCCTGGTGGTCATCAGTATGCTTGGGGCAACATCTCTAGAGGCCACAGTCACCCATCCATCTGTTGCATCCAGGAAGGACCCGTCAAACTAATACTAGGGTACAACATAATTATGCAGTTCATATTCTATCCTTTTACCTTGGATTATTGCCCATGGGTCCTTGGACTCCCTTTCCTTGGATCATTGGTGGATGCTCAACAAGTCATGTGGTTTACCCCACCCAGCTCTTAGGGACAGGTTGCATCTTGCCTAGGGTGTGTGGCTACAAGGAGAAGGTGCGAGTGGGACAGGCCTCCAACCTTCCTCCTATTTTCCATCCTCTTCCAATGGATAGAGGAAGAGTGAACAAGCCTTCGTGAGCTGGACTGACATGCATGCAGGTGATCTACATGATTGAGTATCCTATCCAGTTTTGTTTGGATTAATAGATGCATTTCATACTTTTTCTCTAGCAAGGAGAGAGAAGGACTGACTGGGCAAACCAGTTGGTCATTTTTAAGCTACATAGTCTTTGACAATGTGGGTTTATCCGTACCTTATGAATCAAGGTTTTCATACTCTTTTTTTTTATTCAAAGTGCCCAGAAGTCGGTCAGTTAAACATCACATGTTCAGTAGATCAGAGGTATGGTATCCTTCCTTTTGCTCTTTCATGACCAGGAAGAGAATACAAGGTGAGCCAAACTACCAGTCAGTTCAGAGAATTACTTAGAATCCTCCCTCAGATAGTAAGTCTCCATATGTAAAGAACAAGGGTTTTTATTCGTGTAGGAACAAATGGTAAATTTGTAATTAATTTGTATTTTTCCAAACATACAAACCTGAGGTCTTTACATAAAAGGCCCACCTCTTATCACCTCTCACTCCTTTACCTGGACCAAAAGGTAACTGAAAAGATTGAATGCATACTGGTTGGGTGGACAGAACCCATGCCCTTATCATAGGTAGCTATTACCATGAACTCCATCCAAAAGTTTTAACGGCGGGACTTTTCCAACTTTGCTGAAAGTTATCTATATGTAGAGACTGAGGGTTTGTATGTCAGGAGAAATATGTAACAATTGAAAATTTATCATATTTTGTGGCGGAATCAAAGCTAAGTAAAAAACAAGCAAACTCCCCACAGTTACGTTAATCGTACAAGCTAACAAAATTTCCCACACTCACACTTTCCCCTTTACGTTACTTTTAAACTGCAGGACAATTGGTTCAACGAAATACCGAACACACAAAACACAAACACGTACTCACCCCTGGCTCCAGATACTCAGTGCTAGGCTGTGCTGTCCACTGGATATAGGCTATAGGCTAGCCGACACACAACCGCCGCCAATAACCAAACGAAAACCAACCAGCTGAGACCCACAACCCCACAACAACTCAACAACCCGACAAATCACTGCAGACAAACACCAACAGCCTGAAAAGACACGACAACCACACAACTTACCCCAGCACAACAACCCGCCAACACCAACACTGCCCCAACCACCACTCACAGACAACGAAACGCACTACCAACCTCCTCAACCTCACCACAACCAGACATACACACGCACAACAACTTTACAACCCCAAAATCTATCAAATAACACATCAACGGACAAAACTGAGGCCAAAACTAACTTTATGCCTTCCACGAACGCCTTACTTCTTACGACTCTCGTAACAGACTCCCACCACCGATCTACACAACAGAGCGCCACAACAGACACACGCTTCCGACCACCATTTAACCACTCCCATTTATTTTTCCACCAATCTCTCCCTCTCTCTCACGCAACCCTTGGAGACTTGGAGACGTTGTCAAATGTAAACTACTATCATCACTCCTCCATATTACCTCCCCCATTACATTTGACAACGTCTCCTTACACTCGCATCCACACTAAATTGCCTTTCACAACACCCAAGGATGCTCGGATGCAGGCCCCCTGGATCTTGTTTGAGGACCCTCGTACATTCTTTCAGTTACATCGCCATTCACATCTTCCAAACCACTTTCATTCAAACTCCCATTATCTCCCTCACTACCATCCTCCCAAATCCCATTCACTACTTCACCGATATCTTCTAACAACTCTGGTTCCAACATCCTCCCTATTTCTGCTACCAAACCACTCAGTTCGTCCATACTTCTGTCAAACTCTCGCAAAGACTTATCCATCCTATCAACCACCTCCTTACTACTTGGTTTCCTTCTCACTGAAGTCCCTTTTGTCCCTGTCAACTCAAACCCACATACACTACAAATATCATTCATTCCCTCAAAGTCATCTGTAGCACACGCTTTATCAACCGTTTGCACCCTACCACCAACCCCCTTAACGTGCCGTTCACGCTTTTCCCTTCCACTTCCTCTCTCCACACTCTTCTGTTTTCTTCCATACTCAACCAACACCAACTGCCAATCTCCCAGACCCATTTGTTCACTGACTGTTGGTTCATACTTATTCACCCTCAGCCACTCACTCATCACATTCTCCCGAACATACTGTGGTACTTCCCTCCACTTAAGGAGTTTATGGTGTACCCTAAGCTCATCCATTCCCCAACCTACTTGCAATTTCCCCAAAACATAACTCAATCCACTCGGTCCCACTTCCAAAATCTCAAAAGGCCCTTCAAATTTCTCCCTTACTTTATTCACATTCATTCTTCCTATCTCAACCACCTCTTTCAACACCTTATCCCCAATCTTAAAACTCTCAAACCTTTCACTCACTCGCTTTCTTCCACAAATCCCAATCACTTTCTGACAGACCCAACCGCAGCCTGACAATCCTTTAAAAATTCAACACATATTTACAAGGAGACATACCTATACTCTTTTGCAGTGGGGCGTTATATATATACCCACACTGCACGTCCTACATACATATCCCAATAATTGTCACCCTTACTCATCATTTGCAGAATCTCAGTCATCGTTCTAACAGTCCTTTCAGCCAAACCATTCGCACTGGGCACATACGGAGTAGAATAACACATGCACAATTACCCCATCTCTTCAACATTTCTTCAAATTCCCATCCCACAAACTCAGGTCTATTATCACTCAACATTTTTGCCGGCTTTCACGCACAAATAGGCAACATCACTTGACCCACCATTCGCGCAATAGTGTCACTCCTATTATCTTTGATGGGAACCACATAGGCAAATGTACTCATGTGATCCACCATCACAATCATCCCCATGTGTCCTCTCACAGTCCCAGGCAAAGAAACACAATTAATCACAAGCATTTCAAACAGCTCTTTCATCTGCAATCGACACACAGGTGGACTTGAATGCACACTCTGATACTTTCCCCTCTGACAGTCTTCACACATGACAACCACATCCATACAAATCTTATTCAACCCAGGGGCATACATTCTCTCTCTCATGCATTCCCACAACTTATTTTTCCCCACATGCCCAAACCGATCATGAACCAACAAACACATATTCACAGCTGACTCAACAGAAAACACTGGCACATACACTTCCCTGTCATACACCCTTTCCTGATGTAAAAAGTACTCTATGTTTTTACACACTACAAACTGTTTAGCAACCCTCTTATATACATCCAACTCACATGGCCAATCTTCCACACGCACTCCTCCCAAAACATCGCAACATATTTATCTCCAGGCACTTATCTTGCATTTCTTCAATCTCTTCCTCACTCAACAGATCATTCTCACTCCTAGCAATATCAATCATTCCCACAAAGTTTGCTACAAACACATTACTATCTTTAATCCTAGCTACTTGTCTGCCCCCCTTTCTAAGAATTCCGTTTCCTATATCTACATCTATATCATGGATCCTCAAAAAATCTATCCCTATTAAAAAGCAAGATGGCATATCATTTTCTCCTATAACTATAAAGTTATGTATTACTTCAAGGTCTCCTAACCTAACCTTTAACCGCACCTCTTCCCATTAACCGTACCTCTTCCCATACTAAAACACTTCCTTGTCTTAACCCATGTATTCTCACATTTGTAGACTGCCTTTTCACTTCCCAATCGCATCTCTCAAGTTCACTCACCACTGACCCACTCACCAAGGAAACTTGTGCCCCTGTGTCAACCAAACTACAGTACTCACTATCATTTACTCGGACAAAGGTCACCATTTTCCCTCGAGTCCCATGCATACACACATTCACTACCACATCCACCTGGTTATCCACATCACAATCCTCCTCATTACATTCATCCTCAGTCAATTCCCCATTTCCACAATTCAGACTCAGATCCCCTTCACGTCCCTTTTTGTAACCAACCAATTACAAACACGTTCCCTGCACTGAATCATCAAAACCCTATGTTCATTACCTGTACTCACTCTTCCTTGATACTCATCCGGTCTGTCCCATCCAAAATACAACAACACTTTTATTCCAAACAACTCAGCTACTGCTGACAACAATTCATGCAACATTTCTCCTTCCCCACCTGGTTCCTCCACATATGCCACTTCCTTCTGCACATCACTCATCAACTTCATTCACACTACCGGGTACCTCTTCCACCAGTCCCCTACCTTCCAAGTCTTTCAATGCTGAAAACAAACATTCACACACACTGTCATTCCCTTCAAACCTCTCTTTTACAACTAACCCCTCCTGAGGTACCATATTTGGATCCCAGTCACTTTTCACAACACCACTACCCTTACCATGCATCCTAGACATCGTATCAGCAATCACATTTTTACTCCCCGGCACATATTCTAAACTAAAATCAAACCCACTCAAATCTTCAATCGTCCTCGCGATCCTAACATTCTCACTTTCCTTCTTGATCATATACACTAACGGCCGATGGTCTGTCCTTATGACAAATTTTACCCCATACAAAACACTTTTTTTTTTTTTTTTTTTTTTTTTTTTTTTTTTTGCAACGGTTTCCACACAAACCTTCATTGCCGCAAGCTCCTTCTCAACCACCGAATACTTCAGCTCTGCTTTATTAAGAGCTTTACTCACATACGCAATCACTCTCAATTGTCCCTCCCCATTCACCTCTTGCATCTGCACCAAGCATCCTCCCATACTAAACTTACCAGCATCAGCATACAACTCAAGCTTACTGGCATCCTTAGTCTGGAAAAGCCAAGGTGGCATCTCTTTCAATCTCTCAAATGCTCCCACCGTTTGCTCATCCCACCTCAGCTTAGTACAGTTTTTCTTCCCGGTCCATTCAGTCAACGGCTTCCCTATACCCGAACAATCCCTAACAAACTTCCTCCCGAACTCAATCAAACCCAAAAAATTCTTTAACTCCCGTACGGTCTGGGGACGTGGAAACTCCTTTACTTTTTCCACAAACTTTGCCCTCTTCCTTATGTTATTTGCACTCACCTTATGACCAAGAAATTCCACTTCCCCAGCCAACCACATACACTTCTCCAGCTTCACTTTCACTCCAACCTCTTCCAACCGTTCTAACACCTTCTCAAGCAGTTCCATATTCTCCTCAACAGTCTCACTTGCAATCAAAACGTCATCTATAAACACAGTCACCTTCCTTCTATCAAAACCAGCCAAAACTACATTCATCGCCCTCTGGAAGGCAGCAGGCGTGTTAGCCAATCCAAAACTTAACCTCTTGAATTGATAGTGACAGCCACCACTCGAGAAAGCCGTAACATGCCTGCTCCCTTCCTCAAGAGCCATCTCTTAATAGCCCCTTACCAAATCTAATTTCGTGAACACTCTCATTCCATGCATCTTATACACACTATCAGACACCACATTCATCGGAATCGCTCCTTCACAGTTACTTCATTCACCTTCCTGTAATCCACACTCATCCTCAAACTCCCATCTGTCTTGCGTACTGGGACTTTGGGACTATTCCAAGCACTCTTGCTCATCTAGATCACTTCCACTCTCTCAAGTTCCTCACACTGTTCCTCAATCTCTTGGGCAATAGGCTCAGAAAAGTGTCAGGGACGCTGATATATGGGGGGTATCGTCATTCAAAACTATTTTGAACTCTGGAAGCTTAGATCCCCTGAAATCCTCGTCACCCCGACTCAATGCACCCCGCCTATCCCACAACATCTGCATCAACTGCTCCCTCTCGTCATCACCAACATTTTCATCCACCTCAATTCCTTCTCTCAACTCATCATACTTCCACTCATCATACTTCCACTCATCACATTCTTTCATGCTACCAGTCATCACTTGCCGCACCCTAACATATCTTTCGTCGTCCACATCCACCAACGTATATAACAACCCCACACAATCACCTTCACGTATACCCCGCACTCGCTTTTTCCTTTTTCCTAACAGGTCGGTCAATGGGGCGGGCTAACAAAAACGCTCTAGGTATTCTTTCCCATTATCCAAAATCCCGTCGTACACATGCACGCTCGCTCTTACCAACTTGTTCGCATCCACACCCTCAACCACAAATGCACACTTGTCACTTTTGACAATCCCGAGACATTAACAACTTCTCTGACTTCTCGCGGCACTTTTACACTTTCGCAACCAACGGCACTCCCTTCCATATTTTAATGCTTACCCCTCCATCCCTATCCAAGTACAACTCTCCATGTACACCCTTCCTATGCAACTCAATCATATTTCTGCTCGGATGGACCACCATCCCACACTTCTTCAGGAACCTGTACCCTAACAACATATCATACTTATCACTCATTCCCTCGATCACATAAAAGTCACCTTCATCCATCGATCACATCAAAAGTCACCTTCATCCATCACTACCCCTTCGATTTCTACATTTTCATGTAACATTCCCACCACAGGCATACCCAAATTTCCTATTCCTAGTACCTCCCCTTTACATTTCCTAATTTCACACTCACTCCGCAACTTGTCACATCCATTCTTAAAAAGAACACTGACACTGCACCCAGTATCAATCAAAGCAACCAAACACACCCCTTCGCACCTCACCTTTACACTCATACATTCATGAGCTCTTCCTCCAAACCCTTTTTCATGCAACAATCCTTCACGCACATGCATCACTCTTACTGCCTGCACACCAGAGGACCCACCCAACTGAATCCCCCTCAACACCCAGTTTCCCGAATTCCCAACCTGACTCATCCTCTTTCGCCTATACACACTCGCCACATGACCTTCCATTCCATATTCAACACATTTTGCCCGCTGTTCTTTACACATCCTAGCCTAATGCCCATTCTTCCCGCAATTACCGCAAACCTCAGTCACACAAGTACCTTGACATCCACTTGCTATATGCCCTACTTGCCCACACCTGTAACATTTAATATCCCTATCTTTCTTACACTCGCTCACCAAATGCCTCGTTTGCCCACACCCGAAGCAGGCTCCCAATGCCCACCGACATTCATTCTTCCTGTGTCCTAGCTTTCCACATCTGTAACACTGCTGCTCTCGTTCGTGACTAACTGACCCTACTCTTCCAATGCTTGCACTCCGATCTCTCTTAGGGCTAACCATACTTACGTTACTGGCTCTAACGCTCCTATCAACCACTCGCTCTGCCATTCGCCTTGGCCCTTCCAAAACTGCCTCCCTATAGCTCTTAAACTCTGGTATAACCTCAGCTTCTTCAGTCCTAACACTAACACTCCTACTCTCTTTCATACACCTATCTAACTTGTAATCTAATATTTCTAAAATGTTGTCCCATGTCAACCTTTCATTTGTCCATCGCATTTTCTCCTTACGTTTCAGATTTATAAACTCATACACTCTGGTACAGTCGCCAACAACTTTTGCACTAACTCCTTACACTCATTTATCCCTTTGTCCTCAAACTTTTTCCTGGCTAATGTTTCCAACCTGCACACATACATCGACAACGACTCACCAACATTCATTCTTACCTCATCAAAACCATGTTTTCTCCTATATCTAACACTACTCTTTATCCTCTTTGCCTGTTCCACAATCCTGGCTTTCACACTCTCTTAAGGCACATTCCCCACACTCATCATTACCCCATACATATTCAACAAAAATCCCGTCAAAAAGCTACCCAACTCTCTTGCCCAGACTCTCTTGTTATCCCCATACTTTGCCTCACAATACCTTTCATATTCCTTAAAAAAGTCCCCTATGTCCCTACTGCCATATACCTCGTATTGTGCACATCTAGGTACCTCACTCATATACACAGCCTTTCGTACTTCCTGCTCACTCTCACTTTCACTACTTCCATTCTGATCCCTCTTAACCTCATCCGAGTACAATGAGTCAACTTCCATACTCACGTCCATACTCCTGATTAAGCTCTTCTTACCCTTCTTTCTACTTACCTGTTTCCACTCACTGCTATCTAAATCACTCTCAGCCCTTTCCCCAATCTATTCAGTCCTAGTCTCATCCTGTCTGTCATCCTTACTAGCCTTCTTTCCCTTAGTCTTCTTTTCCTCAGCCCCCTTCTTATTTTTGTCCTCAGGTTTATCTTTATCCTGTGTCTTTTCCTTCTTTCCCTTACTTATCACAACCAAATCACCTTCGCCACTCATAGGATCTGTAACCATACCTAGGTAAAGAGCTCTCTGGCTTGGAACCAGGTTTGATTTCTCTAGGTTGATCATTATGCCTAGCTCCTGACAAAACTGAAGCAGACGATCTCTGTCCTGAAGCAGTTTCCCTGGAGCTTGCTTATACCAGCCAGTCATTGAGGTACCTTAACAGGCGAATCCCTTGACCATGATCACATTTTGATATAAGGGCAAAGGCCCTTGTGAACACCTGAGGGACGTGGTCAACCCGAAGCACAGGACCTTGAACAGAAAGATCTGCTCTTCCAGAGTGAAGCGAAGAAACTTTCTGGGTAAAAGGTGAATAGGGATCTGGAAGTACGCATCCTTTAAGTCTATCGACAGCAAGAAGTCATTGTCCCTTATTGCTGCCAACACTGTTTGGGGCGTCTCCATCTTGAACCTTGTCTTCCTGACAAAATGATTCAGGGTGTAAAGATCAATTACTGGTCTCCAATTGCCTGTTGTTTTGGGCACCAGGAAAATCCGAGTGTAAAACCCTGGAGAAGGAAGCTTTCCTTCTTCTATCGCACCTTTATCAGCATTTTCAACACTTCCTCCTGAAGAGTCATGAACTTCTGAGAGTCGTGGCCGTAATCCGATTGAGAAGGGGTCTGTCTGAGATGGGGGAGAGAAGTTGAATGGTAGTAAATATCCCACCCACAGAATGTCTACTACCCATTTATTTCTCTGTTCCATACCCTTGCCACTTGGCCCACTGGCCCGCCAGGCATCCCCCTACCCGTGGCAACGGAGAGGGAGAGACACTCACTCTCTCGACAACCCCCTCTGACCCTTCCCCTAGAACCCCCTACCAGGCCTGTAGGGGTGTGATTGAAAGGGGTTTTGTTGTTTCTTTGCCTTGGCCTTTGAGGGAGATTGGGAGACCCTTACATAGGCAGAACTCTTCAGAGATTTAACAGGTGAAGATCTCACCTGTTACTGAGGAGGAGGGTGTCTTGAATGTGCCTCTGACTTTGAAACTGCCTGATGTACCAACCTGTCTTTTGTGTCTGCTTGTCGCCGGTCGATAGCATCTTCCAATTCAGTCCTCGGAAACAGGAACTGTGACTCAAGCGGATCCCCATTTCTGAGAGATGACGAAGACTCAGAGTCCATTGAATTTGCCACCTTGGACAGTGCTACTTCTCCTGGCCAGGAGGTGATTGGCCCACAGGTTGGAGCTAAGGTGTGTCAGGTAAGAAATCGCCTTAGCTCTAGACTGTAACAGTCTGTTGAGAGGAAGAACTCACTAAACCTCCCTCAGCCCTATCTGAAGCAATCTTGGCTATTGCGGTGAACCACAAGTCCAGCCATGAGACCATCTAGGAGATGGAAGCCACAGTAGTCTCCATAGCTAAGAACTCTTGTGATGAAAAGGAAGGGCCTTCAGCCCTAACCTGTTCCAAAGTCACATCTGGGTTAAGGTGACAGGGCATCAGTTGAACTGTACTAGTGGAATAGTACTTCCTATGCTGCACAAGAGGAGGGGGAAGAAGTTAGATGACCTACTAGAGTTACTAGAGTGCAGAGAGCCATCTCAGTCCAACACCAAAGCGTTCACACGTAGGATGGACTAAGCGTGAGCCGACAAAGGGAGCTCAAAAGTTCTAAAGCCCTGTTTAGCACCCAGCAAGGCCTTTATACCCGCTGGTGTGATAAAAGATTGAGCTTGCACCCTACCCTCAAGATTGTTGAGCTCGTGAATGAGTTCAACAACCTCTGCGAATGAGGACATAAACTCTTGGTTGTCTCCCTCCTCCTGCTCCAGCACAGGCGACCGATGACATGAAGAAGACGGTTTGGCATTATCCTCCTCCTTCTGTAAAACTGCTGATGAAGCTTCCCCAAGAAGCCCAACATTCTGGACAATATTGGTTGGTGTGTAAGGACTAAAACTAGAAGATACTGAGACCAAGGGTTCTCGAAACTCATCTCGCAGTGACACTTGTACACGATCCCAACTCGGACAGCATACTGGCTCGTGAGAAGCACCCCGTACATGATTATGTAAAGGATCATGTACAAGTATGTCAGGTGAAACACGTACGCTGTCATGGGAGGAAGCACGTACTTGAACATGAGACGATTCGAGTACACGACCTTGAGACGCCAACTGAGCACGATCCTGAGATGAGGAACGTCACTGAAGAGAGCAACCTGAAGAAGATGGATTCCTTAGGCTAAGGTCTCTTCCGGGAGAACGAGAAGTATGTCCACAGGCCAATGAAGCCTCACGTATTCAACCCTCAGCCTCAGTCTTGCTGAGCAAAGGATCCTTAGACGAAGCTTGAGCGACCTTCTCATCTGCAGCCTTCTATCTTTTAATCAGCGCTTTATCATCCTTGCGCCGACAGACTGGTACAGGAACAGATGAAGAGGGGTCGTCAACACGTACTTGCAAGGATGATTCACATTCATGAACACGTATGTGAGAGGGAGACACGGCCGTGAAGGAAAGACAAAGATACATTACTTTCATCCTTCATGACGTACACAGTTATGTATCGAAGAGGAGGATGCCATCTTTCCACAATCTCCACTGCCAACCTCACGAATGCGAACGTGTGAGGAAGAAACACAACCTTGTGGGGAATGAGGAGAAACACTTCTCTCACTTGCACAAACCTGAATGTGCATGGGAGAGAATGGTCAGGAAGGGAAGAAGGCGATGCACTCTTTTCACATGAAGGTGACGAAACCACAAAGTCCTTGATTTTTCAGCGTTTGACACGACGGCTACGGGAGGATAGTGTAGGAACAAGAGAAGGAGAGAAACTCCCCTCTCTATGCGGTCTCCTACTAGCAGGAGTAGGAGAAGAAACCCTCCATTTACGACTCTTCTTCATAGACAGCAGAAATCCTCTCTCGCAAAACAGAGGACTCTGGGAGTGACATTACGACACCTCTAAGACTAGAGCTGGTCGATGGCCTCACTGGTGGAGCGATATGATGACAATGGGGCTCCGCAAGGTGGCAGCAAGTGAGATCCAACGTAGAGGAGTCCAGGGGTAGGCGGGACTGCTACAGGGGCAGGGGGAGAGGTACGAGCCTCCAAGAATTGCAACAGCCGTCCATCCAAGGAATTTGAACCCTGTAGCCCCAGTGACACCCAAACAGCTGCCATCTTGGATGACTCCGAATTTGAAATTAAGACATTAGATGGTGTAGCCTCCTCCCTC
>NC_087200.1:107639459-107654459 GCF_015104395.2 Macrobrachium nipponense | reverse complement strand
GAGAGAGAGAGAGAGAGAGAGAGAGAGAGAGAGAGAGAGAGAGAGAGAGAGAGAGAGAGAGAGAGAGAGAGAGAGAATTATTATTTTTATTATTTAATGTTATTTAATTTACATATAAAAGCTTGAACACTTATGAATTACATAAAATATTATACGCTTTTGCAGGGTTTCTCCAGGATTTGAAAATGTTACATTAGCTTGTCTGTGAAATACTCGCACATGATAATTAGTTAGGTTCCAATGAAAAGCTCGCACTATTGTAAATTCACACAACTCGAATCGCGTAAGGTTAAGGTATTACTGTATACATGAGTGTATCTTTTAACCATTAATGTTCTTTGTGGGACATATAAAAAAATTATAATGGAATTTTGTTTTGTATGAGTTGTTTGGATATGAACATATCATCAAAATGTGATTCAGTAAAATTTCACGTAAACAGTCTTAATAAGAGTCAGTTTCTGGTACGTATCTGGCAAAGTGTGGTAGTTTTAGATACCTCTCTTAATTTATTTGGAGAGGTAACCAGTATGTATTGTTTGTATGAGTGAAGAATAAGGAAACATGTTAGTTGAGGCTAATCAGCAGTTTGTTTGTGTGTATGTAGTGATAGGAGATAACAGGCCTCACTAGGGCTAATTATTTCTCTTGAATGTCTGGTGTGATAGCTCTTTGTCTAAAGTGATGTTTGTTTCTATCATACATCATCAATGATAGCTCTTTATCTCAAGCAATACCTGGAATTGGCTTTGATCTTGAGAATCGTTTAGTATTCATAATCATTTTTAACTGAAGTTTTACCATGCATCCTTTGGGATTGCCAAGTGTATATGTTTCTTTTGCACTGCTTCACATGTATTAATGTTACTTCCAGTCAACTGTAAGAATTGCATCTAAAATGTGATTTTTGCTCTATGTATATATATATCCATTTATTATATATAGCTTTATTCTATGCTGTTGCTTTTGTAGCTGCAACAGCTTGATAAGCCCTGGGCATATGCCCAGACACACTCTATCATCCTTCAAGGCCTCATATTTCTATATGGCTCCACTGTGTGCAGACATATTTTGAGCTGCTCTTCAAGGACTGAAATTGTTTTGCATTTTGTATGAAGTGTCTTTCATTTTCACTTATATTCATTTGTATTGTACTTTTTTCTGCATTCTGATGATGTTTAGCTGTGTGATATGTAAATTACTAAGTGTAAAAGTATTTTGGTGTCTGTGCAAGTGGACTCAGCTGTCTGCTGTTTAATGTAGAAATGCCTGATTAGTGTGTTTATAAGTATGCCTGATTAGTGCGTTGCCTGTATTTCCATGCATCTGACAGTTGTATGTTTAGCCTTTCATTTTGGTCATATTTTCTACTAATGCAGTCAGGGATTTTTTCAATAATTTTCTTTTTTAAAAATCAATAACCGTTTCCCAATAATGGTGACCTTTGTATGTTTTCTGTTCTAAGTATTTTTCTGCTGTGCTCCTTTTCTAAATTCATTACTGCCAGCAGTAATGAATTTTAGTAGTAGTAATATTCAATAAGCCACATCATACATGTGAGGGGGTAGGTAGAAAGTTTGCTGTTTAGTAAAGTTTTTTTATATATACATATGTATGTAACTTACCAAGTATAGCTATAGTTTCTACTTTTAACAGTAGCTTTAAGTTTGAAATTCTTGGTAGCGCTCTATTGATTTTTGGTGTAGGTAAGTGCCCTTTCCCACATCCGGGGAAGAATAGGTACAACATAGCTAATGAGCTCAGGCTGTTTCTGCCATTCAACAAATCTGGTTGTTTAGGCGGCTTTGTTTACTGTTAGCCAGGATAGTTCACTGGATGGTTTTGCTGAAAGGATTTAGTGAAGTATTCTGTTCTTTGGTAGCCTCTGCTCAATATGTATTCCTTAGCTTAGTTAAGCTTACAGATATTTAGCTTTTGACTTATCATGTCTGATGCTAGTTTGTCTAGTAGCCTGTATTGCAGGAAAGGCTGTAATATCAGATTGACTTCCTCTAAATATGACCTTCTTTCAGTTTGTTATACTTGCCGAGGGCAAATTTGTTCACTTACTTGATGTGTATTGAGTGCAAAGACTGGGGTGACAGTAAGTGGTGAATTTTAAATGCACATTTAGACAAGTTAAAAAAAGTTATGCGAAGTAAGGCGGCCGCTAGACCTTCTAGGTCTTTGTCTCCTAAACCTGTTCTCTCGACTTCTGTGACAGCCTTTTCTCCTATTCCCAGTCCTCTTGCGCTTCTTTCCACTCTGCTACCTGGCTCTCACCCCCTGAACTTAGTACCACTGTCATTTTTTATAGAAAGTTTGAACCCTTAGGGGAAACAGTTTTACTCTATTAAGTGTTTCTCTGAAGTCTCTGTTTGACAAAGCTAGTGCTAGTGATGTGTTAGTGGAAGGGGTGGCTACTCGTCCCACTGATTCTCCTAGATTGAGGTCGCTGCTAGACTAACCAGCATCTGGGAGGAAGCAAACTGTAAGTCCAAGGGAGGTCGGTGGGGTTTGCCCACAAATCATTGCTCCTTCAGCAGAACCTGTCGCTACTTCCCAGGTTTCTCAGGATAACTGCTGGAAAGGTGTTCAAGGAGTTGCACAGTGCCTTTCATCCAGTGGTTCCGATTCAGATGCATATCGTGGATGCTTTTTGTGCTTCAAAGATACATTTAGGCCTTTGAAGAGGTTTTCAACTGCTCAAAATGTTTCTGTGATCCCATTTAAACTCCAAAGGGATCAAGAACCCTTGTGTAGTTTCTGGGATGATTATGAACGTCCAGTGGACCACACACAGCTCCCAATGGCTTGCAAGTGCCTAGTGGCTTCTTGGCACCAAGTGTATTCCATGCATACAATAGGATCAGATCCCCCCAGGGGATCAAATTTCCCTGACTCGCAAGTGTCAAAAGGGATCAGTTAGGCCAGTGGTTTCTGATCCCACATTGAAGGGTAAGCAATTATATGATAATGTAGTTTCAGATGCTTCTTCAAATGATGAAGAATAAAAGTTGACAGCTGCACAACCAGTAACCCATGCTGCAAACAAGTTATCTGTAACTGTGGACTTGATGCACACACCCCTCTTGCCAACACTGGCTTTATCTCTTGTTCTCCAGCGCTTAAACAGCGTTTTGGAACTTTAATGAAACCTCCTCCTCCTCCTGTTGTATCGGAAGTTATACAACTGGACATGGCTCTTTCTCTGTTTTCTTCAGCTGAAGAAGAAGAAGTTGAACCAGATCATCCTTCATTGGGTTACTCCGCTTTCATGAATTATTTTCTCTTCTGTTATCCTTCAAATTATTCGCTAACAACACCGTCTTCTCCTGGTTCGGGTTTTATGTCATGTCAACCCACAGGATTGGCGAAACTTTCGAAAATGGTTCTTTCAATTCCCACCAAGAAAGCATTGTCAGGTATTAAGAGTTGGTTAGCCAAAAAGAAAGAGTTAGGCAGGTATTATTTACGTAACTGGAGAGATGACTTCCTTGGGAGTGTTTGCCTCCTCACATTTCAGTGGTTATTGACCAAGCTCGTAGATCTGCCGTCAATTCAGCTAAGCTGTGGTTCTCTTCCACGGAGTTGAGTCACTTTGTAAAGAATATCTGCAAAGTTTTGGAAATATTTAGTTTCTTAGATTGATCCAAGGGAGCACTTACCAAAAAAATAGAGGATTGTTCTTCACTGCAAGACAAGTTTGCAGCAGACTAGCTTGGGGTGCTTTTGTGTACAGATAAAGCAGTACGACAAGGAGCTCAGGAGCTCAAGAGTTAGCAGTGCTTTTTCAACTGGTATTCTGAAAAAACAAGAGCTGTGATGATTGTTCATGGGAAAGAGAGTCAAACCATCTCAAAGATCTTCTTTCCTTTTCACTGATTTGGGTATTAGCAGTCTGTTTCCACCTGCTGCTTTTGAGAGAATAGATACAGAGATACAAAAGAAAGCAACTTAAAATATCCTTTCACAGTCAACCAAGTGGCCTAAGGAGACTAATCAGGCACCTTCAGTTCCTTTTGTGGCAAGAACCTCTTCACCCCTTCAACCTCGGCCCTTTTGAGGTGGCAAAGGAAGTGCCCAACCTCAAGCAAAAATGAACCTACGTTCCATTAGACCCACTGGCAAGAAATCTGCCACTTGACCATCATCTGCCAAGTGAGGATCCAGTCCTATGTACACCTGTAGGTGCAAGACTCCACACTTTTGGGAAAGATGAGTAAGAAGATAAGTAGAACCAATGTTATTCGACCCCCTTCAAGGAAATAACCCCCATTAATGTCTTGTCCAATCAACTTGAAGGCATAGTCAACTCTGTCAAAGGAGGTTTCAGACCTTCTAAAAAAACAAGCAATAGAAGTGGTAGAGGACACTGCATCAGAGGGATTCTAGAGCAGGCTCTTCATTGTCCCCAAGACATTGGGAGGTTGGAAGATGGTCCTGGACGTTAGTGCTCTGAATTTCTATGTCCAAACTACAAAGTTCAAAATGTAGACAAACAAGTCATTCCTGTCGGCTCTTCATCAGGGAGATTGGATGGTAACCATTGATATAAAAGATACGTACTTTTGCATCCCTATTAACCCAGAGTCCAGAAAGTACCTCAGATTTATGTTCCAAAACCAGGTCTTTCACATGACTTCTCACTCGTCTTTTGCAATGGCTTTACCTGAGGGGCATCAAGGTATGCTTATACTGAGATGACTGGCTTCTTTGGCCTCCATCCAAGAAGTGTACGGAGGACTTAATGAAAACTCTTTGATTGGCACAAGATTTAGGTCTAGTAATAAATCAAGAGAAGCCACAGTTAGCCCCAACTCAATGCTTAGTCTATTTGGGGATGAAGGCTGCTGCACCCTTACCTTACAGACCTTACATCTTGTTCAGGTTGCCCCAGGTCTCTCAGTGTGAGGCACCTCTGTCTACCAGAGAATTGGTAATGCATCTTCCGGTATATTTTGCACCTTCCAATCTTCCAATCTTGGATGGTCTGGGATGCAGCTTAGATATTTGTCGAGCTTATTCTTAAACACATCTGTGCTCACTCCTGATATATTCCTCAGATGAGCTGGCAACGCATTGAATAGACGCTGCATTGTCGATGCTGGTGCGTAGTGGATTAATGTCCTGTGTGCTTTCCTTAGTTTTCTGGTATAGTTTTGGGCATTATTAATTTACCTCTGCTTGCTCTTTCTGATATTTTTAGCTCCATGATGTTTTTGGCAATTCCTTCTATCTGTTTCCATGCCTGTATTATCATGTAGCGTTCTCTTCTCCTTGCTAGACTATATAATTTTTAAAATTGTAGTCTTTCCCATTAGTCAAGATCCTTAACTTCTATTCTAGCTGTAAAGGACCTATGTACACTCTATTTGTGCAATATCCTTTTGGTAGTGTGGGTACCATATCATATTGCAGTATTCAAGTGGACTACGAACATACATTTTATAAAGCATAATCATGTGTTCAGCTTTTCTTGTTTTGAAGTGCCGTAACAACATTCCAATTTTTGTTTTGCATTTTGCCAATAGAATTGCTATTTGATCTTTGCATAACATGTTCCTATTCAACATCACACCAAGACCTTTAACTGCTTCCTTATTAGTGATTGTCTCATTATTAGGTCCCCTATATGCATATAGTAGCTTTCCTTCTCTATCTCCATAATTTATTGATGTAAATTTATCAGAGTTAAATACCAGCCTATTTACCTCTGCCCATTCATATACTTTGTTAAGGTCTCTTTGTAGCGAGTTCCTATCTTCATCACAAGTAATTTCTCTACTTTTTCTTGTGTCATCGGCAAAACTACTCACTACCGAATCCTTAACATTACTGTCTATGTCTTCAATCATAATAACATACAGTATTGCAGCTAACACCGTACGTTGTGGCACTCCGGATATTACCTTGGCTTCATCCGATTTCTCATCGTTTGCAATAACCATCTGTTTTCTGTTGTGTAAAAATTCTTTTAACCATCTTCCTACTTTATCCACGATATTGTGTTTTCTAATTTTCTTCGCTAATATATTATGGTCTACCTTGTCAAAAGCTTTTGCAAAGTCTAGATAAACCACATCTGTTTCATTTCCGCTTTTCATATTTTTGAATATGTTCTCACGGTGGACTAACAGTTGGGTTTGTGTACTTTTTCCGGGTACGAAACCATGTTGTCCTATATTAAACAAATTATTTTTTATTAAATGTTTCATAATATTTTTCTTCATTACCCTTTCATACACTTTCATAATATGTGATGTTAGACTCACAGGCCTATAATTACTTGCCTCTAGTCTTGATCCACTTTTGAAAGTAGGGGTGATATATGCTAATTTGTGCTCATCATAAATCTTGCCTGTATCTACACTTTGTTTTAATAATATTGCAAGTGGCTTTGCGGTAGAATGAACTACTTTCTTTAACAAAATAGCAGGAACTCCATCAGGCCCTGCTGCAGCTCCATTTTTAATTTCATTAATTGCCTGCACAATATCAGCTTCATTAATTTCTATGTCAGCTAAATATTCACTATTTTCGTCCCTTACTTCTATATCATTATCTTCATTATCTATTCTAGGGGTGAATTCTCTCTTATATCGTTCTGCCAGTATGTTGCAAATTTCCTTTTTTTTTCATTCGTTAATCTCCCTTCAATTCTTAGAGGGCCTATTTCTATTCTTCTTTTATTCATCTTTTTCGCGTATGAGTATCATAGTTTGGGGTTTTGCTTGATATTTATTAGGATTTTTTCTTCCAGGTCCCGTTTTTCATTTTCTTTTGATTATATAATCTTTTGTTCTGCATTTTCTATCTTACTTTTTAGTTCTATAACTTTCCATGCATTTTTTCTTTTTCTTTTGTAAGACCTTTTTTCCACTTTCTGATTTTCTGGAACAAGATCCTTCTGTCTCTTGGTATGCATGACTGATGTTTACTTTCTTCTTCGGTATATATTTATCCACTATTTTCTCTAATATTTTATATAATATCTCCGTATTTACCCTTATGTCATCACTTACGAAAATGTTATCCCAATCTTTGTTTAATTCTTCATTTATTTCTGACCATTTTATATTTTTACTGTAGAAGTTGTATTTTCCATATCCTTCCCACTTTTTCATTTCTTGCTTATCTCTGTTTTCACTTGCTTTGGAATGGACTGTTAATTCTATGACATTATGGTCTGAAATACTCGCATTATAAACTATTATTTCTTAACATAATTCATCTCGTTCACAAATACTAGGTCTAAAGTATTTTCCTTTCTTGTTGGCAGGTGATTTATTTGTTGAATGTTGTATTCTAGTAGCATATCTAATAGCTTTTCGAATTGCCTCTTATCTTCTACACTACTATTACTCTCTTTTTTATATGTATAAGTACAACCACAATCTCCTATTCGTTCTTTCCAGTCTACGAAAGGAAAGTTGAAGTCTCCAGATAGGAGAATAGTCCAGTCCTTGTGATTTCTACATATATCATCCAATTTTTCAATTATTAAGACAAACTCTTTAGTATTAAGAGGTCTATATATTACTATGTTCATTAATTTTTCAGATTCAAATTCTACCGCTATTAGTTCACATTCTGAGTTACTATATTTCTCATATATTTTTCCTTGTTTTTTGTCTTTCCCATATATTGCGGTTCCCCCTTGATTCCTATTTTTTTCTATCTGATCTATAAGTTTGGAACCCTTTTATTTGGTCATCATTCCCAGTCTCTTGGGAATACCAGGTTTCACTTATATTCATTATATCTATTTTCTTTTCAATTTGGGTTAGTTCTTCTGAGTACTCTATTTTTCTTTTTGAGTTACTTGTAACTAAACCCTGCGCATTCATCACTATGATGGTTTGCGTGTTTTCTCCTTCATTTAATATTGGTAGTAATAAGGATTTTCCCATGTCTCTTTCCTGTTCTGAGAGAGAGAGAGAGAGAGAGAGAGAGAGAGAGAGAGAGAGAGAGAGAGAGAGAATTATTATTTCTATTATTTAATGTTATTTAATATGCAAAAAAACTTGAAAACATAAACTACATAAAAAATTAAACACTTATGTAGGGTTTCTCAGAATTAAAAAATGTTGCGTTTGCGTGTATGCGAAATACTTGTGTATGCTAATTAGTTAGGTTGCAATGAAAAGTTTGTGCTATTGTGAACTTCCACAACTGGATTGTGAATTCCTGCAACTCAAATCACGCAATTTCGGGGAATGACTACACCATATCAGCTGTATAACTTATTGATAGTGACCTTTATAACATACTATATATATCCATGAAGTGCTGATATATCCATGAAGTGGTAGGCAGATTGAAATGAAAGCCTTCCCCATCACAGGACGTGTTCCTCCGCCCCACTTCCCACCACTAATAGGAAAATCCCACACATTGACCAATGATATTGCTGTTGACTTTGACCATGTCCTACAAGATACATACCCCAGAACCATGCCTTCATGATACCCCAAATGGTCAGGTAACCCTGAGGTGGTTAGTGAGGCTTCAACAGCAGTAACTCATATCCAGTGACTGGATCAAGGCCTGTGTGTATTGACTTTAAGCCTCCCATTACGTAGCGTGATGCGTCAATATTATATTTAAATATATTCTCTCATATTTACAGTTACAGTGTACATTTTCTGTAGTTTTACTTGCATACTTTGTACAGTTAAAAAATATATGTTCTACCTTGTTTCTGTAACCCCCAAGGAAAAGAACTTCTAATGAATATAGGACAGTTCATTGTTCATCTAAATCCCACAAAACTGGGAAATATCTGACTGACAGGAAAAAGTATGCTATGGAAGTAGGGTAGCCATTACTTCTTATGAAATAACCCTAATTGCAATAACAATAATGTAATGTATGTGTGTATTATAAAGAGTTTACACTTGATCATTAATGTTTTTATTTAATAATTTATATTGTGTTATTCTAACTTTGAGCACCATATGAAAATTACTTAGTGAGGTGATTACTGTACCTCTCTAAGTTGTCAATTCAAAACTGAATCTTTTTATAATTTTCAGATGAAACGTCGTTACATCAATCGCATGATTGATATTGATGAAGTTAGTGATTGCAATATTACTCATGTTAGTGCTAGCAGTGGAAGTGGTAAAGCAGCTACTTCATTAAAAGAGAAGATCCAAGTGATTGATACAACTTTGCTTAGATGTTATATTGAGGTAAGGTAATAGTTCTTTGCATATACAATATCATATCACAAACTTATTCTTCAGCATTAATACCTTATTTAATAATGAGTATACAGTGGTACCTCGAGATACGAAATTAATCCGTTCCGAGGCGGCCTTCTTATCATGAGTTTTTCGTATCTTGAACTGCATTTTACATGTAAAATGCCTAATCTGTTCCAAGCCCTACAAAAACACCCCAGTAAATTATATTTCCAGGCCTACAACACATGTTCTAGTGTTACGACGCCGATACGACGGAAGAAATATGACTCCAAAAAGGCAAAATACTGTACATACTTGAGTAATATTCAACTGCATGTAATGTTCAACCCCATTTTTACTTCATAAATTAGGACTTTAGCATATGTCCCTTAGCAATAAGCCTAGCCTATGTTAGCGGTTGCTACTGTAGCCTAGTCTATGATTCTGACATCTAAACGTAAGAAGCTAAAAGCTTAGGATATGCCAATAAAATGTATAAATAATCAGTATGTACTCATTTCTAATAATTATTAATTAATCATAACTATAATACACAAACAAACAAACAAAAAGCCTTCCAATCGTTTGTTTACATTCAGCTCTTACGAGTACTGAACGAACGCCAAGCAATCACTTTTCCTAGGACACAGTAAGCCATAAATTTTCATTAGTATCTCTCTTCAACTAATGAAACTACCAAACAGTATAATAACCATTCATTTCTATTCTTTATTCTATCTTTACCTAATGGAGATACCGAGTTACTGACAGCTATAATGAAACATACGTAATGTAATATTAAGACAGAAGAACAATTCTAAAAAATACGTATTTGTTGGCTTCGATGATAGCAGTCTGATTTATTTTATATTTTATGATATCTAATTCACAATTTTTTTTATTAAATGTATTGCATGTACTCATTTCAAATAATTATTAAGTAACCATTAACTAAAATAAACAAAAACAAAAATAAAGCTTCCAAACTTCTGCTTACATCCAGCACTTACTGGTATCGAACGATCGCCAAGCAATCACTTTTCCTAGTACAGTAGTACCTCGAGATACGAAATTAATCCGTTCCGAGGCGGCCTTCGTATCATGAGTTTTTCGTATCTTGTAACACATTTTACATGTAAAATGGCTAATCCGTTCCAAGCCCTCCAAAAATACCCCATTAAATTTCATAATAAAGCTAAATTGACCTATAAACAATGAAATACTACAACAATTTGGACCATTCAATACCGAAATGAAGAATAAAAATGCAAAACCTGTATATAAAGTGTATATTAGTGTACAAGAAATATTATTATACTGTAACGTAAAATGTGGAAGCTTACCTTTCGAGTGAGGCTATCTCCGAAAGTGGCTGCAGAGGAGGAGGACAAACGGCAGATACGTACACTTAACTTTACGAAACACACAAAAAAATGTCAGAAAAACAAACTAAACTTTACAAAACACATTAACAAAACTGTAACACTTAACTTTACAAAAAACTTAAATTAAAATTTATTTTTTCTTTTTTTGATTTTTACATTTCTTTTTACTTTTTTATACTTTACGTAATTTCAATTTTTTCACCACCGAATGGATGCCAGTCCGTTTACGGAATTTTTCGAACCAACCATGAGAAGCCTTGAACTCTGGGGTTGCCGTTGATGTCCCTTCTCCTCCGTTGTCTTCGGCTTGGGCAATCAAATCGCCAAAAGTAGCGCTGGCCTTCTGGCAGATTGCCGTCTCGGTTATCGTATCGCCATCGATTTCTTTGTCCTCGATCCATACAAGAAGCAGCCTTTCCATTTCATTATGCACATGGCTCCTCTTGTTGGACAAAATAGTCACGCCCTTGGAAGGTGTAGCTGCTTTGATGGCTTCCTTCTGCTTAAGGATGGTGCCTATCGTCGACGGATTTCGGCCGTATTCCTTAGCGATCACACTCAACCGCAAGCCAGCTTCATACTTTTTTATTATCTCTATTGTGTCCCCATAGAAAGCATTCTCTTCTTTCTGTGAACTTCAGCAACTTTCTTCGGACCCATGACTAATATATACTGTACGTAATTAAGTTACGTATGTAGTACGTATACTAATTAGGTTCTCACAACACGATAAAGTAGGACAACAAAATCACTAACAAATTTACGATACTAAACGAAATCGTTGGACTGAACGAATGCCGCATGCGTAGGATAAAGCTTCGGGTGCGAAGTGGCCGAGTGAAGGTACGCCACCACGTAAGATGCATGATGGGAGGGATGCTGTCCAATAGGAGAGGATCTCATGGCTTGGCTAGCATCAGGAACCAATGGGAGAGCGGGAGGATGGTGGCGAGTCTACTCAGTTGGCGGCGCATGAGTTTTAAAATTGTTACAATGGTCCGGGCGAATCTCGGACTTTACAGCAACAACCTTTCATATCTTGAACAAATTTCATATGTAGAGCCGCAAAAATCTTCATATTTGCTTTCGTATCTCGAGTTTTTCTTAAGTTGAGTCTTTCTTATCTCAAGGTACCACTTATAATACTTTAGGGGGTACCATGATACATCTAATAGAAAGCCATAATTTATTATAAGAAACATTTTGCACACAAATTCCAGTGCATCATTAGTCTGTGAACAAAAAAAGTAATTACATTATAAAAATGAATTCACAAAATTACAAGCTAATTAAAAATAAATTTTTTAAAAAGCAAAGTAGAAGTTAAAAGTTAAAAATTTAAAAACACTCTAATAAGAGAGAGAGAACCAAGATGCCAACCATCCAAGGCTAAAGATGAAGAAGGAATGGCAAAACCTGATGTCCCCAACAAAAAGTCGGTTATGCCAAATACAGAGGTGGAGCCATGGTGTTATTGTTTAAAGAGGGAACTAGATGTATCACAATTATTATCATTATTATTAGCATTACTGTATATCTGGGAAGGGGCAAAATCCTACTTCCCTTGTATCATATTTTTATTGAACAGATAAGTAGAAAAGTTCCAAGAGATTTAAGGTGCTTTGTTTCCTGTATAAGAAAATTGTGCTCATGAATTTACATATGTGTGATATATGTATATATATATATTATATATATATATATATATATATATATATATATATATATATATATATATATAAATATTATATATCTATATATCTATATATATCTATATATCTATATCTATATCTATATATCTATATATATATATATATATATATATATATATATATATATCTATATCTATATATATATATATATATATACTATATATATATATCTTCTTCCCCTAGCTTAAACCCTTTTTTATATAGGGGTCGCCATTGCGAATGAGTCGTCTCCATCGATTTCTGTCTTGTGCCTCGTTCTCATTTATACCTTTCAATTCCATATCTTCCCTTACACAATCACGCCATCTCTTTCTTGGTCTTCCCTTCTTCCTTGTACCCCACACTTCCATTTCCATCGTATGTCTTCCAACATGATGTTCCTCCCTTCGTAATAGGTGTCCATACCATCGAAGCCTTCCTTCCTGTATTTTCTTCGATATTTCAGCTACCTTTCGTCGATCCTCTTATATACTCATTTCTAATCCTATCTTCCCTTGTTACTCCTGACATCCATCTCAACATTCTCATTTCTGCTACATCCATCTTCTTCTCCTCTGTTTTCCTCATACTTCCTGTTTCTGTTCCATATAACATTGCTGGTCTGACCACCGTCCTATGGAACTTTCCTTTCAATTTCAGAGGCACCTTCTTGTCATAGAGGACCCCTGATGCAGACCTCCAGTTATTCCATCCTGCCTGAATTCGGTGTCTCACCTCTTGGGCCATCGGACCCTAAGTACTTGAACTTCTGTACTTTCTTTATTTCTTCCCCACCCAATCTTATGCTACTTCCACCGTCCTCAGTAATACTAGAACACATATATTTGGTTTTTGATCTGCTTATTCTCATTCCTCTCTCCTCAAGTGCTGCTCTCCACCTCTCCAACCTCCCCTCCAACTCCTTCTTCCCCTCTGAACACAACACAATTGTCATCCGCGTATAATATGCACCATGGCACTGCTTCTCTAACATCCCTGGTCATTACATCCATCACGATGTTGAAGATGAATGGGCTAAGTGCTGACCCCTGGTGTAATCCAACTCCTATCTCAAATCCATCTGTCTCTCCAACACTACTCCTCACTCTAGTATACACATTCCTGTACATCTCCTGAATAATTCTGACATACTTTTCCGGCACCATCTTCTCCCTCAAACATCTCCATATTTCTTGCCTTGGCACTCTGTCATAGGCCTTTTCAAGGTCTATGAATACCAGATGCAGGTCTCGTTGTTTTTCTCTGAATTTCTCCATTAGCTGCCTTATGCAAAATATTCCATCCGTTGTGCCGCTTCCCTTCATAAATCCTAACTGTTCCTTCCCTATTCTAACTTCCTCTCTCAGCCTGCTATCTATTATTCTTTCCAAAATCTTCAACATGTGAGACATTAGTTTTATACCTCTATAATTACTGCATTCCTGGACATCACCTTTACCTTTAAATATAGGTATCAATATGCTTTCCCGCCATTCTTCTGGTATCTTTTCCTGTTCGAATATTTTTACCATCAGATCATACAAGATGTCTACCCCTTCCTCTCCTAAGGCTTTCCAAACTTCGACTGGGATTAAGTCAGGTCCTGTTGCCTTCCCATTCCTCATTCTTTTTAAGGCTTGTATCACTTCATCCCTAGATATCCCCATTACCATTCCCATGTTTACTTGTCCATCCTCTCTTACAAGTCTTTCATTTTCTTCATTTAGCAGTTGTTCGAAATACTCTTTCCATCTTTTCAGGATGTCTTCTTCCTTTTTTTATGACCGTACCATTCCTATCTTTCATTTGCTTAATATGGGTGATATCCTTTGTTCTTTTATTTCTTACTTTTGACAGTTTGAGCATCTTACTCAACCCTTCCTTGGTTTCCAGTTCATTATAAACCTCTTCATATGCCCTTGCCTTAGCTTGAGCTACCACCCTTTTTACTTCTTTGTTTCTTTCTCTTAATCTTTCTCTGTCCTCCTGCAGCTGTGACTCTTCAAATCTCTTCTTTGCCTCCCTTTTATACTTCACCACTTCCCCCACCTCTTCTCCCCACCACCAGCTCTCCTTTTCCTCCCATACTATTCCAGATGTTTCCCCTAGTATCTCCTTTCCATGTCTTCTAATCACTGATGCATTATGCCTCCACCATTCTCCCCTCCCACATCTTCAATTCCAGATCAAACCTCTCCCAGCACTCTTCTCTTGAACTCTCTCTTCTTATCATTCTCCCTCCCTAACAATTTATACACTTGATTTTCTTTACCCCATTCGTTTTTGTTTTATTTTCTCTTTTCATCCTTGAATCCATACAAAGGAGCCTATGTTGGGGGGCCACGTGGTCACCTGGGATAACTTTACAATTCCTAACTTCCACCAAAGGAGGTAATCTATTTGTGTGCACCTACCGCCACTCCTGTATGTTATCAAGTGCTCCCTCTTCTTTTTGAAGAATGTCTTCACTATTGCCATATCAAAGGACATGGCAGTCTACTATACTCTCTCCTTCTGGGTTTCTCTCCCCAATCCCATGTCCTCCATGCACACGTTCAATTACATCCTTTTCATTTCCGACATGTCCATTAAAGTCTGCCCCCACTACAGTCCTCTCCTGCTCTTCCAGTTCTTGCGTTACCTCCTCATTTCGTTCCAAAAACGGCTCTTTCTTCCTCTGTGCAGCCCACTTGTGGAGCATAAGCCGCTAATGATGTTCATTGTTTCCCTTCC